>NC_137913.1:15017542-15515042 GCF_963457725.1 Sprattus sprattus | reverse complement strand
ACAACTGTAATAAGTATGTAAAGGTCGTTTTCAACATAACTGATGAAGCAGTCATAAGCTTCTGTTATCCTCCAATTATGTACACAAACCTATAATGATAAACAATTGTTGAGAATAACAGTATCTGAAATATCACATAAGTTCAAAAGCACACACATACTGTCAAACAATACTCCACAGTGACACCAAAAGCCCAAATCATTGATAGCTGTGGCCATGACAACACATCAGATAACTATAGATGATGGCTCTACTTTGTCTTGAGCATTCACCCAGCTGATCAAAATACAAATACTTTCTGCAATGATGGCTGAATGAATACGTGTACATATGTCACATCTGGTTATATACCTGAATGACTGAATATATTTTCTGTTTTAATCATATGTGATTGGGTAATTGTAGAGTAAATATTTTCTGTTTTGAATCATAACTGACTGTCTAATTGTACAGTAAATGTTTTTTTTTTGTCTGCACTGAACATAACTGTACGACTAAATGTAAATATCCCACACTGTTCCCCACTCATGCATGGTGCCCTACTTCGCATCCACCTGTCAGATATGTTGGCCCCGAGCTGCTCCTCCGCAGGCAGTCCTAGAGTCAGGTCACACTCCTCTGTGGTGCTATGGATTGTCACACATATCTGTTGAAAGGGGGTTTACTATGTGCCAGTGGAGAGATGGGGGGGGGGGGGGGGGGGGGGAAGCATGTAACCCGAAGCAAGGGACTTGTCAAGAATTTCTGGAGAGGTGTTTCTAGAACTTTTTAATTTGCTCTCTGGTGTTCCTGTGCTATCAGATGGAATCATTATTTATCCTATCCCACAATGTGACTTTCGGCAAGCCCACTAGCATCTAAAGCTTTACCATCATAGTTTCAACGAAAGTTTCAAACAACTTCCATCACGTCTTTCCACCGGTTAGGAGCTGGTTGAATCATGAACGATAGCCATGTATAATAGAAGGGAACCAGACATAATAATTTGGATGACGCCTTTAAGAAAGATGACTCAATGTTTGTTCAAATCTAAAACTTGTCTCAGATAAAGCACTGAGAAATATCTGTTGAGGGGATATAGTCCAGAGAGGACACTTAACATGAAGTTGACCCATGATTTAGGAGCTCAGGATAGTTGATCAATCTCCAGACACTTGAGAGCTTACAATGCAATTTGTGAAATCTGTTTATCACATGGAGACATAGGATATAAAACATCTTTTAACTGCAACCTCCTCCTTCTAAATCAACACTCAGTTTAGTTTCATCCTAATTTCAAACAGTTTTAAAAAAGAAATTTAGGCTACCTCTCTGGCAGTATAACTCCACAAATTACTGGTCATCATAAAGAGTAGATATTAGATTTTTTTAACGTTGCAAATATTGCATTATTCTGCATGTTTTGTTTTGCTTTATGGTTGAACACTTTATGCCTTAAATCATGGGGAGTCCGTTAGCATGTCAATGCCTTTCTTACAGGCTTTTCCACGGTGTCCCGGCGTTTCTGTGAATACCTGTCTGGTCTGAAATGGGACTTCTACAAATCCTGTTTGCTTGACAGTATGTGGTGGCCCCTGAATTATACTTGATGAATACCCTTGATGCGTTCGTTCCTTCTTCTTTGGTGGCAAGATAGCTCAAGAGCAAACTCTAATTTTTCATGTTGTCTCTCTTTCTCTCTTTTACAGCTCTTTTTTTTAGCTTTTCTGAACTTTAGGATTCTCAGCTGGTCCTCTCAACACTGAGCACAGGGAGAAGATTCCATCCCCTGGCGAACCTCTCACACCCGCTCGAAGAGCATCTGCTTCTCTCCCTTGTTTTCCAAGTTCTAACCTGGAATTCCAGGATTGTTTGAACAGGGCCCTCTCGTCATGGAGATGCATTTCGCTCTGGGCCATTGCCCTTTGACACGCCGCGCATTAGGTATGCGATTTGTAGTCTCAAAGGGCTGGAATTCCTCTGAAGTCAAACCTGTATACTTACACACTGTAGACGGGGGGAGGGGGGGGCCAGGGGCCATCGCAGGGCCTTGGAAAACAACATGCTCTCTCCCACTGACACACGCATGTAGAGTTAAACATGACATTTACAATAGACTACCTTACCCATTAGCACCTATAACCATATAAAAGCAAGCCCAACACTTACCAAATACACAAGAATAAAGAAGGATGGAAAATTGATTGGGAATGAGAGAGAGAGAGAGAGAAAGAGAGAGAGAGAGAGAGAGAGAGAGATAGAGAGAGAGAGAGAGAGAGAGAGAGAGAGAGAGAGAGAGAGAGAGAGAGAGAGAGATAGGGAGGAAGAAAGATTGAGGGTGGAGGGGGTCCAGAAATCTGGAACTCCATCTAGGAATCCCTATATGTGTTGTGTTCTAAAATGATATGATATGACACATTTAAGAGCTGTTTGACTCACCAAGAGTTAATGTGTTCTTGAATAGTACACTTTAAGTTGCCTTGAAGAGTTTGAAATATTTGTATCATATAGTTTTGATTTGGCCTAGGCAGTTTGGATTAGGGAAAGATGCTTAGATGAGACATGAAATTTTAATCTGTGACTGGTTTGAACATTTCTGAATGGGGTGTTGGTAAGGTAACAACATGAATGGAGTTTTGGTTACAGTCATAAGGATACTCATTAATTAACTGATCTAAAACTGTAAAATGCCAATATGTTTTGAAAATATGTTACAAAATGGCAAGGATTTAGTTAAGTCATAAGTGTTACTGACAAGTTAAACATTATACTTGAATTCAACAGCACATCTCAGTTAAAGTAAATATACTGAACAAGGAAAACATTAACCAGTCAAAACAATTACAATAATGTTTGAATTTCCATAACGGTGCAAGTACACTAACAAACTGAAACAAACATCACAATTTGCATTATGATTTGGTTTTATTCGTCATTGTCAAAGCACAAAGAAGAAAGGTTATTTAAAAACTGAAAAACTAAGCTCGATATGAACAGCACCATAAAACAGAATGTATTCCCAAATGACCATTCTTATCATACAACCCTATCATAAATTTGACTTGAAAATGAGTTGCGATCTCTGGCTAAAACTTCATGTATAGTTAGGTAATAACTCACTGAAATTGATATTATAGTTTTGATAACAAAAGTTTTAATGTCTTATCATTTCACACATGCTTAGTTACCCTCTGATTCAGATGATCTGATGAAATCAGATAAAATGATAGCTACTTGATTTGCAGAATTTTAATATGAAAAATGAAAATATCCATGTTGTCTTGTTGTTTTGATTGACATTAAGTTATTGGGAAATAATGTCAAAGCCTAAAAGCAGACACATTTTAAAACATACAGAAGAGCTGTTTGTCAGATATGTAAACACAAATCTTTCCTGCATAAGAGTGCTAATATTTTGGGGAAGGCATTATCTAATAATCATTATAATTCATGTCCAATCTATTATAATTTGACATTTCCATTATTTTAAAAGACAACAAAATGTATTCCACAAAATGCATTTATGAAAAGAGACCCAGAGACCTTGGCTTCATTAAGGATTTTAGCTGTTCCAACGAATTTTACTCTTAGGTCTACAAACAATCACCATGGTTTGTTAGAAAAATTCGTTTAAAATAAATCAGAATAATTTAATGAGGTCAGCCATGAACGGTTCCTGTGAAGTTTTGACTGAACATTCAATATCACCATTCGAAATAATGAAGTTTTCTGGAATGACGGCTCAGATCTTTTTCAATGTAATTGAATCGGTGAGTTAAAAAAAAGGGTCACAACATCTCCTACACAAGACCAATCAGCTGGGTGATGAAGTGTAGGCTACCTTGTAAACCTCCGCTTTAAATCGTTCAAAGATTCGTCATCACGGGCTCGCGTTTTTTTCCTTCCTATGACATGAACGATTGTAAAATGGACTTTTAACAAGCAAATCAACGAAAAAGCAATGATTTGAATGGCTACCCATGTTATTAGGCTACCTACTGTTAAGAGTCTCACCCCGTGGACTGGAAAACCGTCAAAAAAAGACACGCCTCTTTTCAATCTCTACCGGTAAACGAGCGTCTGGGTTAGTTTATTCCTGGTTAAAAATGTTATTTAATCCCCCTATTGTAAGACCTAAGGACCTGGAAAATGTACTCTATATACATTTTAATTATCTCTAGTCCTAGGGCATTTTTATTCTATGCCCACACGTGTTTGTTCAAGCCCACACCAGATTACGTTAAAGGAAGTAGGGAACTTCCCCAAAGTTTATAATAATAATAATTCGCCAAAGTTTAATTCAGTAAACCGCGATAAGTAAGATTTTGAAACTTTAACTTGATGCACGGCTATGTAGTAGAGTGTATTTTCTCAGACATGTGATTCAACTATAAATTGTGTTAATACATGAACTTGTCATTGTGTTCAGAATCATCCCAACTTCATTATTCACTGACCAATTTGAACATATCTTGTTTACACACTCTGGTTCTGTTGATGCAAGTGAGTCAATTTGACTTTACATCAAATACATTGTGTAATGTACATTTCTGAGTAAAGTTACCTTCAGGTTATAGATTGATGTTCGTCAAAATGAGTGGGGGCATTGTCATAGTAGTTCTGTGGTTGTTATGAAGTCCCTGTTGGAGAGATATATGTTGCTGGAGTTCAGGTATGCACTCAAGCTCTGTACAGCACTATATAATACTGCAAAGAGCAAAACTCGATGGCGCCACAGAGCCCTAGGGAAACATGAGCCTACCAGAGTCAAGCCTGACATCTGGGAATTCTGTGGAAGTTGACCTGAATAGGTCAAAGGGTAGATAGGGGTCCAACGGTTTCCTCTTTTAGTGGCAGTAGCCATAATGGAAAAATTTGGCAGAGGGCTGCTTGTTTTAAAATTTGAACAATTTTGTCAAATCAAATGAAATCCACACATTCATAAAATAACATTTCTTGCTATACATGGAATGCTGAAGTTCAACACAGAGAGAAACTATGTGAATTTCATATGAAAAAGAATATTGACAACTGAGTCAAACTATTAGGAAACAAGTATATTTCAACTTATCCATCACCAAAAGGATCAATTTCAAAATACAGATGAATTCACATGACTTACATTTCTATTCACACAAATAGAAATACTGCCTGTTGACTTACATTATTACATAAGTCATAAAATCAGTAGGAGGCTACTGTGATTAAATAATTCTCTGAAGCCCAGTATTATAAGGTGCCATTTTCATCCAGTGGTGAAAATTTAGATTTGCAACTGTTTTAATAGTTCCCAACAAACAAATTAGGGCTCTGGGTTAGATTAGAGGTCAGGAATCTCCAACCAGGAAGAAAAAGAGTAGCCAACATATATGTGAGGGTGTGTGAGTGTGCATAGCTATGTGCATTTATTGTTTACATCCATACTCATACACGTGCACGTGACTGGTTGCACTCACAAACACCTCTTGTCTGGTGAGAACTGTTCACAGCACATGTAGAGGAGACTCCATGCCACCCACCCAGTTGGAATGCAATGCATGCAATTAGTGGAGATTGCAGAAGGAGCTGGGGGTTGGGGGTTGGGGGTTGGGGGCTGGATAAGAAGCTGGAACTGGGGGTTGGGATGAAGGACTAGGAGGTGCCTCCGGAGTCAGAAGGGAGAAGGGAGAGGGTCCTGTGCTGAAAGGGGTGGGGGTGGGGTTGTGTGGATGCATAGGGGTGGTAACAGGAAAAAGGGGGGTTCTGATTCAACACACACACAAAAAGAGTGGAAGGGAACAGACTGGCAGTTCCACACCTCCCACCAACAAGTAATCCTTGGTTGCTTCCCTCACAGTCATCAATACCCATCAATGAAAACTGGCCTCCAGACCTCCTTTTGGGACGGGGAGAGAGGGGGGCAGGGAACAGAGGGGAACCCAACAACAGGACAGGAACCTAAAAGCGTAGAAAAAGAAAATGGTTGTCTGAATCAGGGGGGGGGGGGGGGGACACAGAAAGTGATTGCTGTGCTTGTGCTCTAGTACACAATTCACATTATAAGTCAAAGTTGAGAAGTTAACGTATGAAAATTATAAAGATGAAAGACTAAAGAAAAGTGACATTGAAATAAAGACATTGAAGGCTTCTTGTGTGGCAGGGCTTAATTAATACCTAATCAATTTTCTTAAATTACAACCAAATAATAACAGCAATATCCTCAACTCAAAATAATGATTTAAGGAATATAGGTACTTTTTGTAAGAGAGAGTAAAAATGTGCATGTGTACAAGAACTGCAACTCAAGGAATCAACTGAATGGAAGTTCTGGTGTAAATAGAACATAAGCCTATTTGTATTAAGATTTGATGAGGGAATTTAGACTATGGCTAGCAATAACATGCCTATACCCAAAGGTTCAACTGCTACAAAATATCTAATTCATGCTACATATTAAGACAATTTGTTAACTCGTGGCAGACTATTGAGTTCCTGTTTTCACTCAATTTAATTTATTAGCTTAAATGAAATAACAGATTTTGATGTAAAAATAATAAAGTAAAACAGAATAACAACTGGGATAATTTTATTTATTCTAAAATATGGTTACAAGCTTTGGTAACCGTTTAACTAACCTTAACAGCCTAGCTATATTTAGTCAGAATAACCATTTCCAATCTTTCCTATTCATTTCTAAATAAACTGTAAAGTTTCTTGGAGCTGTGAGTGAAAAATTCAAACTATCTAAAATCCAACATATTTGAAAACAAATTATATTTTTAAGTTTTTCCATATATGCTGCAAATAGTATCAGTGTACTATTTATGAAAGTTTCCACCTTTCCCAAAACCTTTAATCAGGGATAACTCTCTAAATGGCAATGGAAGTAAAGCCTTCCTAAACAGTGCAACTAATAACAACTGAGACGTTGAGAGAAAATGTAGGGGTTGAGGGCCACACGGGTTGACCCCACACGCTGAAGGTGTGGCATTGGCCGAGTCATGTGACTGCAGAGGGGTGGAGATTTTGAAAGGAAAAAACTCCAATGATCTACAACAGCGCCTTCTGCCAAATGTGTAATGGCTGCCGCTGAAATCTTTCTGACCGAATATCGGTGACTGCATTCATGGACACTGGTCGGCTTAAACATAAAATAGACTCGAAGGTGAGAGCTACTGAAACCTTGTGCTCGCATTTGGTGACACTAATATGTTCTCGTCTCCATCAACATCAAAAGTGTCAGAGAACTTCTGAGTGATTGCCAACAATGAAACTCCCGAGCCGCAGCTGAAAAGGAAAGTGGGAAATGTCATTAATCAATGGCCCGTTTACTCCTCTTCTCATAAGTGAAATAGCTGAATCTCCTCAACTGAGCTTGCATGGAGGCCTTGTGGCATGACAAAAAAAAATACATATTTTTCATTGTCGATATAGGGTATATTGTAAAACGCACAACTCAACTGTTTTATATGATTTCAAATAGTGAATACGTACATGCGTTTCTTATAGGCTCAAAAGTGGTATAGCACCACTCACAAAGGTCTTGCTTTATTTATGTAAAAGGTTTTGATTTATTTTCTCTTTAGGGGCTCCAGACACAAAAACTGATGAAACTAAAAACTTGTAACTACATTCTTTTGACAAATGAATACACATATATTGCAGACGGCAATTTTCAGCATACACATAATCCCATGTACTTTTGATGCAAAGTGCACGTGTTCAAAGAGTTTTGATGTGTTTTCGGACGCAAGCTAATCAGCTGATGCAGTATTCTCCTCAGAACACATGCAAGATCTCATGTCATTCATGTGGGGATGTACGCCCCCCCTCCTCTCCTTCTCAGCACCCTTACACACACCAGAGAGTGAGCTTCTTCGTCACAACAACTAACATTGTCGATCTGTCATTTTCGCTCAATTCATATATGTAGCATTGAGAGAAGAGAAGATATCAGCACGAAAGGGTATCCTCAATGCTTTCGTTGCATATTAAGTTCGCACTCTGCTCGGGATCAAACACTCTCTGCCGATTAGCTGCACAATCAGGACCCCGCCGCAAACGGGGAGAGGATGGTGGCGAAAGGCGGGTTCTTTTCCGCTGGACAATGCCATTATTTGAGCTCCATTGGCCAGGAATGCTGGATTTCACAGGCCGCTGCCCTCCTCCAGGCGTCAACCAGAGCTCCTCCAGGCTCCCATTTCTACCACTGCTTCTTATCGAGAAATACGGTCCATAGATAGATTTACCTATGCCATTGCAAAAGCATTTCCTCTGTCACACATATTCATGAAAGGAACTACCAGTATTTTAATCGACTCTACTGCTCTGGTGTGTAGAAGTGCTACTGCAGAAGACTAAATAGACCAGTTCGTTGCTTTGAGCTCATATGGACAGTCCCATCGGTCGATCCCAATAATTTAAACGGCAACCCATGGGTTATTACAGTTAGACTGTTCAGTCTACTTTGATTTGTTGCACAAACAACCCTAAGAAAATACCCAGGTGAAAAGCAGTCTCCATCCTATCACACTATAGGGTAGAGAACCCAACGCAGTATTAGACAACTAACTGAAGTATTTAGTTTGGCAACATTTCCTCAGCACTTAAGAATGTATTATGAACATTAAACCAAACAATGTCAAAATCCCGTGCAGCATCTAGTAAAGCGGACGACATTACAATAGGCGCATTGTCACGCGTCATTAAAAAAAATGTGTCAGGGGTCTCCATTCCATTTTGCGCGCAAAAGGTACTTTACTAGAAATTTGTGAATGGAAGGGTTGTATATGAGTGCTCATTGTTAAACTAAAAGTATACTATGACGCTCCTTGGTATGCGACCAATCCTGAAGGTGATAAGATAGTTAAATACCTCAAAGTTCAACCAATGATTCGTCAAGCGGCAAAGACTAGCGCAGAAAAGGACCAATCGGAGAAATGTATGCAAATAAGGAATTTGCTTCTGCAAGAGCTGAATGTCAACTAGTCAAAGATGGAGTCTGGAACTAGGAGGCCGTCAGGCTGAACTACACTTTTATTTTCAAATTGCTAAGAAGACAGAATACGGTTTTCCTCTTGGACAACAAATACAAAGACTGGATAAATGCGTCGAGACAAGACAGAAACATCCACAGCAGTAGGCATTAGGCACAACTTTTCTTTTTGTCGTTTCTTCTGCTTTCAAGGATTGTCCCTCCCTTGGCCAGGTACCATTCATGAAATTTGGGGGTCCTCTCTCCGTTTGTGAGTTGCATCCGGGTGATTGGGTAGAAATGGCGGGAGCTGAAGGCTAAATAAAGCAGTTGACGGAGGTATGGTAAAAAGAGAATTGTCTAAGGTATAGTTTTCGGTGTTGGGGACAGACTGGTCAGAGGGAGGCGTTACATTTGCCGCTCAGACAGTGGTGCCCGCAGAACATCGAACTGAAATCCCGGAGATGGGCTATCAGGTCCGAACCTTGTAAGTTATTGTCATTTCAGGACAGCACCTCACTTAATGTAGTGTAAATGAGCGAGTTTTAGATGCCCAAGTCTCTCTATGTCTCTGATTATGTGTGTGTGAGTGCGTGCGTAATTGCGTGCGTGCGCGCGCGCGCGCGCGCCCATGTGTGTGTGTGTGTGTGTGTGCGTGTGTGAAAGAGAGTATCCTCTTAAAACTGCCACACACCTAAATCTCACTAAACATATAGGCTTATCTTGAATTAAACAATGTCGTTTGATCAAACTTGAAACGAGCCCATTGTACCGTTTTAAACGGAAGCGGTCCCCATAATGAATTGTTTCAGAGAAAATATGTGTTCTCTTGAGGCACACCTACACAGTTGTGGAGGAGCTTAATGTATGTTTAAATACAAGTCGGGGAATTATTTAGACTGTCAATTAAATCTTTGATATCTGTGCTCACTGTAGTCTACTTCTGGAGCTGTTGGTGAGCTCCAATGCGATGTCGGCAGACTGTGGGGAAAAGAGGCAAAATACAGTAACTTAAATAACAGTCTACTAAACAGTTATTAGTATGCCGCTTTACTGAAGAGAGGATGTGTAATTATGTCTGACTCAATTTTTTAAATGCCAAAGATGTGTTAAAAATTGAAAAAAACATCCCCGACGAGCCTCCGCCCCCTCGGTCTGTCTCCTAGCGAGGAGCGGGGTTTCAAATTGCCACTTTGGCAGAAGGGACAGGAATAGTGTGTATTAAATGAGGGTTTTGGTATAGGCTACTATGGCGGAATGTGCTCTTTGCCCTATATATTTTTTTCTCTTCCGTCGCCTCTTTGGAGAAGGCACTTTGTTCCTTACGAAACTAATACACCATAATTTTTTCAAAACAAACAAATTCGTGTATATTTATATGTCCAGATCGTACAGCTCGTCAGATTTAATCATGCATGCCTTTATTTAATTATGTAATAGTTTTTAATTGATTTTACAGTTTTACAAGTATTTTTTGTTGAAACTAGGCTCGATTATAAGATAAAATGTACACGTGGTAATGTGAAGTCCTTAAATATCACATATTGTTTAGTTGAAAGGAATCAACTTGTCTGAAAGTCAGTTTGATCCACGTTTAGTGATCAGGACAATATTTGGACGAAGGAGTCTATATTTGTCCAACATTTTCTTCATATATTGCTATTACTGAACTGCTTTGTATGGTATTGCAACAATTCTTGTTCATGTAACGTTGCAATGTAGCTACGACATACTGGTGCATTGTATATTATGTAGCTTAGCCAGTGAGCCAAAATAATGGGTTTTTTTTTCCAGTTGGCCTATCAGCCTGCGTTGTAATGTTGTCCATGGCCCTTATACTGTTGTACTACTGTGAACTCATTAAGCAGTGCAATATTAAAAGGGCATTGGCTTACAATAATCTCAGCTTCACAGGTAGGCTAAACTTTCTATCCGAATATGGCCATCAGTGATTCCAGATTGTGTGATTCGTATTTCAGTGTACTTTCGCTGTGACGTGCACAGTCTCTTCTCAGCACTTAGGCCCATTTGTATCTGTGTTTCACTATCTGTCATGTTGTTTTATGTTGGCATTTCCATTGACTTATTTTGCACTGGAGCAATAGTTGCTATGCTATCTATGCCATATAATAATTGACTCACCTGTTAACGTTGTTAAACCTGACGTTTTCAACACATCGATGCTGTCAATGTATGTGTAATAGCCTAGGCCACATCTACTTCTGCCTGCAAACGTTGTACACATAGATAGCCTAAGATTCCGTGATGAAGCCTGTTCCTATCACGGCACATGGCAAAGGTTACAATAAGGCAATCAAACCAAGATTAAGAATACGATTTTGTGTTATAGTCTACGTGTAGTACATTTTTGTCAAACAAGGTAGTCCTGTTCATGTCATAAAATATCAGTAGCCTGTGCCTGTCTTAAAATGTACTGCCGAGGAAATGTCTTTGCTGGATAGGGTGATAGTTGAGGTTTTAATACAGATATTTAGCATTCGAACGTTCTTCAAAATGTATCCTTTCCATCGAGCTGAGGTCTATTGCTTTGACGGTGTTGCACTACTGTTCCATTCACTCAAGCAGTGCAATGGTATTGTCATGGCATTCGGCCTTCGCCAGCACTCCCCTCAACCATAAAAACCCACTTCTGGAGTTCTTCAGGAGCTATAGGAGCTTCTGCTGAGATTTACTAATTCAGCTCACCATGGTATAGTTCTACGGTTTTTTGGTACCGAGGTTGCTTTAGAATCACCCGTTAGATCACCAGTTTTAGCAGGATATGCTATCTGCAACGCTAATATGTCACCTTGCGTAATAGCCCATAGGCCTACGACATCAACGTTGACTCTCCTGAATACAGTTCCTCTACAGTACTGGCAGTATTTTTCTTAACTAGAAAAGGACGACAGACCACGCCTCTTTCAAAGGAACATTTTGTTCAATTGAACTTCAGAGGTCATCTTCGTTTTCACTGCAAAAGACACGTGTGAGATTAAGTAACACTGAGAGATGTTTGAAGAGAGCTTCTAAGTTTATCATACGTGTAGAGAAAGGATGGCGTGGCAGGTATGCATGATTTGCCATCAAAATCAGTGGCCAGTGAAAAAAAATTCTTGATTTGTATATATGTTAATATATAGTTTTAGCCTAGTGAGAAAAACTTAACTGACATATTCTAAAGCATGAGTTAATTCTAAAGAACATGAATGACGAGTATTACCTATTTTGTTCATTAGCATGTCAGCAATTCATTGGGCCATGCCAGTCAGTTTAAGAGAATTTTCTTCAGTAGTAATTCAGAAACATGAAACATTGATAGTAACGTTGTCTAAGAAATCAAAAAAGTTTTTACGCAAATTACTTTGCCAAAACCGCTTCAACCTTAAAATCAGTTACAGCAGTGTGAAATGTAACATACCAAAGACCTGGTAAGCATCAATTAAGACATGTTAACATATTGAGGAACACGTCAAATATAAACAAACGAATAGTAATTTACCCCAAATCGTGGGCTTTCCAGACTAAACATTTTGAAGAAATAGGTGTCTGTCAAAAGCCATTATTTACAAACATTTCAATGGTCCTTTGTGAGTTTTTATGAAGGATTATTAGACCTTTTGCTGAGCTACACTAGTAAGTAATATTTTAAGAAGTCATGGTATGGGTGGGAGGAGAGATGAATTTCCTATTTGTGGAGGTCTGTGGGGGATGGGACTACTTTGTGGAATGCAGGGGGCAGGTTCCTCTCGGCTGGGAAGGAAGGGAAATAGCGCATTGGATATATTCTGCTATTGGTGTCAGTATGGTCTGATAGCTCTATGACAAGAGCATATAATTGATAAGTTGACAGTTTACTGAATGCCCATTATATGCACATTTTATTGCGTTGGAATCATTGGAGAGAGAGCGAGTGTGTGTGTGTGTGTGTGTGTGTGTGTGTGTGTGTGTGTGTGTGTGTGTGTGTGTGTGTGTGTGTGTCTGTGTCTGTGTGTGCCTGTGTGCGAGCGCGCGTACGCGTCTGAGTGTGTGTCTGTGAGTTTCAACCAAGTCTCTCTTTAAGTCATCAGCATTTATGCCTAGGCCACTAAACATGGAATCATACAAATACATTGTTTTGTGCCGAACCACATCGAGCCAACAGCCACTTAGTGCTATTTGTTCGATTAAGCCAAAGTCAAAATTAGCATACGCAAAGCGACCCATCGAAATGTGGTTTGTTATGTACTTTACTATGTTTGCCTAGTATTTTACTTCCTGGCACGGTAGACTTATACTGGAGGACATAGTCTATCCTATTTAAAGCTTCGTTAAATCATTACGAGTTGCCTAATACGGCTGCAACCCTAACAGCATCTGGACGGCATTTTTCTTTGACCAAACACGCAGAGTAAATATAGAACCTAATATCTGTAAAGCATAGAGGTAGCCTAGTGAATTGGACTGTAAATTAATATTGCAGGACCATGTTAACAGGGGAACTGTGGTTTTATTCTGGGGTGGCTTACTACGCTTCGCATGCCCTCCCCCAGCTTCCTTTTAATTCCAGATCCGGTTTCACTGGAAGGAGGGGGATGGCAAGTAAATTCGTGCAATAGTCCTAAATAGGCTACGGAATCCCCCAAGAAAGAAAAACATCGTGTAGAAGCTTGTCGTATGCTTCAAGGCAAAAGTTGGAATGCATGGAATTGCCTTTTACCATCACTGGGCCACTGTAAGGTGGGGGTATATCCTCCATAGTAAGTGGAGGGAGAAAATAACCAACCTTTGGCACCATAGGCTACAAGCACAAATTAAAGAGTGTTTCATGAGAAAGTTTTTACTGAAGCTTGCCGATTATATTGTTGACAATATTGTATTTCGTTTGTACGTAGCATACACATAGCCTACACCAAAGTGTATTAAACAGCACGCAATGAATCAGTTAGGCCGCGGGAAAACTCCATCTTAAAAACATACAAAAAAGCAATATTTATACAAAAAGGCAAGTTGAAAAGGCAATTGAAATACGCAGTAAGAATAATTCCTTAGAACTGACAACGCACACACGATTTTTTTCATACGTTTAGCGTACTCCACGACGAAAGAAGATAGGGTTTGATTTGGTCATTAGAGTACTAGGTTTTGTGCTACAACACCTTCTCTTCTGCGTCTGCACATATTCTCATGCAGTAGCCTAATATTTCCATTTGTGTGAGGAAGTGTCACCCCATGGAAGGAAACGGGTTGCCAGGGTTAGGCGTATTTGCCCAGTCTGTTTCAAACGCCCAGAGCATTGCGCATATGGAAGGCCCAAGGTGAGCTGCAAACACGTAATGCATTTGTAATTGGAAGTTTTACTGAGTTACCATTCTTTGAGATATAGTGATATGCATTGGATTTTAAGGATTATCATGTGAATGTACTATGTAATTAATCTATGGTGTGTTTGTGTGTGTGTGTGTGCGTGGGGGGGGGGGGGGGGGGGGGGTGAGAGAGGGATTGGTCCCCACATGCCCTATACATGCTATTTAAAAAAAAGAATGGTTTATATTTTTCATCATTCAAATCAGTGTGCATGCAAACAGTGTTTATAGATACACTCTCACATACACTCACTAGTGTTACTCTGTGTCTGTGCACATGAGGGGGTGTGTTTAAATGTATGGTGTAATATGGTTATGTCCATTGCTGTCTAACTCCTTGCAGACAAGACCCTATCAATATTGCCTCTGCTTTTTTGAATGTGAATAGAGTAGTGCAATATTGCTTATAGGGTCTTGACTTTGAGGGATGACTGCAAAATATGACAAGAGCTGAGTAACGCTTTAGATATAACCTTTTTGTTCATAACGACGATTACTTTAAAAATGAAATCATGATATACATGAATAATCTAGAAACATCTAGATTAGAATTTCAAAGATACATTGTCACTTTCGTCTACATGAACCAAGACTAATTTTTCTGTTTATTGCGGGAGAAGACAATAGTTTTAGTTGTGGTCCAAGTGTTGTGTTTGTATATTGTTCGTTATTCTGAAATCTTCTAAAATCAATGCAAAATGTGAAGAATAACTCTCAGGGACTCGTTAGACCACCTAAATGTTTTTATTTTTCTCTTTTTTTTCATTGCACATTCAAAGTCACATGTCACTGAAGACTAGTGCACAAATACCCATGGCTTCTGAATTTCAAAGCGACCGGAGTTCAAAGTGTGATTTATAAAGTTGTCAGAGGTCATCAGTGCCCTGTAGCTCCTTCGTTAAGGTCCAGTAAACATGGCAACACTTGATCCTGTTGTACATAATGTTCCCAGCAGTTGGCTTTAAACTTTTAACAGGTAGCACGATTTTAGAAAATTATAAGTTAATTAGGTATTTTTGTTGAGGATTTATGTTAATCTACGTTTGTAGTTACTGACCTACTTTATCTTCAGTGGACTGATCGTAAAAACAACACCAACGGTAATACCAGAACTGACTTATTGGTCTAAATTTGTATTAATAAGACCACTTGTATCATTTGTATTGATAAGACCACTCTTCATCATTTGTATTAATAAGATCACTCTTCATCATTTGTATTGATAAGATCACTCTTAATAATTTGTATTGATAAGATCACTCTTTATTATTTGTTTTGATAAGACCACTCAGAATTATTTTAGCTTGGTGTTCAGCTGCACTACTGTAAAATAACAACCATTAAAAAAAAAAACCTGTTGCCTGACACTCTTTCCCTGTTGCACTACTGTGGGAGCAACAGCAAGCAGTGCAATAAAGAAAGGGCATCAGTCAACTAGGTTCACCTACAGTTGTCTACATATGCCAGTAAAACATACAATTAAATATCTATATGTTCAGAAAGCAAACAATGACTGAAAGTGTTTATATTTTATGTATGAGGTCATCATAGAAAATTAGGAACGAAAGTGATTTTTATTTTTACAGTTGAAATAAAGTGCTGGTTGACAGGAAACTATAACTTCTTCTGGAGAACTAAATGACTGTTGTAAAGTACAGGGGCCTAGTCATGGAAATAGACTATATATAAAAAAGGCTTTGTGTATCATACATAGGCTAACTGAATCTGTGAAATAATTTGATGATTGAAAACCATGATTGGCTATATGACTTCTGCCAGACTTCAAACAATGATATTAACTTGGACGGTCCTGTTTAGTGCCATCTACGATTGTAGATCTTCTTGAGTTTGCCACGTGTCTTAGTTAAAGTTCTTTGAGTTGTGTCTGATAAAGGGAAGATTGAAATAATTAGGATTCTGTTAGGAGAGTCATGAGAGGATGCATTCCAGACAGTATGAATTGCTCAGTCCTCTGTTAGTGCTACATAGAACTATAGGGTACCATATGAGATACAGAGTTACTCTTTAAGGGTTGCAGTTGGTTTTGATAAATCTAGTCATCTGTTAGGCTTTTGCAGGAGGGGTAATGGCGTCAGGGTTAAAGTATTCGTGTTCAGCGATTTAACCACTCCCACTCCGAAGATGGTTGACGAACTGCCAGTGCGTAAATATTCTATGCTTTTTTTTTTCTTTTTAATTTTAATTTTAGCTGTTTTATTATCTTGCATAATGAACGGTTTTGTCACAAAAAAATGCTTTTGGTGTTGTTATTGAGGCAGAAGACAAGAAGAACTTCTGAATAGCCTAACAAGTTGTCAGTTATCCTACTGGTAGTTTCCCATGGTAAGTGTGTTTAAAGGCAACGAAGAAGGTCTGTATTAGATCAATAAGCTAATAGCTAGATCATCGAGGCCTTGCCTTACAACTGTAGGCCTAGACAAAAAAAATAACAAGGTGCATAATGTATCAATAAGGCCTGACTACAACGCGTCACAGAATATGCTTGAAACTGACTGAGGTTTGAAATGTAGCCGATATGTTTATACTTATTATTGAAGAGAGTTAGGTTCATGTGAGTAGCTTCTTAATATTTCGTTTAAATACGTCGTTTAATCTTCTAGGCGATGTTGGTACACTTACATTTAGATTAGGCCTACATTGGCTTGTGTTCTGCATTTACGAATAAACACAATATATTGCTTTACCCTGTTTGTAATGCATGCTATACTCATACGGTTGATATTTGCAATCATCATTTGCTTTGTGTAAATGAGTATAACCAATTGTAGCATAACACCGAGGATTATGGACAGGATTTGACATTTTTTTAGGGCCTACATCAGTTTTGTAAAGCCACACATTGGATATGGGGTGATAGGCCTACAAGTGTATATTTCATCCACAGACATTGACAGGAAATTCATGCCAATGATTTGTACCCTATGTTGTCCAATCGAACCGCTTACATTGAACGGAAGGGACCTGATGATTGACATGCAGAACGACGAACCAGAGACCGTCCCTTCTGCATGATGTTCTGAAATGGAATTTCTCTAATTTAGTGGCGATGTCTCAGTCCAACATATTCATTATTGTAGAATTTCACTACACGCAAACTAGGCCTACTGCGCTTGGTAAAAGCTTGTTTCCCAATGAACTGACAAAAATATTCCCACATGCTTTCCGTAGGTGCTATTCATGTGACTGACACCGAGGACATCCAGGGAGATAGTTTGTCCTGTTGGTTGATTGTGTCAGCATTTCCACCAATGTAAGCATCAGACGGCTCATGGCACAATTTAGGTGTATCGTCTAATTTAAGATTAAGCCTATATGGAAAGTAACATGCAAGGCCGGGCGCATCCAAATTAAAGCCATTCATTTCTCGTTCTATTCTTAGGCGTTTATCGCCATCTTCTGGTGGTCACGTGAAATTCAGTACAAAACGAAGACACTCAGGTAGCAACTCTATCGAGGTTTATGCGTTACTTTTTACTGTTGCTGCCGGTACTACCCCCATACATTTACTTATTATTGTAAACCGTGTTAAAATGATCTGAAGAGCAGCATTTAACTTGTAGTCTTGTATTCACTTGCAGCACAGGTGTCAATAGAACACATTGTTTAAGAGCAATTACTTTAAAAAGCATTTTGGAGTAATTGGTAGAGAGTACTAAAGAGGGCTTTTCATAACAAGACTGTTGGTATTTATTCTTTCCTCCCACCGTTCTTAAGAGGTTACCTCATCAGCAGTTAGATGATTTCATACCTCAAAGTAAATCAACATTGCAATTTTGCTCAATGACTTTTAATATATGTAACTGGAGAAGCTGATCATTTCTGTTGCATACAAGCTCATGATATGGAAACAATGCAATAGTGTATGTACGTGCATTGATTATGAAAGTGCTGTCCTTTACTATGTATCTTTACAGAACTTTTTACGTAACATGCTTTTATTTATAATAAGTTGCTTAAAAAAAACTTGCAGGTGCCGAAAGTCCAGTTTTCATTGAAGGAAGGAGTGCAGTCAGTTGCCTGTATGTATGATGTGTAAAATGTGCAGAACATTCTGAATAATATTTCCAACCTTTGTTTTGCTTTGCTTTGTACCAATGTATCAATCATATGTTTGCAGTAATTACCAATTTTATTTTGAATTCAGAAAATAAAGATGTACATGAACCAAAACCCTTGTCACATTCTTTTTTTCGTATCTGGATGTTTGAGAAATATATTATCCTCAAGAGATGTGGAACATAAACTGCTGTGAAGATGGGAATATCTACATTAACTCCAAAATGTTGGCTACATATGTGCAAATAGTTTGATATGTGGCATGTAGCACACATCACTGACAAGGACTTGATCAATCTGGTTGAGGTTTACAAAGCGTGGGTGGTTGCAGTTCCCTTTCTGTGTTTTCTGGAACAAACCGCCACCGTGGCATGTTGTGTCTGGTTTTGTCGGACCATAGTTGTCCGAGTCATTTCCTAGAGGGGTTACCATCTCACTAATGTGGCCAAGGCACTCCTTGCTAGTAATGTTCAGCCTCCTTGAAATGAAGTGTCACAAAACAAACAAAAACAACGATAATCCAGCGCCATTTGATTTTTATCAAGTTTTATACTTTCCTGGTAGCATGACTTTTTGCTCTCTTTTTATATCATAAATTAAAGCCATTACAATAATTACTCATAGGTAGAAATACCAGAATGTACAGTGTTTGTGGATACAGGTAATTCCCTTCCATCCTAACCCTATGCACATTATTTGAATGTGCATGCTGAAAGCTCACTGTTTAAGAAACAAAACTTCTTCCAGTCACATTTTTACTTTAAGGATGGCACTGAGCAAGAAGGCAACATTTATTTCAACCAAATATTTATTGTGCATTTGGGCTAAGAAGACAAACAAATATTGTGGTTAAACAGTCCAACCAGGGATGAAGACACCAGAATACTCATTTGAAACTACTTCCCTTTCGATGTCCCAGGATCTAACCACCCCAGAGTTGAATACCCTGATCTTTGCTAGTCTGTGGCGGTTGTGGAGGTCTGCCTTGGACTCTGAATATTGTTTTTTTCACCTATAGCAAAATCTGTCTCAATGAAAAACTTAAATTAGCTCAAATATCACCAAAACCATACATTCTGACATATAAAAGTGGACAAGACACGCAATCCCAACATAAATTTGGACGAAGCAAACCTACACAACCAACACAAAACACACATACTTCACTTAGTCTCTTGCAGTTGCACTCAGTCATCCTCTCACAAACACAGGCACAAGCGTGCATGCACGCACAGACACACAAACACACGCGCAAAGGGACAAAGTAATCCACAGGTGTCCTATTCCTGGTGTAACTGTACAGTCTATGATGTTGCTAGAGCTCATCATGTCGGAGCGGCTCATTGCTAGGCTGAATAAATACACCCTCCATGACCTTCCAGTAGTTGTGATGATTGGGGGAGTGCATACCATGCACCTCTCTCTGCCCTCGAATGGGGTGGCCGTACTGCTCTCCAGTCACACTCAGGAAAGCATCTGTGCCCACGTGTTTGAAACGTACCGAATCATCCCGATCCCAGTAGTCGCCTCCACATTGCACACTCCACACATCCAGGTCATCTCCTTCACCAGTCTCCCCAAAGGCACTCACTTCCTATAACAACAACAGCAGCAAAAAACACAGGTAGAAATTAGCACTTGCAATGACAACAAAGCTGGGTGCAAAGAGAAATGGGTATCAAGGTAGGCATTCAAAAAAGGTAAGACATATTTCCTTTTTCTATCTACAGCGAGGGGGGTCTTAACAGGCACATGATGTATTATTCCGAATCACTACAGAACAGTTGGTGTCATTTTGAGAGTGTGAGGAAGTTGAGTTTATGGCAATATTGGTTTTCTGCTAGATCAAATTACCTGGTTGTTTGACAGAGGAGAACTGAAATGATGAGAGTGAAGATTGCGCCCAGTTGTCATATGAGTGATTCGGATTTGTTGACCACACTGGACGGGAGACCCGCGCTGACAGAGGATATTAGGCTTCCCACGGATCCTCCAGTAACTGTTCGAATCATCTGCGCTATCGACTCCCGTCACAGACTGCTGACCGCTACCTGTGGTCATGGATAACTCAAATTAGGCATGCATCAAACTTTGCTTTGCATCAGA
The DNA here is from genome assembly GCF_963457725.1 of Sprattus sprattus. NCBI lineage: Eukaryota > Metazoa > Chordata > Actinopteri > Clupeiformes > Clupeidae > Sprattus > Sprattus sprattus. The sequence goes on along the minus strand of NC_137913.1, from coordinate 15,494,582 downwards.
GCAGGGATAAGCTTGAATGCCGTAAAATGTTTTGAAAAATTATCACAATTTTCAGGACACTCTAGAACGCAAGTTTAAGTCGAACATACTGCAAATTACCATAAAATGTATATACTTAACTTGTCACAACCACTATTGGCACAGAGCAAAATTGTACTTTCTTGAAGAGCTTGAGAACTAATGCATAATGTTACTCATCTTCCTGCAGTTAGCTTATCTTGCCATCATAGCATTAGAATGAATTGTCTCTTGTTGACACCATAATGGGGCCACAGAATGTTCTAGTAGTGAATCACAGAAAGTGTCTCTATAAATTGATGGTTATCCTAGCAAGCCACATAAACATCGAAGTAACGTTATAAGTTACACTGCATTACAGCCTACCAAGCTAGTGTACAGAATTGACATAAGACATATCAAGCAAGCTAGCTAGCTAACTAACTCACTACACAACAACCCAGGCTGTTCTGTGACAACTCCTGTGAGAACGCTGTGACATTAAATCGACCAATGAACGATATAGAGATCAACCAAATTGTTAACTTAGCTAGCAAGGCAGAAATTCTTTAACGAACTGACTTCTCTTCAACGGTGAATAACTAGCGTTAGCTAGCTGGCTAGGTTACCTGATCCGTATTTCACATCATGTGAATGGAGTCTGACGTTGTGCCTGGTGTTCAGTAGTTTCACGAGAGATCCACATGTAACAACGTTTGTGTCTAGTTCACGTCCTTCGCTTTTAGCAAAAATAAATACCAGCCAGAGCAAGGTCATTAAAATGCGAGCAACCTGAGAGGGTTCCATTCTCGATACACTGACTGTACAACTGGTTTGGCAGCTAGCTAGCTGGCTAGCCACAACACCGCAACTAGAACTGTGTGAATGGAACCAGCTTGATTCAAACGCCAGAGAACACGGACCAATCAAAGCTTGACAAGTCCCACAACCCGGAAACTCGGTACTTACACGGAACGTAGTCATTGGTCACTGGTTAGTAACATAGACATATGTTTATGTCTATGGTTAGTAACATTAACAGTGTTGACAGGAAATATTAGATTTTTGTATCTAATGAAAAAGGATGCAATGTTGAAGCAACTTCATATTTATAATAGAAATGAACTGTAGAAAATGTCCAAAAGCCTATAAAAAGTGGGTATGCAGGTGAATCATTTATTTCAGAAATGAAGATAGTGGTTTTCAACACTGCTCACTGCATTACACACACATCATTTGGTGAACTCAATGGGAGGTTTGACTATCATGCCCAGTTGGTTGGAGAGATGTATTTCTATTCTTGTTCTGCGGTTTAGACTGATGAGCGCTGCTTGCAGGATATCTGATAAAGTCATGTTTGCATCTGTAAGTTGTTTGGTTGGTAGGTGTCCACTGTACCTGTGAGATCCTTGGCTTGATGTCTAACAAAGGACATGAAGATGAAACCATTAGTACTGCTTTATTTTTTAGGCCCAGCAATAATCGTGACACACAGATGCATACACTGACAAAAATAATTGGTAAATCATGAGTTAAGAACACAGAATAAGAGAGACAGACAGTTTTAGTTGGATACTATGCCTTTTCTTTTTGAAACACCACCTGGTCAAGCCACTCAACTGGGTTTGATGGAAACATTGGCCCTCGCAGCTCTGATGCTTCACAGTTGCTCTGACCTTTTTGCTCACTCTTTTTAATTCTGGTACAACCATCTGACTTAGCACCAGTGTACTGCAGACTCTTCTTCTTTGCAGGCTTCTTTTTAGCTGATGGTGGAAGTGAGGTAGGTAGATTGTTTTCCTTGGATAAAACCTCCTTTGTATTCAAAAGTAAAAGAGGACTTCCATCGGCTCTTTTAGCCTGCAGGAGTTTCAGTAAGACTCTGGAGGCTGTTTTCTCTAGCTCTTTATAAGTACCCCTTTCCACCAAAAACTGCCTGAATTCAACTTCAAGTTGAGCTGCCAGTGGGTCACTGCTGTTAGGATATGATGAATTCCCCTGCACACCAGCAGAACTAGATTCATTATTAAATCCCTCGGTGTCAGTCCACTCCTGGTCTTCCATAACATTCAGTGGTCTGAGAAAACTGTTACCTGAATTGGCCATGTCAACCATAAGTGAGTTACACTGACTGCTAGGTGTAACATGAAAACTGCTGGTATCCCTTAAAAATCCATCATATGGACTCAAGGACTAGACCATATTTTCCCCTTCAACCCATCCACAGGTAACCCACGTTCTGTTCCTTGGATTTTGTCTTGTTGAGAAAGGAATCTTCAGACGGTCGGGGTAATTATTACGTCATCAAATAATAATACAAGACACAAAAACTAAACAATGGGTTCTATCGCGTTATTTAGCTGTTTCTGATTGGACGAGAGACGTTCCATGCGTTGGATTATCCAATTTCTCATAATCCCAAACCAAGACGTTGACAATGGATCTATTTTTGGTTGCGGAGAAACAATGGCGAAATAAACATTTTTTTGAATCAATAACTTCGTGTTGAAATGTTAATTGGTTGAATTGTTTTATTAAAGCAGTATCCTACTCGTGCGAGTGGGGTTCAGCCTCGGTGGCTACGGCCGAACACCACCCGTGGGAATATCCCTTACCTACCCCACTCCCACTATATTGCTTAAATATTCCAAATGTGATCGATTATCTAAGCGTAACGCAACATGCCCAAAGACAAAGTTTGGAGTGTCACAGGCGAACCACTTGAGAAGCACGAATAAATGAGAATGTACACAATTAATGTCCACTAGAGGGTGTTAAAACCCGGAAAAGGAAATGAAAAAAAAATCTACCATTAAAGGCGTCCTGAGCGTAGATTGAGGTTCGTGGTTTTTATGGCACACATGTGTTAAAATGGGTGAGTTTTTTTAATTACAATTATTCTTAGATAACGAATGCTATAGTTTTGTGAAGCATTATTTCAGATTTGTATGTAATGTGTTGCAAAATGAGCTAAGAACTTCAAACACCATTCATTCCGTTGTTCCGATTAATAGGATTGGAATTTCGTCTCGATAAAATAAACCGGTGTAGCACGTTAATCAAATTCCCGTGAGAAAGTGTCAAGAGGACACTGATTTAAAAAGGAAACGCTGTGAACGTATCATTACATTGGCATCTGTTTCAAGTGCATCCAAGGTAATTTACGAACCAACCTAGCTAGCTTATGAGAGAGCTACAGTAGACTGCTCACAGCTCTAATCAGATGGCTAGCTAATCTGTTCTGGCAATTTAGCATGACGTTGAAGTCAAGACACTTTTCCCGACGTCAGTGAGCGGATTTTTTTAAAAGACAAATATTGATGACGTATCAATACAGACTACCGTGAAGGTGGAATAGCAGGATATTTTACTTTAACATATTTTGGGAACTTTGGGGACAGCGAAGCGTCGAAGTAGCCTATAATATGGTCACCCACTACCTATTCACTTCAATTGTTATCGCAGAGTGTTGCCATAAACCTCGAACTACTGTCACACCAGTCCTTTATTTCCTTTAATTTACTTCCTTTCGCCCACACAGCCAACTCGAGCGAGCATGCCTCAGCCCAAAGTCAAACTGGTGGTGACCGGGGACGATTTTGGGTATTGCCCGAGAAGGAATCATGGAATAGTGGAATGTTTCCAGACCGGTGGTGTGTCAAACGTATCGCTGTTGGTTAATGCCACCTCGGCACTGGATGCCGCCGAGCTTGCAAAGATGTAAGTTAAGTATGTCCGAAGGAGCTCTCGGCAAGTGTCTAAGTTGTTGTACGTGTTTCCAGGGTTTTCAGCCGATACAACAATCACATTTCTGCATAATGTACACCCTCTTTAAACCATGTTTTAATTTATTAAAGACATCTCATACCCATTGGACTACATGCGAATCTTTCTGAAGGTGCCCCAGTGTCTCAGAATCTGAAAGGGTCTACCCTCCTGAATGAGGACGGGTTCTTCCATGGAAAGACAGGATTCCGAAAGGTCTTATCAAGCGGTCAACTGAACATGTATGAGGTAATATTTCTTTTCCATGCCTTTGAAACAGCTACTGCTATAGAAACAGTACGACTAGTCTGCAACCAGGGCGGTGGAGTTGTGAAGTTAATGGAATATTTGAAACAACTGATAGTGTCATGAGATATTGCACCTATGCTTCTGAGTCATCAAGAGGTCGTTATGAAACTTTCATGTCCACGATAGACAATGACTGACTGAGTAATTAAAACACATAGCACTTATAAATCTCTGCTAGATTAAAGAGCTCAGGAACAACTATTTCCCCATAAAGCATGAATGTTCGAGATTACTATCAAATATAGATAGCAAACTTAAGTATAATTGCATGTTTGGAAAGTAGTACAGTAAGAAAGAAGACTGGTTACACTGCCATAAAATGAATGGTTCTGTATACAAATGAGCTGTATATTTACAGACAAAGTGACCAGCAAACCAGTTACTGTAGAGAGCTACAGCTGTGCAAACAAACACAAGGATGTCTTTGGAACCTGATAAAAGTGTGTTTTTTCAGTCCAAATGATTGGTTGTGTGTTGAATTTCCTGGTCTGACAGGTGGAGCAGGAGCTGAGAGCTCAGGTAAAACGCTTCTGTGAACTCGTCGGCCACCTGCCCTATCACATGGATGGCCACCAGCATGTGCACGTGCTACCAGGTAACAGGTTAAAGTCCAACTTGCCTACCTGTGTAGTAGATGTTTTCTCTCTAATTCCTACAGACACACATACGATAGTTCATGGGAGTATTATACTTTGTATTATATAGTTCAGTTTGTATTATATCGTTTCCCCCCCCGCTAAACCAAATTTCAGTAATTCTACAATGTCTGTAGTGCAATCCATAAACTAGTTAAAGTTTTTCTGTCAATACTATGACAAAAAAAATTATCAGTTATGGAAATAAATGATGTAATATTTGTATAGGTCATTCACAAACACTAACAAATTGATACATTAAACGAGTTTGTTTTTCTATTACATTTTTGGGGAAGCAGAGGTGCGAGAGGTGTTTGCGCAGGTTCTTGCAGACTTTAGCATACGCTACACTCGAATCCCTGTGGAGCCTGGTCTTCATGCGTGTCCTCTCATCCCACCCCACCTCCACGAGTTCTACATCCAGGTTCAGAAAGATGCTTTGTCTTCTGTCGAGGTTTTCCGTCGCCATGGGATCAGGTTACTATTCCTACAGCTTTTGATGTTAAAATATTTCATTTTGACTAATTCTATTATGTGTTAAGTCTTCTTGTTTGTTTAAAAAAGGTACATTTATTGTTTCTTTTTCGTTTTGTCGTAGGTGGCCAGATGTTTACTTGGGCTTGACAACCATGGGACAGAATATGTCGATTGACAACATTAAACAGGCTTTAGGTTATGCTCTTGGAGCCAGGAGCCTCACCAACACTTTGACGGGTACACAGACTGATGAAATTGCTGCACCAAACACTAACCGTCCAGTCACTGTCGAGCTAATGGTCCATCCAGGATACCCAAGTCATCCTCAGGAGGGAGGGTGTGGTCAAGGTCCAGATGACTTTTCCCAATCAGAGGATCGCCAACATGAACTGGAAACTCTAACTGACCCCTCTCTGCTGGCATTCTACAAGCAGGAGAGAATTCAGCTTTGTGCCTTCCGAGATCTGTAACCCTACTGCTCACTTTGAAAAACACCCAAAAAAGAAATCACCTAATTTTTCTAAATTTCTCAGAGCACATTTGAACTTACAAGCCATGAGGTGCCAGGCAACAGACATTCCTGTTTGATTTTATATAGTAGCTTTGTACTGGAAATACAACATTGAGCCATTAAGAGGGCAGTGTGCCCCTTAAAGCAAATGCACATTTTACATGAAGCCAATTTTTTTTTTTTTAAAGCATTCTGACTAAGATAGCCTACTAGTAAGACTAGTATGACCAAATTAAATGAGGATATGGATATTAGGTGTCCTTATCTGGCAATTTTATATATATATTTTCAGAAAAACTATTTGTTATTTCAGAGATTTTAAGCGGTCACTGAAACAGAATAAAGTCTGATTTTAGTCCGTCTTGACCTTTCAGAATATGAATGAGATAAGGTTGTGTACTCGTCCATTGCAACTTGTTCTAAACAGAACCCTTGCTCATTTTAACAATTCCCATTAAACCCATATACATGTCATGTGTATGTATGTATGTATGTATGTATGTATGTATGTATGTATGTATGTATGTGTGTGTGTGTGTGTGTGTTTGTGCATGTATATACACATCCCATGCACACTTCATGTAACTTATTTGACCATAACTGATAATAGCTCGATAGTGGTTAAAATAAACCATAAACCGCTAAAAATGCCTAAGGCCTACGTCCAGGTGGTGAAACCAGAGGAACTGAAGATTAAAGTGCAGACCACTGAATTGAGAGAGAATGATTCAAGTACAAGGATACAAGAAAATATCAAAATATGTAGATGTTCAAATTAGCACCAGTGGAGCCATAAAAGTATAAGTTGCAACTCACAACCCACAAAATCGAGAGTGGAAGTGGCACCACCTGGCCCAGATGCTTTGTTGAAACCGAAGTGGCTGGGATTAAAGAGCTGGTGTCAACAATCTCAAGATCGCTCAATAACACTGGGCTCAATGAGACCGTGGCACCAAGAAGCTCCTGCTTAAAAAAAATCCACATTAGAGCCCAAATGGAGTTTGTGGGAAAGGGTCTTTGTGGTCAGGTGAGACCAAAATGAAGGTTAAGGCTATGTGTGGTGTTAATAAAACAGTCTGTGTCCCTCAAATAAAAAACCCAAGTAAATATGCATCAGCAATCTGCATCTCATCTGTGTAGGGACTAGGGAAACTTGTCAGAATTTAGGATGGAATTAAATACTACAACAAATTGCAAGAGAACCTGCAGTTTGTAGAAGTAAGGGTTGGGAGAGGGTTGACCTTCCAGAAAGACCACAAGGCTGAATAAACACCAGAGTGGCTTAAAACAGTAAAGCAAATGATCTAGAATGACCAAAAGTCAACTGTTTTAAAATCAGTCCAAAAGCACCACTCCACCAACCCTGATCATCTCTGTTCATTCTGCCAAGAAGCATGTAAAGCTACTTATTTACCTTAATAGACGAGGCTCATATTGCAACAAGGATTAATGTATAAGGGGTGACTAATGCAGGCAGTATATTTCAGATTTTCCATTTTGCCTTTAGTGATGTAATATGGCATACATGTTTACAATAAAACTAAGGGACTAACTGATAGTTATTGATATATTATCTGATATATTATCTTTCATAATCTAGAAACAGGTGATCATTTTCGGAGGGGGGGGGGGGGTGAATACTTTTGCAAAGGCATTTTTTTTTTCTTAAGGCATATATCATAAGGTACCATATTGTGTTAGTTTATTATAGGACACATTTATCACTCAGCTGTGATTTAAGAGGTTGAGGAGGTTTTTCAGCTACCTCACACAAGGACACCATGTCTATGACTGATTTCGAACAATCCTTGTCATTCAGTGTAGAAAGCTGACATTTTCTATAAACAATATAAGAGCTTCTGAAAATAGTGTCCTCTTGTGGTGCTTTGTCAAAATTACATCTGGCTTCTCCAGAAGTTAAAGTATCTATGTTGAATTGGCATTGACTGCAGCGAGTACTAACATCATTTAAAACAGACCACACTTTTTAAACGAAAACCCTTTAAACTCAATCCTGAATCCTCCATGGCCTGGTGTCATGCCTACTTAAACCAAAAAAAAGTATAGAACTTTACTACACAGTAGTCAATAAAAAATTTACATTTTTCCTACAAGGGCTTGGTGTGACTCGTGGTTAATCCTTAACGAGGATGGACATGTTTACAGCAATTTATTAGGCAACGCCAAACCAAAGTCACAGATTTTTCATACTCCACTGATAGTCCTTTTCCCCACAATACATGTCCCTTGACTGAGTACTGACAGTGCAAACTGTGACAAGGGACATAGACTGAAATTAACAGGGGCAGGCATACATCAAGTTATTTGATACACCAATGTAAAACCATAAATTTATATGCTTACATCCGTAGGCAGACAATTTCATTACCATGTACTCAAAGGGCTCGTTTGCAGCAACACTGACACTGTGGCTAAAATACGGGGAATTAGTAGTATGAATCTAATGGTACTGCATGTTAAAGAAGTACATGGAGAAGTTTATATTCTTTGAAGTGCCATAGATTAAAACTAAGTTTATTTTGGTCAAAGAAAAGGGGCACCGGATGTATATATGCACTGTTGACTCCACAGTTATAACAGTTTTTTTGATATTCATTCAAACCATGTAAGGATACTTGTGGCCCAAAAAAAATTACAATTGCATATGATATCTGTTAAATCAGTGTCTCAATTTTTTTTTCTTCAAAATTAGCATTTTTCCCATAAAAATTATGTTCAGTCGCACTCTCATTCACACGCACATTCACACACACGCGCACGCAAATCTCTGTATTCGTCTTTTCATTTTGTGAAACTTTACTGATAACAAAACTGGTACCTATGGTGCATTTGATAACTGACTAATCAGTGACTTACAAACTGAGGGTGGAGACAGATGGGATGGGTATTTACCAACACAGTACAGTGCAACTCAATGCAAAAAAAAATAAAAAAAAGATGAAGAAACCGTATTACCTATATTAACTTTTTTTCAACCACATGTCCAGATATATACCACTACTACCTCTTGGCTTTTTAGAGAGACATGTCATCATTAAGAACGGTCAAAGACTTAGCCTTAAGGAGCTAGATAATGATAAACACTTTCTCCCCCCTCTCGGATATCTCGTATCCAAACTTCAGTGTGGACACAGAATGCTTTCCTACCCCCTTTCTCCAAAAAAGAAAACCATGGTGCATTTCCCTATCTTAGCAACCTAATCACTTTTTTATTGTTTTATTTCCTGTTTTTTGTTTTTTTTAAACTTAAGAAAATAGTAGAAAGTTAGTAATGGCCTCAAACTAATATCAGGCAGAGATTCTTTGTCGGGTCCACGAGTCCTGCTTCACAATGGAGCTTGCAACTGGGATACGCTTCTCCAGGTCTACTATAATGACAAGTGCGCAGGGAGAGGACGGGGGAGACAAAGTGCAGAGTTTGGAGAGGGGGGGGGGGGAGGAAGAGGAGCTACCAGGGTACACAGGAGGAAGGTGGGAGTGGGTTGGTTTGGGGTGGTGGGGGTAGGTAGAGGAGAGTGAGGGACTACACACTTGTCAGGTATTAGTCCACTGGCCGTTTTTCGCCATGTTTCTTTGTAAACTCTTCTGCATTCTTAAAGAATTTTTTACGGTCCTTTGAGTATTCTTCTGCTAGGTCAGCCCGCAGAGGGTGTTCTGGCTGAGGGTCATTCACAAGAGCGATGAGTGACTGGATTACTGAAAAGGGAAACATGGGCAAATCATAATTCAGCAAATCGAAAATACAGACACAAAATCTATGGGTAATCCTTAGTGTGTGGGTGTGTGTATGTGTTTTAGCCTGGGTCAGTGCATTTCTTCTACTACTTCTACTTCGATCACTGTGGCTCAGTTCAATCACACAAGAACATGCATGGGATTCTCAATTTAATATCCCACCGAGTTGTACTAGCCAACATTAGTAAATAAAGCACACATACTGACCAGCAACAAGGGACGAAAAAAGTGTATTTTCATATTTTGAATGATTAAGCCAAAAATCATTACCATTATTATTGTTCAGTATTCAGTCATATCAGAGACTTGACCCGCATACAAAGGGACAACACCGCCTTAAAAAGCTAAGCTCTACAGTATGCCAAATGGCAGCAAATCGATGCTACAGAAGAAAGAGAGAGAGGAAGGCCAAAAGAAAGGCGATAGAAGGCGAGTAGTCATTTACCTTGGTCAGTTTTGGTAGCTGGTTTCCAGTTTTCTGCACTTATAACTGGCAGACACACCTGCCCCTTCTCGTCGATATTTGGGTGGTAGATCTTTGTTTTGAATGTGATCTTAGGAGGTTTGAAGGGGTACTCGGCAGGAAAGATTATCTCAATCCTGAAGGCTCCTTTGTCGTATGGGGGGTTGTCCTATCGGGAAGAAAAAAAAGACGTGAGTACTTTTCTTCCTCTGAATTGTTCTTGAAATGTTTGTGTACTAGCCTGACACTATCAGCACATCATTCATGTCAACAATGTCATGATTTCAATCCCAATGATTGGGGAAAGACATTTCAGTGCAGGCAGCCATCCTTAGGGTTGGGTTGGGGGGAGAGAGAGACAACAGTTAATTTTAAGTACTAGTTAGACAATACTTACAGGAACAATAAGTCCTTGCCAAGTCAAAATGTTCGATTCATCAACTTGAATGTTACGGAAATTTTTCATTCCAGATTTGCGGATTTCTTCAAGTTCCTGAGAGAGGGTGGAATTGGAACAGGTTTAGGCACTGGTGTGTCTGTGGTATTTAGGTACATGGGCACCCCTTCAATTAGAATAACACCATCTTTACCATTTGAGCAAGGAGAGCAGGATATGAACATGCAATGTGATAGACAGTCCAGCTGACTAGCACTTAGGTAGTGAGTCTAACTGAAGGACAGCTCTATTTACGTCATTTAGTGGGATGTAGAACGTGTGTGCTGTGGCCTTTGTCAAACAGCGAATTTCATGCTTACAAAAAGGTTGTTAATGGCAGGCTATTGTCCGTAAATGAGGAAGTAACATTGTCTATTTGAAACCAATAGTTATAAGAATAAGATACAGATAAAACGACACACACACACACACACTGCACGAAGGTGGCAGTCTAGATGGCAAATTACCTACCTACAACTAGCTGATGATTGACACAGTTTTATGAATGTACCGAAGTTATTCTAGTAAACTAGCTCGTCTATCTTCGGCCGTAAATGTGACCCTTGACTGTACGACCGGTAATTCAATTAATATTACTATTAGTAACATATGAAACGTGAGTGGCACACCCAATGTTGCTAAAGCGTTCAAAGGGAATTGAATGAACTAAACCGGTAACAGTTTCGATTTCAAATGATGCGCACAAATTAGCTAGCTAGCAACCTACTTATCTACGGTCCTCTTAAACCAAGGTACCTCGCTAGCATTAGTCAGATAGGCATAGCTAACGCCAACTAGCTAGGTAAGGCAACAGTGTCACTTTAAAAAAGCAATAGGGAAAACAGAGTTAGAATGTGAGTATGTGAAGCATAATAATCACACATGACAAAAGACTACCGTGGTGTTTCCTGGTATAATGGTTTCGTTTCTGGCACAAACTTAACACCCGGCGTTCTATCTACGCTGAGGTTTTGCTAACGGCAAGCAAGTTAGCTAGCTATTCTAGCTAGCTAATGTTAGATGGCTAACAAGATAGAAAAAGGCAATAGATTGTCAACGACCCATGTTTACAACGCACATCAGTTAAATATGAAATTATAAAGGGTGTGGCTGGTTAGCTAGTTTGAAAATGAAAGTTCAGTTTTGGAGGACGCCGTGATTCATTCCTAAACAACACAGTGACTCGTCATCAAGCTAACAAGCTAGCGACCTATAAAATGCCAAAACCGGGTTCCTGCACCCTGGCCTTCTGTACCGGTGCTTCCCTCTTCCTCTGATTAGAAATGTTTAGCTTGGGAGTTAGCTATGGCGTTTCCCCTGGATGGAACCATTCTTAAATCGATGTATACAACCCCTACCAGAAAGATCGAACACTTATTACTTTGACAATACTATCATCTGGTGAGCCTAGACATAAAACGAGGGTTTAAAAGGTGATCTAAAAAGAATGAGGTGTGAATTCTACCTTATGAAGTCTTCTGCTCGCCGCCATCTTGGATCTATCGACTGTTCCCAGAGTACACAGCGAGAGCATGCAAGACTGCATAGAGTGAATGAACGCATACGCCCCATGACACTGATTCAGGAACAGTCCATTTGTGAGTGGTTGGCCTCACTGTAAAGAATGGACTACTTATCTGGGGAGCACTACAGACTGTTGCTTTACAGTTTTTCACTATTGTTAAGAAGTAAAAAGCGAAAATTCGGCACAATCTGCACAACCTTCACGTCATGTATCAATCCCTCGCCCCAAGTGGGAAATACTTAAGATTCCCTTATCTACATTAGAGTCCGATTTTCCTTGTGAACACACTGATGTCAATTACACATCACGTTGTTGTCAAAACAGTGTACACAAAGTTCTGTTGTTGCACACAATTTTCAAGTAAAATCTCAAAGCATCAACCTGGAAACCACAAATAGTCAAATCTCTAAACTTTCAGGTCTTTTGACCAATTTGCAGTGAGGACTGCACCATAAAAGTGTCTTGAGCCTCTGTTTTGTTTGATAAACTATTGAAAACTTGAAAAGATCGATAACCAGAGAAGGAGAGGGGTAAGAGTGAGAGGATGAGGAAGAGGAGGACAAGAAGGAGGAGGAGTAGGAGGTTGAAGAGTAGGAGGACAGAGAGAAGGAAGAGGAGGACAAGGAGGAGGAAGAGAATGAGGACAAGGTGAAGAAGGAGGAGGATCAGGAGAAAGAAGAAGGAGAATGGTCATCTCTAATGAGATTTGGGCCGCTGTGGTAGACCATGTTTTCATGGTTTTTCATTAGAACCTTCAGGATGGAGAACAAGTACGAAATCTGTTTGCCTTGTGTACTGTAATACTGCATATCAATATAATATACGTAGTGTGCTCACAGTATTTGTATTTTGCAGGGCTGAAAGAGAACCACACTGTGGAGGAAGAAAACACACTTTCAATATTGATTGAAAGCAAAGTAGCATTTTCCAGGAGATATAAAGGGTTTTGCATTTTCAGTTAGTTGCTTTGGAATTTGTGGTTAGAGTTTTGAGAACGAGGCATGCTTTCAAAAAATGTGTGTAAGCAATTGAGAAAAACTATAAGCATTTGTATACAATTTTATGTCAATACAATCTGGTAGAACAGGAGACTAAAATTGTAAATATGGTTTGTGAGAACAACGGTATTGCTGTTTTATGTTTGACTATGAAAAATGTAGGCCTACACTGATACATTTTACAAAAGGAGAAAGGGCTCAATGAGTCATTGTCATTCATATGGTGTGTTTCGATGATTGTGTTTTCAATTTTGCACTTCTGTGTGCTGTAAATGCTTGGTAGTGTGCAGCTAATGCTTAGTTGTGTGTACTAAATTAATGTATGTGTGTGTGTTTTGAAAATATGGCTGTGTGTACCAAATGAAAACACGAGTTCCATTTTGTGAACAGTTAAGAGATTTGATAGCAAAGAGTCATCTTGCAAAGGGAGTGTCAGGTTTAGCATTTTGTGTGTGAGGTTTTCAATTTTCTGTGTGCAGTTTTGATAAAGACGTTACTGTTTTGAAAAACGGGTTTTAGCAACAGTGAAAAACTGTAATACCTTTCTCTGATCTTAACATTTGGTTCAAATAAGTGTATAATTACTCCTTTGTACGTCGGTTTGGATACATTACTAAATGTAAATGTAATGTCCAATAAGGCAGCTTAGATTTGGAACAACAGCAGAGAGCAGACATATATTATGGACTACACAATATTTTTCCCAGATGTGCTTGGAAAGAGATCTAAATAAAAAGTGTGGCAGCATGTAAGATAGGCCGATGTGATCAACAGTTATTCAAACAGGGATACATTTTCATTGGTTATTTATTTTATGTTATGACATTTCCCCCATGGATACATCTCCCCAATATACAAGTGGAAATAAAAATAAGTTGATACAAAATACAGATGAGTTAAATGGGCAGTTAGGAAAGCAGTGTCATGAGCTGTTTGAAATATGGCCACAGGAGGACAGTCTTGAGCTACAACTTTTAAGTGTGCGTGTGTCCATGAGATATGACACAGTGTGTGTGTGTGTGTGTGTGTGTGTGTGTGTGTGTGTGTGTGTGTGTGTGTGTGTGTGTGTGTGTGTGTGTGTGTGTGTGTGTGTGTGTGTGTGTGTGTGTGTGTGTGTGTGTGTGTGTGTGTGCGTGTGTGTGTGTGTGTGTGTTTACATAAGTGTAGTGGAAAACTTTATAGAATTGGCACAACTGGATAACTCTAGCAGGTAAATAAAGGGTGTTTTGCAGAGTTGCAAAAAACACAAATGAGGGGAAACAGTAATATAACATATCCACAGTAAACAGTGCTACTGCAAGGACTTATTTTTATATAGTAGTTGGAGGCCCATGTATATTTTATCACAGTGGGGAAAATATTGATACATTTGACACCTCATTAACCCACAATTGAACACAATATTCTTAGGGTTAGTTAGGCCTTAAACCTGACACCATCTTTTTTTTAAATATTGTTTTTTGGGGGGGGCTTTTTATGCCATTAATTGTACAGGACAGTGAAGTTATGACAGAAAGCGAGGCGGAGAAGAGGTGGGGAGAGGACTGGGAAACAACATCAAGCCAGACTTGAATCTGTGTCCCTGCGGGCAATGAAGCCTGTAAATGGGGGGCTTATCTGCACCCGTCACCATTTTAACTCTCCCTCATGCAGCTGTTTATTTTGGATTTATAAGTATTTGTTAGCCTGGACTTTTCACAGTGTGGACAAAAATGGTGCCATAGACTGACACATTTAAATCTAGAGTTGACAGGTGGGATGAAAGAAATTATCTTGAAAAAGGAGAACTTTTTGTTTAACTGAGCCATGCTGTGGTTTACTTGTCTGGGAATTCCCTGCCCCTTCACTGCATTCCATTTGCTCAGTTAGTCTGGCCAACTACTCATTAGCGATCCACTTCACTCACGTAATTGGACACGCCTTTAACCAATCAGACCAACGATACTATACAACGATACAACGATCGGTAATAAAGCAAACACATATTTTTTCTGTATGAATTGTTCCAGGGCAAGTTTCTGTTCTGTTTTCAAAGAAAACTTGCCTTATCGAAGTTTTGCGGTGCTTCGGTGGCCACCATGTCCAATGTTTAAAAACTCTCCGTGCAGTAGATTTTGTAACGTAGCCGTGGTAAGTTTAAATCCGCCAATGGCGCGCCAGGTAGCCAAAAGCCAGTTTGTGATTGGCTCCAAGGATTCTGGAAATCTTGAAATGAACGGCTATCCGAAGTTGACCAGACCCACTGCAGAGGCAAAATCAATTTGGCCGGAAGAAGTGGGGCGGGACTTCCCAGACTTACTTCTTTGTGGTTTACTTCTTTTGACCTGACTTTTTGATCTCTGTTGTGGTGGAATCGAAACTGTGGAAACTCCATGGAAAAGAAAGTTAACAACTACAGTTTCCAGTAAATTGACTAGCTCCAATGACCTGAACAGACTTGTTCATACCATAGCCTTTGTATATATATATGTTAGAATAGACATTCACTTGCCTTTTTTGTCGCTCTGTACATAGGACCTGTATTTGCAGTGGTCAGATCTATGAAGATACCATGAGGACATAATTTGCAAGAAAGTGATGATAAACTGTTAAATTATATACTTCTCGCATGCAGTTATCCTGAGTTTATTCTGCTGTGTTTTTTTTTTTACTGAAAATGAAAAAAAGAAATCCTCATTTGAACTTTAATATGTCTGTCTTCCACATGATTGTTGTTTTTTGTTAATTTTGTATATTAGGTTTATATTTATGTGTAATGTTTGGGCTCGGACAGACTAAGTATGTAATTTATCAGATGATTTGGTAATGGAGCCAGGGTAAGAGCCTCCGGGGAGAAGGTTTCAGCTCTTTAATATTAAGATTTGTCGTTAGATGATGACATTATCACTATCATTACCCCAGTTCTCAGGAGAAAATGATAGGGCAGAAACACCTGTGGCAGATGTATTCATACGATATGACATATCTGGGAAGACCTTTTCCTATCCATCCACACCTCACAATGCACTTCCTACTAACTCTTACCATTGAGGTTTCAAGGAAAGGATGAAACTGAAGGTAACAGTCCTCATGTGGGGGTATGCAGAAAAAAAAGATGATTTGAAACTGATACAAACTATGGAATGGATTTTCCCTTTGAGGTCATTGGCCCTCACACTTGGACTGGGGCAGGAAAAGCAGATGCAGCAATAACATCCATGTTTCCTGTAATCTCAAAGGGAAGGGCCCCCTAATGGCCGTAAGAATCTGCGAGAGTTCATGCCATGGTTAAGACATGCAGAAGTGTTTTATTTCCTGTTTTGTGACTTCATAGTTATAAATGAGGCTTTCCCATGCTCCCGCCACAACTGTTATCTGGCAGGGGAATTTCCAGTAGCAGCACAAACAAAACTCACATTGTTGTTTGTTGGTGTCGTGTCTGTGGCTTGGTATGTGTTTTGTAAGTTTCCCTGAAGGGCATTAAGACACTCCCTCTTCACAATTATTTTGGTTTACGGAATGTAAGAATTTAAAAAATTATGTACAAAAAGTCTCTGTGGGCCTCGTCTACAAAGGCTACTTATTCATTGTAGTACGTTGGTGTTTCAACTACAAATGAGCAATGCACCAGAAGGCATTTTAAAGGATGAATACTCTCTGATCACTAGACAAAATGTTGGGTAATAAAATCTCCAACATTCAAGTTGGCTACCAACCTCTAAAATGGAGTATGATCACGACATGCACCACAGGGGAGGGGAGGAATCACAATTCCATAGCAGTAAGCATGAAGGAAGGAATTCTAAAGAGAGTCATTCTAAAGAAAAACCAGACTACTAGTTCCTCTCTGAAACAAGCTGTGCAGTACATAGGCCTATGGCACACTCATCTCACTTCCACTTATGGTTTCTTGTCAATACTTGTCTACTTCACTCTTATTTGTTTTATCCTTTTATTTATTTCAATTCTTTGTTGTCTTTCCTGCCATTGTATATGTAAAGCACATTGAGTTGCACATATATAAATAAAGTTGCCTTGTCTTGCCTTGCCTTAATAATCAGCAGAGGCATCTGCACAGGGTCACAGTGCCTGTTTTTATTACTCTGTCCAATGATGAGATAAATCTGAGAACATCTCAGTACGTTAACTGTTTGCATGTACAGTGAACATTACACACAACCACACACACACACACACACACACACACACACACACACACACACACACACACACACACACACACACACACACACACAAACACACACACACACACACACACAATTATTAGGCCTCATGTGGTGTCATCTTCTATCTGTACTACACAGAGATCTTATTATTCTGTGTCACACAGCGTTGCCACCCACTCAGACTCACACACACACATTGTACTCAATGTCTCAAACAGACTCCACTGTTTATGAGTTCCACCCTGCAGGATTAAGCTCCTTGCCACCTTCATCCTCTGGCATCAATGTCCACGCCATCTCTCTCTCTCCAAGGGTTTTTCTTTCTTTCTTTCATTCTTTTAAGTGTGAGAAATACCCTACAGGCAAATCTGATGGATGAGTAAAGTGTGGGCTGCTGAAGATAATGAGGATCAAGGGCTTGGCACCACAGAGAGCTGACTGATCATGAAAGTGAAAGTAAGGTGTGCTGCTTCTGTATATATTGGGTTACACCTGTGCATGCAATCACTCTCTCTTTTCACCAGCTATCCTGAGTGAGCATCCTCCCATCCCATCGAGCGGCAATTGACTCACACCTTGCACCAGGCAGTATGATGACTCGCATTGCAATTGTTCTCCTTGTTGCATCCCTGTATTTGAGCTACACGGCGGGTAAGACAAAAACGAAATTAACCCTTTCAACCTGTCTTAGAAATATTGAACTTGTGTTACAGGTTAAAAGTGTTAAAGGTTGTTTTCGTTTTGCATGGCCACTGTCTTGAACCTTGGTGGACCTCAATAACTGGTTTTGGGGGTTGAAAATGCGGTTTCCTTTTTACACTGCTCTGCAAGGCAGCTGTTTTCCGAGAAATTGGCTCAGTGTTAGTCTATGCATGCGTAAATCATCATCTGAATCCAGCTCGGTGTCATGCCAAATAAGTTAACATGATTTCCTTCTGCTTTGTGTCATGCTTTCTCTCTAGGCTCTGATGTAACCTTAGATTGCTGTCTGTCGACCTCTAATCAGGTCCTTCCACGCCGGCTTGCAATGGCATACACACTATCTGATGCTGGATGCAACATCAAGGCCACCATGTAAGTCTCTCTTTTCATTTGGGGAAAAATCATTGAGTAAAGAAAACAATTCATGGTTTTCTGAAATGGCTAAAACCTTATTCACTTAACACTTGCATTTAAATTGGAGGTATTTCTGAATCATTCTGCCGTGGTTTTTCTATTTGCCATGTGTTCTTGTTGCACAGCAGAAAAAAAGATTTGTCATCTCTTTCCTGCAGATTCACTACCAGGAAAGGAAAGAATGTGTGTGCCCCTCCACCAGAACAGAGCAAGTGGGTGGAGAAGCTCATCTCTTTTCTGGACAGTAAAAAATCAAAAGGTAAGGCCATTGTTCTGCAATTCTGACACTACTCAGCTTTTCGTGGTTCAGACCTTTTGTCTCTTCTAATGTATGCATGCGCAGAAACAGAAACTCTCACAAAGGTCTATGCACCGTGATTCAATTAGCTTTTTAAAATTCTGTTTCACATCTGCCCTCACTATCACCTGTCATTCATAACCACTATGGGTTTATCTCTTCTGCCTTTATGGCTAACAGGCTCACAGTGAGTGCAGAACAGGAGCACAGGAGGACAAGAGGGACGACTCCAGGCCTTAAGGTGTCCTTCTCCTGGAAGATGACATGTCACTCCATACGTCTGTTGAGAAATGCTCTAAATCGTGTGAAACTACTGTAGTTCTACTGTGGCGCATTGTGTTACATCCTGGTATGAAATGCACCGTATGAATAAAGTTTGATTTGATTTTTATACTGTTTATACTTTTCTTATTTTTTGCAAAAATACGTCTTTTTTTCCCACCATCGATTTTATTTTTTTCCCTTCCAGGGCTCCTTAGTTTTCAAATGTCTTCTGTTTATTGTCCCTTCATTTTCAAGGTAATCTATATGGTGTGTTCTTTTAAAAGGTCTTTTTTCTTAAGAACTGTTGTCCTTTGAGCCTTCCTAACCTTGGTGAGAAAAGATCAAACACAGAGAATTTGAACAAACCTTTAAACTGACCCTTTGGAAATAGCAAAACATAATGTAGATGTTCTGTACACGGAGGGACAGACTAGCTTAGCTTACAGTTTTTTCCAATCATTTTCACACTTGTCTCAATACTATGTCCAAATGTCAACTCTTCACACAGTGGGTTTTACAGACACACCTCAGCACATCAGTTAACCACTACAACCACCAAAACACTTCATACATCACCCAAAGTGACTCATTCCACCACAACTATATCATATGCTCTCTCCAATTAAACTTTTTTTCATCACTCAATGTACAATGAACTAAAAAACACAGACAACTAGAAGCATTGTTAAATGCATATATTATGTGTTGCTGTATCCTCTAATTTTGCACAGTTTTGTGTTGCACTGCAAAAGAAAAGAAAAACGCATGACACTAAAATAAAATACACCAAATATGAAATTCAGCTATAGTGTGCAAACACTTTTCCTCCCCAGTACAGTAAGTGAAACAACAAGTCAACTACTAAAACTACTACCAGAGACTACTACATACCACTAGCAGTGTCCTGCAGCCCTAATGCTGATCCGTTGTGAAATAAACTTCACATTTACATACCCGCAACATTCTCCTTTGCTTTGAAACTTTAGAAAAAAATCTTCATCTTCAAGCACATCTTATCCTCTTACAAAATTCCCCATATTTAAAAAAATATTTCAAGGCAAGCTGTTGTCATGACACTAAGAATACACTTTTTTGATCTGTCAGTTTGCCTAGCACAATACTGTAGCCACCACCTTTGAGTTTAGCAAATGTTCTCTCTGTAATTAGTAGTACAATGGTTAGTGTGCAAGTAGCTGACCTGGGTTAAATTCTTGGGCAATGCAAGATGCTAATGTTAGTCACTTTAGAATCTAAAGTTTAGATAAAGGTGTTTGTGGCATTTTTGGGTCACTTTGTCTAATTGATAGCCCATGACTTATAGTACATATAAAGTAGTTATAGTGGGATGTCTTCAGCGACAATTACATCTACTTTTTTCCTTCATACACATTTCAAAGCAAATGCTGTACTGCACTTTTGTATGGTTGGTAACAAGGCTGCAAAAAAAATTAAAAAAGCAGAAGGTCTACAGAGTATCTAAATGTCTGATGTCTAAAAATCTTTGGTGGTGAAAGTTGACTGAAACAGGGATCCATGAATTTCGAAAGAAGTGGTCATTGAATGTCAATGAAAAAGTATCCTTGACCTCGAGCAATGTATACAAAAGCAGAACTTAACAAAGCGTTTTTCTTGTTCCCCTCCCTACCAAGGGACCAACCATATTGTGGTTGACGGTAAAAGCTTTGGTTACAGGCCAATATCTAGTAACTACATACAAAATTCTATGACGCAAACAGCAACTGCACATGGAAGCCCATGATGAAGTTTCGTTTTCCTTACTGGAAATACCATTATTGTTACTAGCTATTGGCCTGTAACCAAAACTTTTACCATCATCCACAATATGGTATAGGAATGTCATTGTTCTATTGTATTCATTTTTTTACCGGATCTTGATCCCGTATAAAATTCCCAATACCACTTGTCACGCCAGTAGATAGCTGCAAGCGCTGCAGCACAGCTCACACACAAACCCCCAGCACAAGGGGCCAGATAACCTGGCCGGGTTCCCACAACCATAACTCTGGTCTTATTCTCAGGGGGGTCATACTGGGTCAACACATTTGACTCCCCATCCCCTGCGTTCTCTACAGTGCCAATGTGAGAAGACTGACCTCCAGAGAGCAAGCAGCCAGAGGCTGAGAGGGGAGGGACTGTGACTGATAGTGAAACTTAAGAGAGCATTATAACCCATGCAGAATGGACAGGCAGGACACCCGTTGTATGGACCAGTGCTGAAGCCATACACTGATACCCACTGCAAGACAGAGCAGGACCAGAGGCATCTCCACCTGAAAACAACACCCTTTTTCTCCCCCAAGTGAATGATGGCTGCCAGTGGAAACGTCAGGATCCTCGTCTGGACCATCTTTCTCCTCTCCCTCTGCTTTGCTGGTGAGTGAAAACACAGCACGCTGTCATGGAGATACGCTTCAGACGATGTGCAACAGACATTGCATGTAAGACCATTTGAAAGGATGTGTGATGCTGGACAATTAGATATGATTCTGAAATGATTGTCATTTTTCTCAATGATGAGGTCCCTTTCCACATTGAATATGCATCTAAGTGCGATAACTATTACCTTCAAGTTAGTGCTTCCAATTAGCTGAAGTCTAAAGCAAAAGAGAAACTTAATACACAAGCTTTATCTGTGTAAATCAGTATGTTGACTATGAGGGTGAAACAGAGATGGAGATTGATAGGAATGACCCTTGTCCCCATGGCATGTGGGTATTTCCAAACTTGTTTTGACAGACGCTACTATTATACATTAGACAACTCTTTTGTTTGATAATCTTTCTCTCTCTCTCCCTCCTCTCACTCATCATAACATTGAAGTGTTCCCTCTGCTATGCAGTTTAACCTGTCTGTGATGTTCCCTCTGCAGTGCAGGGACAGGACCAAGCTCTGGACTGCTGTCTGAAGGCCAGTAAGAAAAATATCCCTTTAAGGATTGTGGTCAGTTACCGGGTCCAGGAAAAACGCCAGGGCTGCAGGATTGATGCCGTTGTGTGAGTGTGTCTTTTGAGATCTTAGACAAACATTTTGCACGCATGCGCACACACACGCACGCACGCACACACACACACACACACACACACACACACACACACACACGTGTTTAGTTTAGTCCATAAAGGTGTAACTTCTTGTAATGTTTGGTCACAGCTTCACCACTGAGAAAGGACGTCAGCTTTGCGCTAGCTCAGATGCTCCGTGGCTGAAAAGGAGGATGACCCAGTTGAATGCCAAGCTGAGGAGGAGAAACATGGTAAATGACATGACAGTCATATGTGGAATGGGTCCAACATTAAAGTGCCAAACAAATTATCACAAACTCCATAGCAATGTCTGTTTTTTCAGAATGGCATTTACAATGTTAACACACAAGGCTCGTGAACGTCTATTTTGTTTTTCTGTAAGACTGAGATGTCTGCATGGCTCAATCCATGTAATTCACATTGACTGTCTCGTCATATAGCATTACAGACATTATAAAGTCATGTTTTATCTTTGCACTCCCCCCCAGGTTGAACAGTGAGGAGCAAGAGGAGGAACTAGGAGAAGACCGACTCCTACCCCCCATCTCCACCTCCTTTGGCACTATTTTTGGCAGCTAGGTGGAAGGAAATAAGGAACTGTAACTGAGGAACTGAAGAAAATATATATATTTTTTCCATTTAACTTTATTTTTTCCATTTAAATTTAAATGTGTTTCAGGAATGATAAACTAAAGATGGTCTAGATATTAAAGATGTATTTTGAGCCTCTTGATGGCATTGAAAGAGACAGTTCTCAGGCACTTTGAGTGACACAATCAAATGACAGGTTTATAGATAAAGCTAATGATTTAACTTTTTTGTCCTTTACTAAGCCCAGTGAAAAATAAAAACAATCAATCAAATGCTAAAATGCTGCTGTGTGTTTCTTTGTCTTCGGTAAGTTCTTGGGGACAAACCACCCCACAGATACAGAGAGAGAGAAAGACAGAGAAGGTGAAAGAGAAAGAGAGAGGAGAGAGTGCCATTTCTAAGCCACCCAACATCATAGCATAAGCATTAAGCTGTCTGTATAGATAACACCTTCAGGTATCCCCGTCACTTAATTTGCTTTGTTCTGGGAACCATGCAAAGGTGTGCATACTCAGACACAGATATTGGCACACACCAGACGTACACATAATCCCATTATTACATACACAGAAGAAACACACACAAACACACACTCACAGACTTTGTCAAGAGTGTGAGCCTTTCACTTCCACTTGTCAGTTTACTTCCCAACACTGGCATGTTTCTGGCAATGAAGAAGATTTACAGACTGATAGGATGGCCCTGGCATGAATGAGAGTTCCTGACAGTATATCCAAAGGCCCCAGGGTCTTGTTGGTATTGTTGGAACATAGGGCATAAGAGCTGGTCTGATCAGATCTTCACACACACACACACACACACACACACACACACACACACACACACACACACACACACACACACACACACACACACACACACACACACACGGTGGCAAGACAAAAATGCTGGAACACACAAAACAAAAGCAAGACGGAGGAACTGGGAAATGTACCTGCCATGTTTGTACTGTAAATTCAGATATAAATACTGGAGATAAGAACATTTCCAAACAAAAAAATCCCCTTTGCTCTACACCTGAAGAAGGAAGTCACATGTTCATGTTCCTTACTTTGTTTCACTATCAAAATCACTGGCACCTACAAGTCTCGCAACAACAATGCCAGTTAATTGCACTAAATAATAAAAGCTTGACATCATCATTAAATTATAACCTATTTTGCAGAGGCCAAATTGTGAAATAGCTTCAAGCTATTCTCTTGAACTGCACTCTCGAACATGCCCGTCGTGGCCTGTACTTGAGGTTAATGGAGCACAAGGGACTGGTTTAATCTGGGTCCTGAGGAGACAGGGGTGGGAGGCCCACTCACTCAGTGTAGGTGGGAAGACTGGGAGACCTGGAGTGCTGTCTTCAAGGCCTTGCTTAGAGCACCAGGACTGAGAAAGCTTTATATGGGGTCCAGGGAAAGTACCCTTAGATTGGATCTTTTTTGACAGCTTATCACATGAAAGTTTGACAACTTACGTCAAGCACTGTCAACATTTAAAACGCTTTATGGCTCTGGACCCACTGGAACCTTGTAATAAGCTCAACCATAACCATAAAATAATATAATCCCAAGAGTCCCTTACAAAAGCCCCAAGTCTGCTAACATGTATAAACTCCCCTGTGATATAAAACATCTAAGATATATATATTTTTGTTTGGTTTGAAGTCCTCCAGTATAGGGCAATCTGATTGAGAGAAATTGGACTTGCAATCTTTATGTTAGATAGGAAATGCCTTTGCTCCTTTCACTTATAGACAGAATGGAAAACAGTATTTGGCTAGGTAATGGTTGATATCTGTCTAATAGAGCCTTTAAGATTTACCTTCTGAGTAACTACTATAAATTGCCTCTTTTTTAACAGAACAGTCATTCTCAGAAGGGGCAATGCTTCAGATTAAGTTTAACAACAGCCCCATCTAGAGGAAGAAACATTCTGAGATACAGGATTCCATTGGATTGGAATTTTTTCTCCAGCAGGGGTTTACATCATGCAGAGTAAACACTGGATCTGACACAAATCCTTAATGGTGATTGTATAACTGAGCTGCTTGATGAAAAAAAGACAAGACTCACACTGTAACTGTGTCCACATGAGCACTTTGTTATTAATATCCATATTATGTTGGTAATTCCATCAGACTTCATACAGCATGGTCAGGGAAATAACAGAGGTGCCACTTGAGGTACAGGTACGTATGTACAAGCTGGAGCGATAGAAACTAATTAGGCAAAATACAAAACAGGAGAGAGAGAGGAAATTCTCATTCTTCTAACCTTTACCATGGACTATCAGCTTTCCGCCTAAAAAATATTTTTCACTATAAAGTGAAGTGGCCAATCCACATGCAATATTCTTTGTCCCCCACTTTTGAAAAAAAGGCACTTACGCGCTTTTCTTTAGACTAGATCTCAAAAGCTTCAGTGGTTTCATGAATTTTGTCCAACTGTATTGTCACAGGCCTCCAAAAGATACCAAAGAGCCTTTCAATCACATCCTCTCTTTCTTTTTCTCTTCCTCTGAAAATTCACTTTCGTCACCAGTCTTATTCTTCCTCTGTTCTTCTACCCACACATTTCCTCTCTCTCTCTCGCTCGTTCATTCTTCTGCCTCTCCACTACGACTGCTACCACATTTAGCAATACTATCTGTGTGACTCGTCAGCCTAAAGGATGTGGATGAACAGCGAAGCGTGCCTGGAAGACATAGGGATACAGCTTTAGCGAGGCTTCAGCCAAACACATCAGCTAGAGAGAGACAGACACCAAAGAAAATCTCCATTCAGCCAAACCATCGATCAGACAATCACATGATACACACATTGGGTGATGTCATTAGTGTTTTGTTATAAATTATTAGTAACATCAGCAATGTCCATAGAGGTGCTCTCACTTTTAAAACGCATGAAGAAAAAACATAACACATTTATAACAACAGCAAATTAAATTATGTTCAAAAATATATAAAAATAATATAACTGTACAACGACAAAAAAAATTAAATTAAATAACTGTTAACTCAATGTGGTTTAACTTTGTCACATATATTAGTATATATACTTATATTAGCTTAGAATGTGGTCGAGCTTCTTGTCTGCAGAAAGACTGAACTCCACCCCATGAATCACTAAGTTGTGACAAACCATTCTTCCCGTTTCATCAGAAATAGAGACACATTCCATATCTAAGGCCACTCAATGCAATCAAGTCAATGTACATATTTAAAAACGGATCATAAATGCCCAATGAAGCACCACTTAAATGTGGCATACATCCCTCCATACGGCACTTGTCCCCTCATATATCTCTGATTCTCTCTCTGCTCATTCTTAGGGTGCGGTGGCAACATAAAAGCAGGGTAAATAACAAACAGAACTACAAAAAATAAATCTCTCATAATCTCTCAATGTTCATTCATAACTTTAGCCACCAACTGGATCCATATACTGTAAAGAACTATGACTGTTAAAAGTCTACTCATTGGAACAGACCCACTGTCACAAGCATGATACTCATGCTATGCCCAATATACATGGACTATTACTTCTAACACTGCAATGAAAATAAAGAAATAACATCATTTTGGATGAAATGGCAAATGTTGTATTTAAACAAAATTTGCTTGACATTGGCAAGGTCCAGACACTCTGACCATCACCAGAGCTGCTGGCTTCCGACGACATCAAGAGGTGTGGTGAGAAAGGCAGCTTCCTCACACAGAGCGTCCACGAACAACTCACCAGGCCAAATAAATAGTAAAACAACAAAACCGTCCTATCCAATAACAATAAACAAATACTGCTTTCTACGCTAGCAAATTTTCTCGGTTTTAGTAGTTCCGTCAATAATGACCGAATGTCTTCCATCTCTACTCTCTCCATGTTGTTGTGCCGTGAGTCTGAGGGGTGCAAGACGGGTACAAGCATCAGGGAAACAATATAGGCGTCGGATCACATGCATTAAAAACAAATCTACACCGTATCCACAGAAATAGGGCTCCACATGACAGTCACCCTTAGATGAGGTGGCAGGGGAAGTGTGAGGAGGGGCTTGTATCCATCTGTCCAATGAGGGCTCTTCTCCAGTCTGCCGAAAAGAAATGTTGCCATGGGGACCACAAACGAATAAGGAAGGGGAGTCCGGCCGTCTTAAGGCAGAGGAGGTGTAGCCTGTTTGCTACCTTGTTTTTGTATGATGAAAATGTGTGTGTGTGTGTTTTTCTCATGGCCTGACTCCTCATTACCCATTCTCATTTACTCACCAGAACCAGCCTAGCACTTTCAAATAGCTCAACTGAAATAATGTCAACATTGCCCATCAACGGTAGTTTTTATCCCAGCTTGGCTGTTAATCCCTTCATGGCTCTGGCATGCATGGAGGGAGACCCAGTGATGTGGCTAAATCCTCTGAGAGAAATCAATGCACAGATACTTTGACAGTCACAAAATGTTATGCATCTACATTTTTAGAGTTGAGTTCAATCAAATATACAGTCCAAAATAACTTGAAGGCTTTCTTTCACCCCAAACAGGGCTCCACAGTCAATCTATACACTCAATCAAAAGTCTCTATTTTACACCTCACTAGGGATGCGTCGCTATGCACCCTCAATGTTCTGCACTTCTTACTGCAGTAAGTCCTGGTTAATGATGAGTTGACTATTGTCAGATTTCAGACAGTGTCACACCAGGGAAGTGGCAAAGCAAGGGACGCAGCACATAGCATGGCATGACAAAGCATGACACCAATGTAAATGTCCTTTGTGAAATGTGCTTGGGCTCGCATCGCACATCCACAGATGAACCACAGACCAATGCTTCCTCTATGTTCAGTAAGTGTATGTTATTCATAATTCAATACTGTGTTTGTTCATGGGTTGGCGTTTGTGTTTGTGTATGTGCATGCGTGTGTGCGTGTGTGTGTGTTTGAGTTTGTGTGTATGCCTGTGTGTTTACATGCTTGTATTTTCCCATAACAGCAATGGTGCTTCGACCATAGTGAGCACACACTTTTCTTCTCCTCTGTAGCACTCCAGTGTGTGTGTGTGTGTGTGTGTGTGTGTGTGTGTGTGTATGGATGCCCCATCATTTCATCTCCATGGTCCTCATCCACATCAGCCCACAGCCATAGCCATAGCCATAGAGCCTCAGTGAGTCAGCTGTGGGCCCTGGCTCTGGCTCTGGCTCTGGCTCTGGCTCTGGCTCTGGCTCTGGCTCTGGCTCTGGCTCTGGCTCTGGCTCTGGCTCTGGCTCTGGCTCTGGCTCTGGCTCTGGCTCTGGCTCTGGTCCCTCAGGGTGACATAGATGATGGGCACCAGGCCCCGGGTCTCCCCCAGGGAGCACACTAGCCAGTCGGGGTCGGCCCGGCTCAGGACCTGCAGCACGTCGCCCTTGCAGAAGCTCAGGTGACCGGGCTCAGACGCCACATGATGGCAGAGAGCCCGCACCTCACTGAGGGGAGAGACAGAGAGAGGGAGAATTAAGGAGGAGAAGAATGCGAGACAGAATGAAGTTAGATAAAAAGAAAGAATTGAAGAGAGATAGAAATAATTAATTAATGAAACAATGAGGTGAGGCAGGAAGGAAGGGAAATAATAAAGAAAAAGGAAGAAGGAAAGAAAGAAAAAAAAAGAAGAAAAAGGGAAGAAATAGAAAAAAGAAAGAGAAACAGACAAAGAAGAAAGAATGAGAATAACAGAAAATTAAAGCCTGAGAGTGAGTGGCCATTATCTGATATGAACGATTAAGTCGCTCAAGAGGCGTTACGGATACAGGTAGGACAAACTCTCTGAGTGGATTGTATTTTTCCATTACCATGAAGCTTTCTGTTCCACAGATGGTGCTTGTGCTTGTGCTTGCTGCGTTGCAGAGCGTTTTTCACCGTGAGACGCAGAGGGCCGGTCTGCTGGAGCGTCTGCTTGTCTCGCTGTACCGACCGTCTGGGCCACCAAACTGAGCCAACCAGACGGCAGTCTGGGTGAATAAACAGAGAAGATTACTACACCTTAGTGATGGAGATATTGGCTAACATCAAACGTATAATGACTAACAAGCGGCAAAAATCGAACTAATAATCACTGGATACAGGAGAAGGTCTCTCCTTCCTCTTCAGGTCTGTTCATTTCTTGCTCAGCTTACAAACCTGTTCTTTGGACACTTGGTGGCTCTCTGCTCTGCCCTCTCCGCTCTCGTGGTGGCTCCGGCTCCAAACAGCCTCCCCCAGCGCATCCCCTGGGCTGGGCTCTCCTCCGCTGCTCCCGCTGGAGGGCCAGCCGGGGCCTGCGACACCTCCGGCTCCTCCTGCTGACTCTTCTTCAGCTCGGTTAACACCGACTCGGGCGGAGTGCCCATCCATGTAGACTTGGCTTTGGTCGCTCTGTTGGAGGCGGTGGAGGTACACGTGGACTGGCTGCTGCTGCCACTGCGGTTGCTGCTGCTGCTGCTACTCCTGTTGCTCTGTCTACGCCCTTCCTCTGGCCCCTGATTGGCCTCGGCCCCCTCCACTACCCCCTCTCGGGGCGGCGGGTGGCTCTGTCTGCGGCCGTCACCGCTGGACTTCTTCCTCTTCTCCCACTTGACAAACTTGGAGCCCTCCGTGGAATTGTCGATGTAGACCTGTGAGCTCTGCATGAGCTGATACCACCAGCCCGCCTGCCTGCTCCTCTGTCTGGACCCGTCGGTTGCCAGCGCTGCCGCCTGCGAGGAGGGGTCCGCCTCTGACCACTCTCCCCTGACTCCCTTCACCCGCTCCCCGTGTCTTGCCCCTCCTCTCCGGCTTGCTTCTCTGCTTCTCCAAAGATCCATGTCGTCATTAGCCGGCGGCTTAGACGCTCCTGGCTCCTGGCTTCCTGCTCCCAGGCGCCGGGGTTCCGATGAGCATCTCTTTGGAATGCCGCCCCTCGTTCTCGGTCGCAGCCCCTCCCTGGGATGCCCCGCCTCCGTCCCTGCCTCCTCCTCGCTGATTGGCTCTGGCCCTGTCACACCTCTTCCTTGCATCAGCTGGAAGGTGGAGCGAGCCGACTGGTCGAGGCCCTGGCCGGAGGAGCACAGCTGCTCTTTGCGGCGGAGGTGCTCCTGGCTCTTCTGCAGGAGGTGCGGCTCAAACAGAAGGTCCAGGTCAAAGGGCAGCAGGGACAGCGGCTGCAGGAGGAGCAGGAGCTCCTCGAACAGGGACTGACACAGCCCCTGCGAAAGGGGCAGGAAACCCCACGGGTGGTAGTGGGCTGCCACAACATCTGAGTCAGAACAGAGACAAACATTAGAGAGTAGAGAATAGATAGAGAGGATTTATTTCTTTATTTATTTCTTATATATCTCTTTTATAATTATGTTAATTGGGTTTGGTTATATTAACAACAACATACAAATATTATTAGTTCACTCGAACAACATAATCTTACACTGACCAAACCATGCATACCCATACACCCACTGACACATGCATTTACATTAACATATGACACACTCACAATCACACATATACACATACACACGTTTCTCCTATAGGAATACATTTCCAAACATAGATCTGCTTCTGTTGTGTGTGCATACCTTCGTGAGTATAGATATGATCTAACCAGAATTCCAGAGATCTCAAGCTGAAATACACAGAAAGGCACAGGATATTTGGGGGATCTATTAGTAGAGATGGAATACAGTGTTCATAATTATGTTGTCATTAGTGTATTATCACCTGTAACTATGAATCTTTGTGTTTCATTAGCTTAGAATGAGCCCTTCATATACATCCACAGGGGCCGCCATGTTTTCACAGTAGCCCAGAATAGACAACACTGGCTCTAAAGAGGGCCTTTTGTGTTTTTACGTTGAAATGGCTAATTGAATTTGGTGGCGCAGGTAAAAAGATAAAGATGAACAAAGAAGAGCCAGTGGTTGCTGGTGCTGGCAACCATTTTAGGGTGTTTAGACAAATGAAGGATCATACTTAAGCACAAGAAAAAACATAAATCCTCATTGTCAAATAGGCGAAAACATGAAGCAAAACTAAATTGGGAAAGAGGACGACAGAAAAAGGTTGAAAATATGTAATTGCTACCAGGATTGTAATTTTACATTAATGTGCCAAAAACTAGAATTTATCTTTGATATTTGGACCCAAAAGGCCAGGTGACGTCACCAACATCAGCTTACAGCTGCGTACAATGATTGCTAATCAAAGTGTAACATTAAACAAAAAAGCTTTCGAGCTCTTGTCAGCCAACAACTAACATAGCCAAACTTTCACAATTTACAGTGGAAATTATGGGCTATACTTTTACAGATTAAATAATAAGTACATACAATTTCTAAATATGTGTCTTAAGTTCAATTCAATTCAATTCAATTACATTTTATTTATACAGCCGCGGAAAAAATTAAGAGACCACTTCAAAATTATCAGTTTCTCTGGTTTTACTATGTATTGGTATGTGTTAAAGTTAAATGTACATTTTTGTTTTATTCTATAACCTACTGGCAACATTCCTACCAAATTTCAAATAAAAATATTGTCATTTAGATCATTTATTTGCAGAAAAATGACAATTGGTCAAAATAGCAAAAAAGATGCAGTGTCTTCAGATCTCGAATAATGCAAAGAAAAAAAGCTCATATTCATTTTTAAACTACACAATACTAATGCTTTAACTTAAGAAGAGTTCAGAAATCATTATTTGGTGGAATAACCTTGATTTAAAATCACAACTTTCATGTGTACCACCAGATCAGGATGGAGTACCACCAGTCTTGGCATGCTCTCCACCAGTCTTTCACATTGCCGTTGGGTGACTTTATGCTACTCCTGGCGCAAGAATTCAAGCAGCTCGGCTTCTTTTCATGGCTTGTGACCATCCACCTTTCTCTTGATCACATTTCAGAGGTTTTTTATGGGATTCAGGTCTCGAAATTGGGCTGGCCATGACAGGGTCCTGATCTGGTGGTACTCCATCCACACCTTTACTGGCCTGGCTGTGTGGCATGGAGCATTGCCCTGCTGGAAAAAACACTTCTCAGAGTTGGGGAACATTGTCAGAGCAAAAGGAAGCAAGTTTTTCTTCCGGGACAACGTTGTACTTTGCCTGGCTGAGGTTTGTAAAAGACCATAAGGATTGAACCAAAGCGGACTGGAGGGTCTTCTAAGTTCGTCTTCTCTAATGAGTCCAATTTCACAGTAGGTGCAAGACTCTGTGGCTTGTAGGCCTCTCCAGGTCTCCGTCTAACCATCAGACGACCATGTGTTGGGCAAAGCTGAAAATTGGACTCATCACCCAACGGCAATGTGAAAGACTGGTGGAGAGCATGCCAAGACACATGAAAGTTGTGATTTTAAATCAAGGTTATTCCACCGAATATTGATTTCTGAACTCTTCCTAAGTTAAAGCATTAGTATTGTGTAGTTTAAAAATGAATATGAGCTTGTTTTCTTTGCATTATTCGAGATCTGAAGACACTGCATCTTTTTTGCTATTTTGACCAATTGTCATTTTTCTGCAAATAAATGATCTAAATGACAATATTTTTATTTGAAATTTGGTAGGAATGTTGCCAGTAGGTTATAGAATAAAACAAAAATGTACATTTAACTTTAACACATACCAATAAATAGTAAAACCAGAGAAACTGATAATTTTGAAGTGGTCTCTTAATTTTTTCCGCGGCTGTATAGTGCCATAACAATACAATTGCCTCTAGGCGCTTTACAGAGCCCAGAGTAACCCCATCATTTGACATATTATGGCATCATGTTGGAAATAGCTACTGGTACCTGATGGACATTGTACATTCTTCTACACACTTTGAAAGAAAGGGGTGAGGGAGAGGTATTCAGTTGGTTGCAATCTGCAACCTCACCACTAGATGCCACTAAAGCCTAAACACCTTCAATAGAAATAATATTAACCCTTAAAACTGATACCAAAACAAAACAATGCCTGTAAACAAAGTTATACTATTATTATAAAGTTCAGTTATGACAGGGAGCATCACAAGAAAAAGTTCCTCAAGAACAGAGTAGCCCCATCACAAAGAATAATTCCACATTCAGCACTTTAAGCATTAAAACTTCTGATCAAAGACTAGTCTTTTTCTGCTGTGTGGGCAAGAGAATGACAGCAAGTTAAAAAGGGAGAAAGAGAGAGAGAGAGAGAGAGAAGGAGAAAGAGAGAGAGAGAGCGAGACTGAGTCTTGGAGTCCAAATCAGGGCCTTCAGACAACAACCATTTGACAGTCAGTAAGGAAATCAGTACAGAGAGTCAGTAAGGAAATACTATTGCATGACACATCATCCCCTGAACTGACCGTACACTAACAATCTTTACTATACCACAGCTGGTTATGTAATATTCAATGTTGATAGAAAGTTATTTTTAAACATTTGGTGGAGGATAAATTCTCCTGCTTGTCACACACACAGATACACACCCACACACACACACACACACACACATATACACACACACACACACACACACGGCTAAAGGGTGCTATCTACTGCATTGCTCATATCCTTCCAGAGACTGCATAATACAGCATAATGAGGTTTGGCCTGGCCTGTCCTTCTACCACTCTAGCAGTTCTAAAGCTACTGAGCGGCTCCTGTGTCTTGCAATAGAGAGGGGCCTCTCTGCGATATCATCATTTCAAAGTGCTTAATTATTCATAAAAAGCTCTTAAAGGAGACTAGCAGACATGATTTAACCCACTGCTGTGCTGTTTGTAGTTCATAAGCTAAGAATGTCTCAAAACCATGAAATCTTTTTATTGTGTGTGTGTGTGTATGTCTGTGTGTGCACGTGTGTGAATTTGTGACAGGAGGAGTGAGAGACAGAGAGAAAAGGAGACCTGAGGAAGACAGACGGACAGACAGACAGACAGACAGACAGACAGACAGACAGGCTGTCGGAGACGGAGAGACGATGGCTTACTTCAGAAGGCCGAAGATGAATGCATTGAGCCTCATGCTGTGACTGTTGAGCTCCGAGTACTGGCTGACTTTGGTGAAGAGGATGTGCAGCAGTCGTGTGGAGGGTCCTGATTTACATCAACACATACACACAATATGTATCAGACCCCCTGCCCAACAAACACACTTTACCAGCGGTAGTGCTATTAAACAGAGGAAGAAGCACACCAGGCATTTACCGGACTGAGTATATTTGGGGAGTGCTTTGAGTATTAATCAATATAAAACAATCGCCGTTTTGAATATAAAACAAACACTATAGAACACCAGTGTGTCTACTTGAGAACCATCATATGGGTTTTGCATGTTAATTGTAATGACTGTCACTCACCCAGCTGGGTTGAGGCCTCCACCACACTCCACGGCTGGTTCCGGCACTGCCCGATAATCAGGTCCAGCATGTACGACCTCAGTCCGTCCTGGAGAATCTCTCGGATGGCTGGACACAGGTACTTCAGGATCAGGTGTCCAACGTTAGGGCTGACGGAGCTGTTCCCCAGTTTGGACTGTCAAGGTAGAAGAGAGGATTAGGGACGAAAAGGAATGGACTCTAATCTTCACAAGTGTCTTATGGGGTGTTCAATGGCCCAAAACGCTTAGATATCTGACAGGTGATGAAATCAGGGCCACAAGCGCATAGCTGAATGAAACCAAATCTCCAGTACCGTGTAACTTTATCTATAGTGTTTTTTACAGAAACACAATCCAGTCAATAATTACCTTCACTCCTGGGTCCCGGCTTGTTCCAAAATGTGCCACAATAAGATCTACTGCAGTGTTAACAGCCTTCACCAGACCTAAAAATTAGTAATTTTAAAATGAGAACAGTCTGAGACATTGAAATTAAACAACTAAATTGAAATTACATAACACATTGGCAGTTCCGAAGCTTATTCGGGTTGCCATAAATTAATGTCACTGCCACTAGCATTCAGTAAGGCGGGACATTTTTGCTGTTTGTGGAGAATACAGTTGCTTCTTTTATGGAGCAGCTATGCCGCAGCATATTTCTGGAACGATCTCTCATTAAGCCTGCCAATCACACACTTTCTCATTAAGCCTGCCAATCACACTCTTCACAATGAAAATGGGTCATGGTGGGCGGGACGAGAGGAATCCTGGGGGCATCAAAGCACTGGAACCCTCTGTGTGTGAGAGCGCCCTCTTGAGGACACACTCAACACTCTAACAAGCAATTCAAACCCCAAGCGAATGATGTATGTGTGTGTCAGTTTGTGTTTTCTGTGTTCATATATAAAGGTATGCCATTCTCCATCTAGTGTTCGAAAGTATTTCATTTTTCCTCCTGGAATATCTTGGTAATATTTGTTGTTGGGATTTTATTCTCCAGGCCCAAAGGAATCAGTGACTAAATATGATAGCATTTTTGTCTTTCTTGTTTACTTGTCAATTCAGCATTGAAGGAGGGCTTTCTTATTTGCATTCCAGTTTTGAGAGCTGAAAATAGCGCTGCAGATTAAGGCAGAGGCATTATCTCTGATGCTAATCTCCTCAAGCCAATGGCAACAACAATTTTACTCGAAACAAAAAAAAACAAAACAACGGAGCTCTAGACACATCAGTGTCAGCTCCATGATTGGGTCTGATTGCTGATAAACAACGATACAAATGTCTTGGGGCACACACACACACACACACACACACACACACACACACACACACACACACACACACACACACACACACACACACACACACACACACACACACACACACACACACACACACACACACACACACACACACACACACACACACACACACACCTCTCTTTTGCAGAAGGTCTACAGAGATGGAAGACTCATCAGAAGATGCGTCTGGAGACAGACAGAACTCTTCAGGAGGGCGTTCCGTCTGGGAGAAGTAATCAGGGAGGAAGTCGCTGTAGCACTGCTGGAAGTGCCTCATCGAGTGAGCTGCAAACACACACACACACATACCTACAGTTACACAAATACACACAAAAACAGACACACAAACTCTTTCTCCAGTCTTTCCCACAACCACACCCCCTCCCCCCTCCCCAGACTCGAGACATGGCGAAGCACCATTAAGTCGGCTCAGGGTGTGAGCGGCTGGGGGGAAATCAAAGACATTTCGGCGGGTCAGGCGAGCGCCGCCGCCGCACCCCCTCCTGGTGTCTAGACTGCCGGCCAGGGGGGCGGGTGTGCTGGACGGCCCCCTCTCCACCCCCAGGGGATTCTGACGGCGATACTCCCTCCACTTCAGTGCCTGGGGGGAGAGGTGGTGCGCTGTGGAAGGATGGGTGGAGTAGAGCAAAGGAATGCAGGGATGGGATGGGAAGAAAAGCATCAATGGAGGAGAGGACAGTGGGAAATGAAGAGAGAGAATGGATCGGCAGAGGGGGATAGAAATGGTGATGGTAGATGCCAGGGGGGAGGAGAGGCAGAAAGATGTGGAACAGAAAGGAAAGTATAGTTAGTTCCATTAGTCAAGAGGAGGAAAGAAGCTCAAAGAAAGCATCACAGAAAAAGGTCAACAGGTATTAGTCTAAATTCATTAGGTCAAAAGAACAGAAATAGAAGGATTCATATTACAAGGGGAGGCAGAAATCACGCAGTGAACATACTGCTGAACATCTACAACTGTCAGCAGAAAAAAAACCTATGCAAAGTAAAGTCAAGATGAGAACAGAAAATGTAAAAATCTGATTTGGAGCAGGTTAGAAAGCTGAAAGACAATGAGTAGTTATTAGTAGTTTTATTTGGTTTTGAGTCAAATCACAGCAATGATGTGGGAAATTCAAATCAAGCCAACAGTAAACCGCTATATCCCCTCTGTGACTGAGCAGAAACAACTGAAAGTGAAAGTAAACGTGAGGAATTTGACTCAATCCTGGAGTAAAAAATGACGTGTTCAGGTTGTTTGCTGTTTACTCAAGCAGAAATGAGCACAATGTGAAATGTGAGAAATGTGAACAAATCTCAGAAAAACATTTCTAATGCTCCTTCCAGAACCACATTCAGACACACTTGCAGGCAGAAACATGGCACCTACCATTGGCTGGGCGGGCAGCTCCATATCCTGGCATGTTATTCTTGACGCCCTCGTGCTGATTCCTCTCAAGGGACTCCAGCGTGCCAATGCCAGAGCTGGGCAGAGAGGGCAGAGCCGGCAGGGGAGGCAGGTTGGCGCGATGGTGGCAGACACCCGGTCGGTCGTGCAGAGAGCCTGCGGGCACTGGGCTCTTCTTCGCCACGGGTGGTGGGGGAGGGGTAGCTGGCAAAGGTGCAAGTTTGACATGGGTGTCTGCAGCACCGCCAGGTGGACTGTGGTTGAGGGTGGTGGGCAGCAGGCTGGCAGAGATGGGGCAGGAGAGGCTGCGTGGGGGCCTGCTCTGGCCAACAGCAGCAGCACCACCAGGCTCGGGGCTGGGGCTGCAGGTGGAGCAGCTGCTGACGCTGGGGGCTCCCTGCAGCCGCACAGGCGAGTAGCTTCCAAGTGGGGAGGGCCTGACAGAGGTGGGCGCCTCGGCCAGGGACTGGTACCGTGGGTGCTGCCGCTCTTCGCACGGCTCGTCCTCACCGCCCTCTGGAGCAGCGGCGCCACGCGCATGCATCTGGCTGACGTACCCGCCGAGCAGCGGCAGCAGGGGCTTCTGGGACTTTTGGAACTGGTGCTGGAAGGTGAAAGGCTGGATGGGCAGCGTGGTCGGCCTCTGATCCTTGCTGTAGCGCATCACCACAGGGGAGCCGTCTGTGGAGGAGGACGAACCTCCTGGAGGGAAAAGAGCGGGAATAAAATAACTGTTAGCCCTTTTACGTCACTTCCCTGGCACACCCTTAGTGCAGCCATTTACATACCAGTTCTCTAAAGCATACCCTAAAACACGATAGTAAACCCTCCAGTACTCACTGTAACACTGGTAAATAATTTACACCAGCATAAAATATACATTCAGCTCAAAGGAAGAGGGTATTTCCTGTTTAATCCAAGCCTCAAGGACAAACAAGAGCACAATGACTCTGCATATCCTACTTCAAATGCAATCTACAGTGCAAAGGGAGCCAGCTGAAAAGCAGAATCGTCAACAGAGAGAGAGAGAGAGAGAGAGAGAGTGAAACAGAGAGACAGAGAGATAGAGACAGGCAGACAGCACGAGGAACAGCCACAGAGCGAAGAACCAGAGCATATTAATCACCAGTACATGTGCAGCCGGCACCTGAGGACACTGCGTCAGTAATGGCTGGTGTCGGCTGTTGC
Source organism: Sprattus sprattus (assembly GCF_963457725.1). NCBI lineage: Eukaryota > Metazoa > Chordata > Actinopteri > Clupeiformes > Clupeidae > Sprattus > Sprattus sprattus. The sequence continues at coordinate 15,457,019 of NC_137913.1, read as the reverse complement.
TTGAAATGTGCTGTAACGGGGGAAAATAGAGTGTTTCTCCAGTCCCTCGTCTGCTCTCTCTCTCTCTCTCTCTCTCTCTGTTTTTGCTCTTTAGTCAGGGTGTCGCATGTGTGCTACAGAGCTGTGACATCACTGCCATTGCGCAAGCTGTTTGTCTCACGCATGGGCCTTCAAATGTCAGACCGGACTGGCTGCAGTACTGCATCCCTGCCAGAGGGGGCAGCATTGGATCTGCCAAGATTGCTTACATCACAAACAAGGAGCCAGTGCCAATCCAACAAAGAGAGAATGTTTTCTCTTTGTTTGTGCTAAAGCAATCTCCTCTATTGTTTTTGCAAACACTGATACACTGAGGTAAACTAGAGATATAATACTCATTTATGTTCATACGTAATTTGAATGCAAGCAGATTACCTTATATCCTCCCCAATTGAATTGCATTTGCCCATACTCCCTCTGCACTCCCTAGTGGCTGTGAACTTTAATAAAGCAGACTGTTTCAAGACTGATTAATAAGGACATCCGGATGGACACCACAATACTTTGAAGGACTTCAAAGTTTTGCCTAAATTATTTCCACTAGATTCCTGTACCTTCAGCTTTGGTCCGAGGTTCTCGACCTGCTGCTCCTAGGGACTCCCTCAGTGTGCCGCCCCGATGGCCAGGTGGAGAAGTATCACAGCTGCCCTGGCTGCAGAAGTGGGTGAGGGGTGGCAGGCTGTGGCTTTGACCCAAAATGGGTGAGAATTCACCCGAAGACTGGAAGTGGGTGGCGTGCTCTGTGGAGGCCTCTGTCCCTGTCCTCAGGCAAGGTACGCCTCCAGCCCCTCCACCTCCTCCGACGGTCCTCCTCTTGTTGCGTGCAATCTCTGCAAACGAGGTGACGCGGGGCGGAGGGGCAGGGCTGGGCGTGGCGCCTTCGCTCAGGCGCACAGGGCAGCTGAGCATGCGCTCCAGAGAGCCCAGGCGAGACGTCGGCGACTTGTCCAGGTTGCGGTCGTAGCTACGGGAGCGTAGGCGTCTCTGGTCCCCACCTGCCAGGTGACCAAGGGGGGGCGAGATGTTTATGTGCACCTGCCCCTCGATGATGTTTTGGTCGGAGGCTGATGTACCCAGCTTCTGCTGCGTTTTCTCCTCAGACTCCCACTGGTGGGAATACAAAGAGAGAGAATATCATTAGTATTTAAAGATAACAAAAGCTTTAAAAGATTTAAAGACCCACAAGACTCTTCATGCGTTGTGCAATCTTTCATGCGATTCCGTTTGCCATACTTCTGAAGTACTGTACAATACTAACACAATTAATTGGTAAACTGTATTTCAAGCATTTGTCTGTTGTCTTACTTAAATGAAAGTTATCATCTAAACGTTCATGTGAGATTAAGAGAGCTACCATGGACTATGATCTTTAAGGTCATAGTTCACTAGTTTCCCACATCCCCACTTACCTGGGGCAGACTGAACTCATCCTCTCCCTCCTCCTCCCCCTCCTCCTCTCCCTCCTCCTCATGCCGCCTGAAGAGGTAATACTCAGAGGGCTGGGTAGGGCTGCCTTTGCTGTGCTCATCCGAGCAGCTTGTGACAGAGGAGCCTGCAGGGCTGGGAGACGACTGTGAGGAAAGGTCACAGGTAACCAACTTGTAATAGTTCTGAGTGGCCGCCACCACCAGCCTGGCGTCGCTCTGATGCTGGGAGGTGCCATCACCAGCAGAGGCCTCCGCAGACAGAGCATCCTCGCTGCCATGGTGGTGGAGGTGGTTGTAGGAGTTGCAGTTGGCATCCAGCTCCATGGTGTCCTGCTGCTGGGACAGCGTGAGGCAGCTACAGGATGAGGTGGACTTGGCCGGGTCTAGGGGGGCAGGGGCGCTCCCCACATGGGCTGCTTCAGGGGGATCTGTGGGTGAGGTGTGGAGATCCAGGTAGAAGGCCCCACTGCCATGGGTGCACTCTGCCCGGACACAATTTCCACCCGGTGGCTCTGGCACCGAGGAGGTGCAGGACTGCTCTGTGGAGCTGTTGAGGTTTAGGTGGGCTTTGGTGCCGGGCACCACATTGTTCATCTTGTTGTAGATGGTGCTGAAGTTCACCAGCACACCGTCTGAGCTGTTGCAGGAGGAGTCGCTGCCGTAGCCCAGCGGACAGTCGGGGAAGGCTTCGGTGAAGGGCTCCGGGTAGGGCTGGCAGAGACTGCAGCAGGAGCACCGCTGGGCTGAGCTGCACCCACTGGAGCTGCCGCCCTGGCTCCCGCGGCCGCTCCTCATGGGCTGATCTTCGTCCTCCTCCTCCTCGTCTTCATCATCCTCTCCCCACTCGTGCTCCCCGCAGTCCATGGACAGGGTAGAGCCGCTGCTGCCGTGGCGACGCTGGCTGCCCAATCTGCGGAGACCCAGACTGTCCAGGCCCGAGGTGAGCTCGATGCTCCCTCCCCGGCACCCATCACTGCTCTGGGTCAGCCTCCGGGGGCCACCGGAGGAGTACCAAGGCTTGCCCTGGTTGCCGTGCAACAGGAAAGGCTCAGGGTGGTAGTCAACCTCATGAAGGTGGAAGGAAGACACCCCTGTCTCATTGTTAAGTGCATCGTTGGCGCTACCATGCAGGTGGAAGGAAGAATCCTCTAGGTAGCCGTTCAGGTTGTCCCCATCGTCATCCTCCTCCTCCTCCTCTTCCTCCTCCCTGTTCAGGAGGAAAGGGTTGTGGCGCAAGTGGTTGCCCCTGTCCCTGTGCTTAAAGCCAGAGCCCTCATACCGGATGGTAGGCGGGTCCTCAGAGTTGCTTGAGGTGAAAGAAGCATCACTGGTCATACTCCCACCACTACCCTCTCCTCCTCCTCCTCTTCCTGCTGTTCCTTCACCTCCTTGTCCCCCTCCTCCTTCCTGCCTCCACTCCTTCCCTCCCTCCTCTGGCCCCGTGTCATTGGAGCTCTGGCTGCTGCCTGAGGTCTGGATCAGGCTGCTGTAGACCAGTGGCTCGTGCTGCAGGATGTCGCGCTCCGGCAGGGACGTGGTGCGGCTCAGGCCCAGGTTCTCGGGGGGGCTGAAGGGGTTCCCTCTCTTCAGTGAGCCGCAGCACTGCCGGCCTCCAGACACCTGGCAGTGAACCAGAGGGATGTGGTGAACAATGAGGGTCTCCCCAGACAGTTTTGGATGGCTATCCATTGTCTCCTGGTTGTGGTGGTGGATGGGCTTATGAGTGTGTCTATGTGTGTGTGTGGTAGAAGCAAGCAAAGGCAAATGGATGTAGATGGTCAGATGGGTTAGTTCACTCGTCCAAAGGCAGCTCCAGGACGCTGAGGTCTTGGCAGGCGAGTACAACAAACACCTTCATGGCCACGAGGGAAGATCTGGAAGGGAGAAAAGGAAAAACATTTTGGCATTAGGCGTTCTCACTCTATTTAGAGACAGCCTTCCTGATTATGAATGTGGATGTGTTACTAGATATTTGGAGAACACTGCAGGCTTTATGTGTCCAAAGGCAAGAGAGAGAGAGAGAGAGAGAGAGAGAGAGAGAGAGAGAGAGAGAGAGAGAGAGAAAGAGAGAGAGGGCTGTGTCACATTCCACATTCCAGAGACAGATTCTGAGGCCTCTCTGCAAAAGTACATGTACACGGCGTGCCTACAGTGGAAGAGCCCCATGTTTCGCACACACACACTTCATATAACGAGCATAATTGATGACATAAATGAAAATAATTGGGAACTTTTGTTTCACTTGCTGCAGATTGCTAACGATAGTTAAAAATAACCTGAGGTGTAATTTTCCCTCGCATGGGTTGAGGTTAGGGTTAGGGTGCCCTTCATGAGGTACGTTTTCCTTTTGTCAACAATATTGCCTCTTTGAGTAGTGCATTTTCCTTAGACTGACAGTCAGTTGTGTATCGTTTTTGTTTCCTGCTGTCCGGGATCTATGGTCGGACAGTTGTTGGTAAGGTTGGGTTGATAGTTATGAGTGCTTGCATGTGACAGTGAGAGGATTCACCACTGTGGGAGTTTACATCTTTTCCTGTGTCTAAACTAAAATCTTACTAAAGAAATCTAAACTAAAAATCACAGCATGACTTATTTGTTGTGTAATTGATTATCTTCTACATAGGTTGCCTTGCTTGCTTAACGAATGAAGAGATGAGTAGTAAGATGCCGAAATCTTAGCAAACTCTCCAGTCCTCTTTACTGTCAATGGCCTCTATGAATAGAAAAATAGCAATGCCATATGGTGTCTAATCACGATCCTTACATTCCTCCATGATCCCTAAAGTTTGCTTTGGTGTCAGATGTTTCTTTAGACAAAAACACAAACATTTTAATAAGCAGACATGGAACTCATTCTCATTCTCATGTCCTGAGCATGCAATTAATGACCAAATTAGGTTTCCCTCGACTAGTGTATCGAAAAGTTATTCCTTATAAATTTCTGAATACAAATCAGTAGAAAGACACATACAAAGGAACCCTAATATCAACAAACTATGACCTAAGAACTGCAACTAAATCTTGAAGTCACTGGTAAACCCTACCCTAACAAGACCTCCATCTGAGAAACAGTCCTCATCCACACTCATGAACCACACATTGGTAAAAAAAAAAAAAAAAAAAAAGACAGCCTCAAATGTGGAGCCTATTGTCTCATCCTTGGACTCGACTCCTGAGTGTTCCAGAATAGCCACCAAATCACAATTGCTGGGAATTGGATTCACCTGCCAAATCCAATCACAAGCAGCCTCTCTCTGCCTCAGGGATCACAGCACCCTGATGAGTGCCAGACACTGGTAGTGAGGGGTGCCAAGGTACAGATTCCAGACAGTAGCTGAGCCCACCAATATCTAATCCACTTTAATCTCTAATATGATTACAGCCCTGTAGCTACTTGTGCTCCAGAGGAAATCAGCTATAACATGTATGCTTTGGTGATAGCTGAGATATGAGGTGAGAACAGTTTTAAACAGGCAGTGTGGTACATACTGACAGGCCTTAAATAGCTTACCTTCAGTGACTGAGGAACAGTTACAGTGGTAAAGGCAACTTAAACACACTTGACGTATGATTTAAAGTCAAGAGGCATTGCGGAGGTTTTGTTGCTAACAAGCTAACAATGGACTGGGTTTGCATTGAACAAAACAGCGCTGTTAGCTCTGCTAAAAGCTAGTTAGCCTGTTAACTGATGAATGTTTATGATATATTTGGCAAAGTCCTGCTGTATCAGCTGTTCTTATATTTGGACAGGGTTTTCAGACCTTGAGAACAAAACTGCATTTGAATAGCCTAGGCAGCTGGTGCATACAAGAGGTCAGTCCATCCAATGACTATATACCACCAAAATACATTAGAGCTGTCTACAAAAACATTCCTTTCAACAGAGGATGGTAAAATCCTGGATCAGAAGGGCTGAAGTGCAGTTGAGGGGACTTTGAGACATCCCTTGAGTATTACAAAACAGTGTAATACAGTTAGAATGACAGCTGCATCACTGTAGGTGTAAAACGAGTAAGACAGGCAAGCGACGGCAATGGCAGAAGCTCAGTGTGCAGACATATCCATCAGCCTGTGAACAACACCAGGACGTGACATGGCTAACATCACAAGCTAGTAATTGCACTGGACAGTGTGAATATTTAAGTTAGTGTATAGTCGCTGCCTGTTATTCTATGCACTGCTATTTATGTTTATGAAGGCTGTGGGAGGATCATTTGGGAAGTGAAGCCTGTGTATGGTCATACTTATTTTGAGCAATGCCATTTAGCACTGTCTTACTCTGTCTAACTGTGTCTAATGTGGGTTGTTGCATACATGGGATTCTTGCCATCACTGAATCTTCCTGCATAGTACTGTATACCTCTCTTTCTCCATCCCCCCCTCTCACTGTACATCTGTTGAGTCTGTTTCCTGCCTCTGGCCTTGTTTGTGTAGTAACTCAGAGACAGGCGGGGTGCAATTCCCAGAAGCCAGTGGGGCCCCTCTCTGCCTCTGCATGTGCCTTGCTTGATGAGTCAGACGGGCGGTGAGGATGCTGCTGCCTTACGTAACACTCCCCTCTCCTCTCCTCTCTTCTCCTCTCCTGCTAAATCTCACGTTCTCAATCTTAATCTTTAATGGGAGCTTCCCTCTGTATTGCAGTGAAAATTTCGCTTTGAATTTCAGGTTTTTTTTTTTTAGCAAGAAGCTGATTTACATTTACTGCCTCTGAAGGTCGTTTTGAATTAAGCATCTTTACTTCCACTTATCTCTTGTAAGGTTCTTCCCACCAGTACTTTAGCATTAGCACAGCTCAAGATAATAGTATCGCTTAGGCTCTTACTTTGAATATGTTTCCAATTCAATGAAAATGTTCAGTTCAACGGACACATAACAAAGTAGTTAAGACCTCATATATCATCATCATAATGTGCAGGATTAAAAATCCTACCACACCGTTGTCATACATACAGCTTAACTGTCTAAGTGTTGGATATTAGTTCCCTTCCAGCTTCGAGAATGTTTTGTTCTTCACGCATCTGCAAGGTAACTTTTGTAAACACTTTGACCTCTATAAGTATCTCTAGCTTTTGTCAAAATATGACCATCAGACCATCAGTTGTGCAACTAAACTATCCTGTCCACCTACCGATACCACTTCAAAATGTCCAAGAGTAGCCAGTTTGGTTGTCATGAACTCATCCACCTTATTTTCTTTAAAGTTATTTAGAGAGAAAGCTTTGTAGATGTAACCTGATGAGCAGTCTAATGCACTAAACATTGTGTAGGCTGCGGGTTAACAGGTTTATCTCCACCGCATGGCCGTGGCTGCCAGACGCCTGCTCATCAGGGAGGGTCACAGTTCTGCTCTGTAAACTGGGACATGCATTACATGCATTAAAGGAGCTTATAGGATAGTGCTTACAGGGCGGTGTATAGTCCCTGCTTTGAATGACCGTGCAGATTTACAGTAAATGATCTCGGGTGGCTGGGAGATGTCTGCTCAGCAAATCAGCGGTCTGCTCAGGTCAGGCTGCCAAAAGCCCTAATGTTTATGAGTTGAGAATCAGGGCTGGACTGGGACAAAACATTAAGAAAAAAAAATGCCCCTTACAGTTTGCCTTTAGACTGGCTCATATCAGTTGATCTCAGCAAGCGCCTTTGTATTTCCCTGAAATGTGTTACAGCGCTGGCTTCCCACTGTGCCATATGCCCAAACCACACAGCTTTGCAGTAATTAAACAATTGCAGTGGACAATACAAGTGTAAAATCAAAGATTTGTAATAGTCCCATGAGGTAATTTCTTAAAGAAATTAGGTGAGAGACAATTGAGTATTAAAATATCGAGTCCCAAAATGATTGGATTCCCTGATAAAAAAAAACAAAAAGCATCTTTATAAAAAAAGCAGTGGTAATAGACAAGTTGTAATTGGAGATATCAATTCTAAATATTCTCCATCACTTTCCATGAACAGACCAATTGGTTGTAAGGGATATCACATTTAATGTCTGTCATGGCCATGGCAAAATTTCCCCAATTGTAGGTCCCAAAGAAGAGGAAAAGAGCACAGCCACCCAATAGCCTAAGAAATAAATCAACAACTGCTCCCTTTTTGAATGTTAATGGTTAGGAATATAACGGTTGGGCAATAATGCTCTTCTTCCTTCAATATGTTAGAGAAGATACATTAATCCCATTGAAGCACAGAGCCATCTCATAGCTAGCTGACATGCTCCGTTTTACTATAACCCATCAACCTTCATTTTGATGTGGCGACATCACTAGCCGGTTTGGCTCAACTTAATCAGGGGAGGCTTTATGGGGCACTTTACTTTATGGACCAGTCAAAAATAAAATGAATTTTGAAAATACAGACATGAAATAAAACTTTTAAAACGAGGTATAAACGAGGTCATAACACAAACTGATAAACATATGAACAGTGATCCAAGCACAGCTGACAGCCATTACACAGACAACCTTGGAGCGAAGGTCCTTAGACACTAGTGCTAGCAACATCCATCTGGATAGCAGCATAAAAGGGTGGGTGGGAGATAGCAAGATTATGTACACACACACACACACACACACACACACACACACACACACACACACACACACACACACACACACACACACACACACACAAGTGAAACGCCACAGGCCCTCTCATTACCACTGAATCTGATTCAATTTCTTTCTTCACTACAAGACGCTGGACAGATTGCATTTCCTTCAGCCTGACTATGCACACACAGTGAGAACATTTCAGCTAGTGTGACATCCTTCATGTCTTCAGCATCACTGCTAAAACTGAGCGCGCTCACGCAGTCAGAATATACCATCATGCCTCATAAGAGGGGTGGCAAGGGGGGAGGAGAGGAGACCATGGGCCAGACACAGTGATGTCAACTGACAGCAGAGGAAAAACAAAGATGGATTAGGCACTACAAGTCAGAAAATATGTCTAGCCTCACTAGGTAAAATAAAACAAACAAAACAAACCTACTGTGAACCACCAAAAGGGAAAACGGAAAAGTGTCTTTGTGCTTGTGTGCCAGAGGGAGAGGGGCAGAGAGAGAATGAGAGAGCCAAAGCAAGAATGAGAGGGACTCAGGGCAGGGGAGCAAGGGGATAAGGGGTGATTTATTCAGTGCCTCCATTCTCCTGTTTCAGGAAAGGGAACACCACAATACAGGATACCCCCCACATGCCTCCTGTTCCAGCCAGCATTCATATGAGCTCTGTAACATCCATTACTGTCACAGGATCCATGCCATGGGAGGAGTTCCTCTAACATTCCAGGAATTAGCATCTGACTATGCTGTGAACACACTTTGGGCTCGCAACGTAACAATGACCAAAGCCCATTTCCGTACGTGACACGCATGACAAAAGGCTTGGGTCCTCGACTTCCTCTCAGTGGGGATGAATGAGTTTTAATCTGTCCCAAAGAGGCTGGTGTACCTGATTGTCTGTGATGGTCGAATAAGTTCAACTCCCTTTCTTGGCCTCCACAGAACCAATGAGGGGAAAGCGGCAATTTCAAAAAACAAAAAAAAACAAAGGCGTCACTGTGTCTCTGTCTCTGTAAAACATTAATAGATTTTTTGAAAGTTTTGAAAGCTTTCTGTTAGATGTGCAGCTTTTTTCAGAGTTGTCCAGCATGTTATGCAATAGTGTCCTCAGACAGCACTCTCCCTTCTAAAGGGACACCTGTCTCTGATCTAATACAACCTAATACAATCTCTCTCTCTCTCTGTCTCGTACCTGTCTGAAGAGATTAATCTCCGTTGCATAAGAATCTGTGTATCCCAGCTGTCCCAAAAGACTGAAACTGATTAAAATGAAATATGAAAGATTGCAACCACATTGATGAGCTGAGTCATTGAACATTGCCGGAAGAAGACCTGATCTATAGATCAATTCCATCAAGAACCCTACCATTACTGTACTGTACTGATATAGGCTATTGTTTGTAGATGAGTTTTCCAAATTCCTAATAAGAAATTGTAAGTGAGGTCATATATGTGAATGTAAATATATGTAATTGCAAATCACTCCATATGTTTATGGCTTGGTCTGAGCCACTATGTTTGCTTATCATTTACTGAGCCACGACTGTGTATGAACACCACAGTTTTTTTGAGTGCAGACACCTAATGGACAGCTAGAGGAACATGAGGAGCGACTAGCTGAATTTGACAATAAAGGTGTATGGGATTAGAATCATTGACTGTTCCTTTAACTCACCTCCTCACTTCCTTTTATTTGGAAGAAAATGGCACCCACCTGAGCCCACAACCACTGTGTCAATAAGAAGACCAACATGGTCAAGAGTCATCGCAACCAAAACACAGACAAAACATGAATAAAAATAAAACAGAAACGAGACATGATTCATATTCCCCGAACATACTCAGAGGCATGGCCATTGCACTGGGCAGTTATTCCATGAGGCTGGTCAGCTGAGGCTGAAATCACTCTTCCATGAATAGCACTGACTACAGAACTCAAGGAGGCGTTCACCACGCACAGGAGGAGAATGAAGCCAGGGCAGTGGAGCACACATTGGTCTCTGCTGCGTCACAAACCGTTCAAATGTAAAAATGTCTATCACAGTTGGAACTGTAAAAATGAAAGGCTCTACACTACAGCATTGACTTCACAAAAGCAGTGGTGAACTGTTCTCACCTGGAAGTGAGTTTTACAGACACTAGGCCTACATAATTTGTTCTCTAAAAGTGGTTGCATTTCCACCATGCACGTAGTTTGGATATCAGGTTGGTAATACAGCCTATCCAGCTGATGGGCTATGAAATGTCAGACTCTGTACATCTCAAAACCTCATGTAGACTTTTGCCACTCATTATTTGGCAAAGTTCACACATGGCATAGTGATCATTTTAAACAGCAAAAACAAACAAAAAACAGGAATGGATTGAAAAGTGTTCTTCTCTAAAGAAAGGAAAGTTCGAGCCATCTTGCAACTGGCTTGACTGAATAGATTAAATCTGAGAGAGGAAGGTTAACAAAAAGAAAGTAAAATTACAACCCCCTCACCTCACCTCACACCAAGCACACATCCTGTCTCCGTTTTGACTTACATAACAGTAAGGTTGTGACCTGCAATCTCAGGGCTGAGGGCCTGTCAGCCAAGCAGCCAGAGCAGCTGAGTCTCCAGGGCGAAAGCAAATGTAGTGTCATACCAACTCGTCACGCATTATTCACTCTGTGCATTAAGTTTACTGAAAGAGAGCATTCAGCCTCATGGGAAACCTGTGAGGCAATCTGGCACGTTCAGCGCTCTTTGATCCTCTCACAAGTCCATGCAGTTGTTATGACTTGTCACCGTAGTGATTGTTACAGCTGTACACTGGAATGCCATATTACATGACTCAACAACAAACAATATCATTGGGATTTCAGTTTGAGTGGGTTATGTGTTTACTACATAAACATAGGTTTTTTGTTAAGAAAGCCTGTAAAGTACATATAAAGCCAGGAAGCCTCTGATATGGCGTTGGATGTAAGCCTGGCTTTGTGATTAAGGGTGGCTTAGTCTGCTGAGTACCTGGATTGGCTTCTGCACTGTACAGTGTCTACATGTCCTGACACTTTGAGTTAGAATCCTCATTTGGTAAAACGAAAATTATTAACTTTTATCAAAAGTGAAATCCTACTGATGAGCAGGATGAGTAAGACTTTCAAGTGTGCTGAGAAATGGTAAGGAAGGGAAAACAAAATACAATCTCACAGCAGAAATGTGAACCAATGTTATTTAACTCATAGCTACATTTTCTCCATGTGTACATACATTGTCATAACTTTACCCAATAGGCTAGGTGCACGAAATACTTAGTGTGGGCTGTTTGTTTCCTGTTTAGCCAGGTGTGTTTGAACCTGCCACTATTCTGAATGTAATTAGTGTCTACAAGTCCTTCTTTATCGTAATGCTGATTCACTAGGTGCAACACCTAACCAGGTCCGTGTAGACGCTAATTACATTCAGAATAGCGGCAGGTTCAAATACACCTGGCTAAACAGGAAACAAACTGCCCACACTGAGTATTTCGTGCACCTAGCCTATAGCCTATGTTGTATCATGTACTCTTTGATGCCCAGAATACACTGTTGCGTATGTGGTCGTCATTTTTGTCAAAATCGTTTGACAAAAATGCTTTTTAATTTTATGCTTCTCTTCGTTTCTGGACGTAAAGCCACACACACACACAAACCATATTTCCTAAAACGATGGGGCACGTGAATCTGGTCTTGAGTCAGAACAGAGACAGCAAATGTCAAAACAATCCTCAGTTATGTCATCAGTAGGCCGCAAACGCATGACTTCAATTTCAAATTATTTCCAAAAGGCGTGTTTTAGATCGGGCGAGAGATGAAATACGAGACTAGACAGTTCTAAGCTAAAGATGACGGGAAACATTTGCGTTACGTAAGAAGAGAGAATAAACGCCTAAATGAGAGATGTGTCTGGAGCAGCGGGCCTATAGCCGCTCCCTCTCCTCACTCTCCCGTATGTTGGTCAAACGAACTGGCTGATGCGGCAGAGCACGGTGGCACCGAAAACATAGCGGTGTGTGGAGCAGAGAACGCGGACTGAGGAGAAATGGGTGAAGTCGACTGTTTTTATGCAGTACAGAGTAAATGTTTTTGGATCCCTAATATTGTGCTATAAGAAAGTATAGCTGCTTACAAACAAAATAAAGAGACCTAGCCGTTTAAAATGATCCCTCAAACCAAGTGGCCCAAGCCTGGTAGTCAGTCAAAGACTTGACCTATTCAGCCTGACATATTAAAGAATACACCTGGAAATAGCCTACAGATAGCTTTAAACCATACTCCATACACCAAAAGCTAGGATAGCCTATGCTGCAAGCTAAATTCGGTGTTAGAATACAGTCGCGTATTGTCTGGATTCTTGTCCCATCAAAATTATGTTTATTGTCGCATTCTATAGGCAATGTAGACTAATCACACGTTTAGGATTACCGTTGTGTTACAGTAAATGGACATTCACTGGGCCATATGGCTTAATCATGTAAGCTACGTTTGGTCCAAGCTAAAATAGCTACAGTGGAAAATGTAAGGATGTGAAGGCTCCCCAGCCATCAAGCAAACATAGGCTACTGTTATGGCACCGTCATTGTGTGGTTAGCTAATCGGCGACATATGCAAAGACATCGGCTACAGGCTAACATCCAGCAACCTATTGTCTCTCTCGGAAGCATTGTCGTGAAACATACTGAAGAAGAGGGAGACGTATAAACAGGAAAAATGTTTACGCTCAGACCATCCCTGTTTGTTACTGTAGCCGTTGAATCCTTCGCTTGTCAGACAAACGGCATATATATTCCGGACGATGAAGAATGCATGTTGTTGTTCAATAAAGCCGATAAGTCCACAAAATGCACCTTAAACAAGTAAATAGTGGAAACAATCATGCCAGACACGTTGAATATGCCCACATGCCAACGGCTGTCCTCCAAGCAGCATTACCAAATTTTAGTCTGCATTGATGGGCGCTTTGTCACCGAGATACGCTTGTCTCTCCTCGCCGACACATTGCCGTTCTTCAACGCTGATTTGACACAAAGCATCATGTCCGAAACACTTACTTACCATAACAGATTGAAACATCGTCTGTATCCACACTGGGGCCTTTGTTGTCAAAATACAGATAATATTGTAGAAAATGATATTTTTGCCATGATGAGGTAGTCATTCCACCCCTCGATACAACAGCGTTGCCTGTCTTGGGTTGGACCATGAATGCTACGTCAGGAGTCACCCCCACCCACTCAGATAATGCTTGCCTAATGCCTATAAAGCCTACTGGAAGGTACGCTGCACGTAATGTAAATAATCGGTGTTCCTGCCTTTAAAATATAGACTATATTATTTATGTGTGAACACAGATAATGCGCAAGATCTCCCTCCCCATCAAAGTGTAACACTGTCTTTGCCTACTTTGTTCCATCAGGGAGAAAGACAGCATTGCGGAGGGACTCATAATAGCCTGTTAATGATATATATTTAAACATTTACAAATGGTGTTCTGTTTTGACATAACTTGTAGAAGCAAACTGCAGTGGACGTACATTTAGGATCTCATTTGTTTTCGGGCCAATGCCAAGATTGGCTGGCTTTCCTTGTTATGGCAAATAACATGAGAGTAATATGATTAATGACAACATGCAATATTACACATACAAATGCATACAATTCTAATGTCCAACCATTCTTTATTCTGAAATATTTCCACTGAAAAAAATGACAATAGTCATTTAGAATGAAAGATAATTCTATTACATATAAAAAGGCACATACAAGGTGAATTATTTAAAACAACTGGGTATTTCTCAAAAAACATACCCTGTTCCATGCTAGCGTCAAGTCTGAAAAAAGTATCTGTCTAAAATCTATAAATTAATCCAATTAATGATCTTACCATATGCGAATATCAACTGAGACTGTGATAGTCATGTCTTTAAACATGGGTGCAGAACATGGACACATCCCTGTTCAACAGAACTCTTTGACAGATCTAAGCATCCTCACCTCTTCCAAATGTTCTTTGGCTTCAGGCCGTACATCTTTTCAAGAAATCGCAAATAGTGTGTCATTTTTTGTCAACACAACTTGATCTGACTAACCCTACAGGCTTGAGATGGATAAAAGATATGAACAGAGAAAACCCTGACAGTTTCATTCACCTGTCAAACTACCCACATCTCCCTCATAAATAATTGCAATGCTCCGGCAGTGTGGTATATCTGTCAAATGCCACGTTTTCCTGCTTAATAAATTCACCTAATATTAACCTCCACTGCTTTTGCACTTTTCAATGGCTAGCTCAAAAACATTTTATACATCATTCCAAAAGTTAACGCTCTCAGACCGAATTGTAGGGTTGAGTGGTCTTTTTTAGTATGGAAACTAGCCTAGGGTCTTAGAGGAGAAGCACTGGACTTTAGTGTGGTGGACCCTTTTGTCAGTTAACACCGATGGGAAGGATTGCGTACCAAAGAGGTAAGAGATAAGTGGCTGGGATGATACATGTTAGCAAAGCGTCGACACATTTATTTATGTTGGAGTTGAGCTGAGCAAGTTTTTTTTCATGGTAGGAGATTGCAGAAGTGGTAGATACATCCATATCAAGCAGCTCCCCTAGACTTTCAAAGATAATATAAAACTGCATGTAAGAATGATCTTAAAATTGGTCTTGTTTCGTGCTCTATACCACCATACAAAAACTGTGTAACACTTAGTATTTAATTATTTCAACTGAAACATACATACTGAATGTCAGGCTACTAACTAGTCCCAATCAGACCACAACCTCACCAGTAGACAGCCAAAGAGAAAGAGACAGCCAGGATACATTGTAATGCACAAAACGCACTGTAACCACACTTCATCATATATTCTATCAAACTCCCTCAGAGTAAAAAAGTGTGTGTGACCACATAAAAATAAACATTACATTCTGAGGTCTCCTCTTTGGAGTTTGTTTGTAAAAAAAAGCCAGCTGATCACCCATTAAACATTTTCGTTTGCTGCATACACTTTTATGTGAGTGGTGCCATCTCAAAAAAAGGAATTTAGAAGGTATGACCTGGTTTGATTTATAGTTTGTAGCCTTCAATGTCAGCTGAAGTCAGGCAAATATTTCCAGGCTGTGCCCAGAAATATACAGCTAAGGCAAACACTAAACACGATGCCAGTGATCATCATGATATGTCTACTTCATCAGTGACATTAGTGTTTCGGTGATACCTGATGGTAAGCTGCATTCAAGTAAGGTGTTTGATGCAGTTATGATGGACTGAGATCATGCTTCTTTGTTCTGACGACTACCTGGTCTTTCACCATCATTGGGTGTTTAATGACACAGCCTCTGGGCACTGTGTCTGTTAGTCTTCTGTGAGTCTTCACAACAGAAGATTTTTTCAGTTCCTGATAGTAATGGCTGCTATTATGAGTAAAAGCCTGCTTTATGCACGCATGCATAGTACTGTATACAATACATATGGTCCTCCCATTGTCCTCATTTATCATTCACTGTCCACAGCTTTGCACTCACAATGAGGTGTAACTGTGCTAGGCATAACAAGTGTTATGTGTCTCCTGGAAGATCTGCTTGATAAGCAGCATCTGTAGTTGTTGTTGTTTGTGAGCTCTGTGCTCTCAGTGTCAGAAGGCTAAGTCTCTGGTGCGGTACATCTGGAGAGAGGTGGCCTCCACTTCCTGCTTTGGGTTCTGATTGCGTTCTGACGGGCTGTAACCGGCCGAGCGTCCAGTGGGATTGAACCCCAGCGAGCGACCGGTCGGGGTGAAGCCGCCGGAGCGGGGCTTGACTGGCCGGTGCAGGTAGCGGCGCGAGGTCACCAGGTCGCCGTAGCCCTGCGCGTGCGAGAAGGCGTAGCCGGAGCGGCGGGTGCTGGTACGCCTCATGCGGGTGCGCTTGGAAGGAGGAGGTGGAGCTGTTTTGGCCTGAAGGACTTTCAGTCGCACCTGAAAATCATAGTCAGGGTTTCCAAACAGTCAGTAATTGTATGGAACAATATGATGGGAATCATAGTCAGGGTTTCCAAACAGTCAGTAATTGTATGGAACAATATGATGGGAATCATAGTCAGGGTTTAAAAACAGTCAGTAATTGTATGGAACAATATGATGGGAATCATAGTCAGTGTTTAAAAACAGTCAGTAATTGTATGGAACAATATGATGGGAATTCTGGCTCAGAAAATGGACATCCAACCCAACATGTTGTGGCAACATGTGTGTGTGTGTGTGTGTGTGTGAGAGTGTGTGACTGCAGAGTGGCCTACCCTGTCATTGATGGTGGGCTGTAGCTGGATGACCAGGAATCGGTGGGTCAACACCGGCAGCACACACAGGATAGAGGTGAGCAGGATGGTCAGCCACACGTTAGGCTGATTTAAAGTGTTCCTGGCCGAACCTGATGATCAAGACACACACACACACACACACACACACACACACACACACACACACACACACACACACACACACACACACACCACACACACCACACACACACACGGAAGTGCTGAAAATAAATCCAGTGCACAGAATCCTAATTCAGAACCATGAGACATTGCAATATATTTGACTGGGCATCAGGGTACACAAACTTAATATTATTGTGGGATAACTAACACTGCTAATCAATGTTATTTTGTATTGTTTGTATGCAGCTGAGACCAACCATCAAACTTACCGATGAATGGAAAGGATGCTGTGAAGATGAGGTACATGCCATTGCTGTACATGGTAAACGTGACCACAAAGTACATGGTTAAACTGCCCCAGACAAACACATGGGTTACCACTGTCCAGTACGACATGTCCAGTCCCAGCTGGTAAAGGCAAGCAGTGAGAGCCGGGGAAGAGGCAGAACAGAAGGACAGAAAAGAAGGAAACCCAAAAGCATTAAGATGACATTGCAAGGATATACAGTGTGACATTTCTCTTCTTGGTTCCTCTATTGTGTTTTACATAATTGTACATTAGCATAATTGCACATTAGAAAGATGAGGATTGTTTTTCTGTGTAGATCAGCATTAAAGACTGTATTCCAAGAGTGTGAGAAATAAGTAAAAACAGGTGAATGCAACAGCAAGAGTAAATAAACACACACCTGTATACACACTGCGATGACCAGACATGTCTGCGTCAGTAGGGCGAAAGACTGGTAGTCAGCCACATCCTTCCCATCAAACCTCACTGTGTCGTACATGGCGCCGTAGGGGATGAAGAAGAGCACCAGGGAGCAGTAGCAGCTGTGCAGGGCGCACTTGACGAAGGCCGTCTTACTGAAGTACAGGTTCAGCTGGCCTGGCACGTACAGCTGGGGGAACTCAAAGCTCCAGCTGTCACTCACGTCCTGCACACAAGGTGAGTCACAGCGAAGGCGCGATGAGCGGCGAGCACAGTGCTGATCTCGTTATGCTCACTGACTCCATCTTAAACTATCTGTATGTTCTCTTCTTTTCTGCTGGATTCTAGTATTCTCTGCTGGTCTTTGAGACATTTCTAGAGTAATATTGTTAGGTGGTGCTGGAAATACCAGTGCGCATCAGTGTGTTTGTGGTATTCAGTGTTCAGTGATCCTTTGGATAAATATATGTAGTGAAGGTAAAAAAAAATTTAAACCAAATAAACAAATGAGGGAAAAAAAAAAAAAAAACAGTGAAGATGTTAAAGCAACCATGTATTTGAAAATCCAGCCTATAATGTGTCTCTTACCTGGTCAAACAGACTCATACCCAAAACTGGGAGGGCAGTGTACACCAGGTTAAAAAGTGTGATGAACCATTCATCATAGACTGTCTGCAAAAAGAGAACATCAGTCAAATAATCAGTAACGCAAGCCAAAGGACTAGAGTCTCAGTGAACCCTACCAAAATGAACAAACTGCTAACATATTGCATTTCAAGACTGATGCAATATAGCAATCAGAACACTGCCTGACATTACGTACTGAATCATCACAGTTTGGTTTTGGGGTTCTCACCTGGGCGGAGAATCCGCAGAAGAAGGCGTACCAGAAGTGAACAAAGGTGAAGGTGAAGTTCTTGTAGAAGAAGTAGCGCAGGAACTTGCACATGCGCAGGTAGGACCAGCGGCCGTGCACCAGCAGGAGGCGCTGCAGGAAGCGGAACTGGGCAAAGGAGTAGTCCGAGGCCAGCACCGCCTGCATGCCCTCCTGCCCGCTGATGCCCACGCCAATGTGGGCAGCTTCAAGAAGGAAGAACAGGGAAAAGGGCAATGTGTAAAGGGAGTAATGCAAATAATATGAATGCACATTTCAGTGTTATAACAAGTGCATTGACAGACAGCGTGGACAGCAAAGAATGTAAACGAGTTAAGGAATAGCCTGTCACAGGCTAGATGAGGACATAACAGTTTGTTGGTCCACTGATAACTGTAGACTTAGTGGGGCCATTGATCTGTTGTTAACTTATCTGCGTTTTAGAGTTTGACACGGTTTTAAACTTGCAAGTTGCAGAGGAAGTCAAGTGGCTTCTTTAACCCAATTGCTGTGTCATAAGCACCTGTGGTTGAACCCCATGGTGCCCAATCCTGGGTCTGGGACCCCTCAAGGGCGCGCCAAAGATCGCAGAGTGATTGTTTTCAAAATTAGATTTGTTCATGTTCAATAAAATCATAATAACACATTTACCTGATAATCAAAAGTCTGTATATTAAACTATTTAAAAGATAATTATTTAGTCTTTGGTCACTCAAAAATTCCAACCAGTTTCGTCAGGTAAGCTAGCAAGTAGCTGACTAGCTCATCCTAGCTTCTTCGTTTTTCCTGACAGACAGAGCATCACTATTTTGAATATGGTCTGCTTTTAGATTCAAGCAGGTGGGCTCCAAGGAAAGCACACATACGCTTTTGTAAGGGTAGAATAAGCCTTTCATATCTCCATTGGGAGTGGGTTCTCTTCCATGGAGTTTGCCATGTTGCACTGTCATGTTTCTACTGTTGCCCAGAAAGGATAAATCTTAACACTGACTCAAGAGAGGGTTTTTCTTGTTTCTATGGTAACTGGAAGCCACTGTAGAAGATTCTACATGCTTGGAAAGGGAGGGGTGACGGAGCTGGTTTGCAACCTTACTGCTAGATGGCACAAAATCCTACGCAATGCACCTTTAACCTATAGCTCAGATTAAGGTTGATTGCCATTGCTATGTCTTCACGATATCTTAGAACTGCCACTAGAGGTAACTTTTTGTGCATTTTAACTTAAACCTGGTGAAATGATGATTTAAGGACTTTTCCCAGAAATAGACCTACTGTATATTACAAATACTGGTCTACTGGCCAGTGGTGTAGAAATATGGTGCTATATGGTGGTCTATTAAGTGTAGAAATATGTTTGTCTGTATCAAACATGTGTGTTTGATGTCTTTCCAGCATTACCTTTGATCATGCTGACGTCGTTGGCTCCATCTCCTATGGCCAAGGTCACTGCCTTTTTGTACCTCTTAACCAGCTCCACCACCTGAGCCTTCTGCAGGGGGGTGACTCGACAGCAGATAACGGTCTTACACATGCAGGCGGTGCGCAAGAACTCCACCTCCATGCTGGCCTCCAGGGCATAGGCCTGTGGGAGATAAGGGATGTCATCACTGTCAATATAACTGAGTACCGAAGATTATCTGCTATATGCTATTTTAGTTTTTATTATTCAAACAGCAAAGCCCTGTTAGTTGAGAACCGGATTCTCTATTGCAATAACACTCTGGGTTAGAGAGAGAGAGAGAGAGAGAGAGAGAGAGAGAAGGAGAGGGAGAAGTAGCAAGCAGTTAGAATTACACAGATGAGGGCAAAGCCACTGGATCTTTTTTCCCGGACTGAGAAATCAGGTGTGGATTATGGGCCCCTATTTCCTGTATTTCCCTTTGGGTTGGACCACAAACACGGTGGGGTTTAGAGGCGTTACATATGCCTAGATACAGAGGCCTTAGCTCTCACCAGGCTGTGGCCGTTGATAACAAGCCCATATTCCCCATTGATGACTTCATCGGGGACAATATTAGGTGAGTTTCCCAGGATTCTTTTTGAGACGAACATATCCTCTTCTGCACCAGGCTTCATGGTGGTTCTTGCTTTCCTGTTGTGGAGAAACACTTTATGAATTTAACGTTGCTTTGAAAAGAGAGACACAACACCACATGTTTGACCAAGGGAAACCCTCCCTTAAGAACTTTGCATTGGGTGTTCAGTTTGATTTAGGGAAACCTGCTAAATATTAGCACAGAGCAAGGCCCAGAGGTTGGATCATAAGCGAAGTTTTTCTTTGTGGAGGTGGTGTAAAGAACGAAACCAGGACACTGCTTGAGCTCAGACTTCAGGTCGTGCTTGAACGGTACATTTTTCAGCTGTAATTGAAGGAGACTTGAACTGAAGCCAAGGTGAAAGCGCTGAGTCAGCGTGTGCCAACTCTTGCACTGACCTGAGCTCCTCTCTCACGCTCTCTGGAGAGTTCGCCGCCACGATAAAGACCTCATTCATCTCCTCCCTCAGCATGTTACACGAGTAGCCAATGTTCTCGGCTGTCTCTGGAAGAGAGAGGAAAAGAAAGAGAGAGAGAGAGAGGGAAATAGCAAGAAAGAGAGACAAATAATAAGATGAGAGAGGGTGTGTGTGTGAGGGGAGAAAGCCAGATGGACAAAGAGAGAGAGTGAGTGAGGGCTCGTGTTACCTAATTGAGTTTCGATTGGATTTGTTTACACTGTAATTTCGACAACAATGAATGTTGTGTTTTCAGTTTGGTCAAATAATAATAAAATAATCAGACATTTCTACATACCCACATAGCAGCACATGTGACATATGAAATGTTGCCACTTGCAGCGCCATTCAACATTAATTTACAAGCCCAAGTTAATTCAATTTTGACGTTGACTGGGGCATTTTGTTTATGTGTTCAGTAATTGCCTGCTTTTGTGCTGGACAGCCAGTCTTTTTTCCAAACCATCCGCAAAAACATTGTAGTGCTCCTTGAAACTTGCTTAAAAAACGAATTTCTTCAATTGAGCTCACATGTCAACAAATAACCACATCTTCCAATTCAAGAGCCACACAGTGGTCTCCCTACTGTTAAGAGTAACTGAATTTAGAGGTTAAATTGAAACTAAATAAAGACAACTCAATTCTGATAACAGTTGCTTAATGGCTGCCTGTGTTACCTTGTTTATCACCAGTCAGGACCCAGATCTTAATGTCTGCCTTTGCTAGCTGCTCTATGGTCTCTGCTACACCATCTTGTAGCTTATCCTCAATGGCTGTTGCTCCTAAAAGCTGTACAAGGGTACACACACACACACACACACACACACACATACACACACACACACACACATGCACACACACACACACACACACACACACACACACACACACACACACACACACACACACACACACACACACACACACACACACACACACACACAAATAGACACGACAATAACATTTATGACACAGGCATTTGAAACATTTCAAGTTTGAGACACAACACCACTGTGTGATGCTCAGAGAGAAATCAGACAGAGCCAATCACCATTTCTTACTCAGACTCGCTCACCATCAGGTCTTTCTCTATTTCCTCATAGAGCTTGTCCAATCTCTCCTCACGATCCTCCAGCGCAGTGCTCGCCTCATGTTGCCGTTGTTTCCATTCTGTAAAATAAGCCTCTTCCAGGTCCTTGTATGCCAACGCTAGAGTTCTCAGCCCATCCCCTGCAAACTCCTAAAGAGCAGAAAAGGACAGAAAATAAACTGAGAGAATAATGGGAATAAAGGGAATCCTACAAACACACAGACACACACACTCACACTCACACACACACACACACACACACACACACACACACACACACACACACACACACACACACACACAAACACCCCCCCCCCACACACACACACATTCAATTCCATCAAATGCCTCATCGCAAATGATACTCTTAACACCAACACCAACTGAAAGCCATCTTTGTCCCACTGTCTCCCCCTGCTGGCCACTCACATTTAGGTGCTCCGTGGTGACATCCATTAGCTTTTTGCAGGACTGTTGGAGTCTCTCGTAGATGATGGTGTCGGCACCCTTACAGTAGAGACACAGCTTCCCCTCTGGACTTCTCACTGGTGAGGCAGAACACAGTTATCCTCCTACTGCACATATGATCATAACATGTACAGTACATTATATTGCTCAGTTGGAATATATGAAATATATATATATTTAATTTAAAGTAAATAATGATCCATGACTTAAAAAGCTTTTAAGGTTAGGTCAAGCTAACATCTTTGTTTTTTTTCCAATATCTCAAAACTTCCTCCAGCATGCTATAACGACTGCATAAACACTGACCAATGACAGACATTCGTTTGCGCACGTTGTCAAAGTCCAAAATAGCCAGCAGCTCGTAGACTCTCTGCACACCCATCTCTACGATAGTCACGGTCTCCGGCGTGCGAGAGCGGAACACAAAGCCAAAGTTCCGGGCAGCAGTGACAAGAGCGCCCTCATCTGGTGACTGAGCCTGATAGTGAAGATCACCTAAGGAGGGCATGAACATAATAAGCACATGAAAGCTAATAAGATAAGGACTGGTGGACCAAACCACGTGATAGTTGAACAACAGGGTGCATTAACACACACACACACACACACACACACACACACACACACACACACACACACACACACACACAGACACAGACACACACAGACACACACAGACACACACACACACACACACACACACACACACACACACACACACACACACACACACACACACACACACACATACACACACACACACATACACACACAACTGATGTCTTTTTCATTCGGCAGTTTGTGATAACTACCCTCATTCTTCTCCTCGGCCATCACCGTGTGGCAGAGAGCGAGCAGGCGGAAGAACTTGTGGACCTCAGGGTTCTCCAGCTTCACCGCCTCTACCAGGCTGTGGTCATGGAACTGGAACTTTGGGTCAGCCAGTGGGTTAAACGAGAAGTCCACCTTGTCCATATCCTGTGACAGAACCAAAGGTCATAGGTACTGTAAGTGCTACAAACAGAACACGTGTCATCTGTCAATGAGTAGATGTGCCTAAACACTACTCAACCCATAAGCCTTACCTCAGTGATCTCAAGTGTCTGTCCAGTGTAGTCCACAACATCTCCTGGAAAACATGAAAAGAGAACTTGGTGTAGTAGGTTGAAGTAGAAAAGTGAACAGAAGAAAGTATGGATTTGTTGGTATGTAAGTGTTTGTTTTATGTGTGTGTGTGTGAGAGAGAGAGGGAGAGAGAGGGAGAAAGAGAGAGAGAGAGAGAGAGAAAGAGAGCGCGAGAGAGAGACTGACTCTGTCTGGGTCTTCTCACCGTAGGATTTGCCATTGATGGTGCACTTGTTGAAGGTCATGATGTTTTGGGTGAGGGTGCCTGTCTTGTCGGAGAAGATGTATTTGATCTGGCCCAGCTCCTCGTTCAGAGTGGTGGTGCGAGCCTCTGCCGGGGTGTCAGTGCGGGCGTGGTACATCTTACGGTCCCACTCGATGAAGAAGCTGTTGCCCAGACGAATGATTTCCACACTACCATGTGCCACACATGTATGTGCAAAAACACACACAACACACACACACACACACACACACACACACACACACACACACACACACACACACACACACACACACACAGACACAGACACACACAACTCATTTTCAGTGTTTTTTTTTGCTAGAAAATCTGAACAAAGGGAGTAGCATGCTTTAGTCTACTTTAGTGTGATCGTCTGCTTTCACACAGCAATCTGCTATCTGGTGCCAATAGATTGGTGATGTTATGCAAATCAAGGTTTGGCAGGTTACTGGTAAAGAGGAACACCAGAGTCTATGCTATGTGTTGACAGGTATTTACATAGCCGTTAAGTGGAGTGGACGTTTCTGAAGTGTAGCAGCCTGTTCACGGGCAAACAGAGGACAAACGCACCTGACGTATAGGGATATTGGCACCACCGTGTTGAGGATGATGACGTAGGACCAGAATGTGAGGAAGGATGACAAAGCCGCATTCACTCCCTCCTCTCTAGGCAGGAAGACTGTGAACTTTGACCCCTCCTGCAGCTCCCAGATGTAGTTACCAATAGCAAGGATGGCACACATGATGGCTAGGAACCCAAAGATCTAAACCAGAATTATTGAAAGGAAATATCATCAAGAAGCCGATCAGATACTATGATATTATGAAAAAAATCATCAGAATCAGATCAATTATTTAAAAAAAAACATATCACCGGGTGAATACAAACATGTCATCAAGACTACATTCATGTAACTGACACTTTCCTCCAAGACTATTTAAAAAAAAAGAGGAAGTAATGGGAGGGCAGTTCACTGCAACAGGGTGACAGGATACAACTAGTGATGCCTGAAAATATCTCACTAAAGCTAATCATTAAGGGCAGTCTGTGAAAACTGAGTTTAACCCACACAGAGCACCAGCTCATTCATGAGCCGGTCAATACTGGTCCTCTTAAAGGTTGTTTTCCCACAGTTCTGCATCAGTTTGGTCTCTTGGCCTGTGGAGAGAGACATACATTGTAATGCTTTAAGGCAGAGCCAAAGTCCTGAACAAATATTGCTTGTGAACTGCAACTGTATCATGAGTTAGTTCTAAATTAGCATTTACATTGATCATACTCGTAGAAACACACAAGTCAGTAGCTCGAAGAAACATGGACACTTATCCTTGATTATTAGTTCATAATGATGTACAAAAAAAATCAAACAATTTTAAATTTTCTCTGACTTGTTTAATCAACCATCCTGTAATGAAGCTTTATAAAGCAGTCACATTCAGCGAGCACAGAAAAAATCACATAAACCATCAAGCCCGATCATACCCCACACAAATAACAAACAAAGAGGCCATGATCCAGTCCGCACATCTAAAATAGCACCTGACCTAGCTCATATCAGCTCATATCAGGACCACACCTGTTTCACAGTCAATTGCTATTTTGGACTGCAAACATCCAGCTTGTATTCAATATGTGTCCCTCTGGTACTCAAGCCCTCAAGGTGCTGA
The DNA here is from genome assembly GCF_963457725.1 of Sprattus sprattus. NCBI lineage: Eukaryota > Metazoa > Chordata > Actinopteri > Clupeiformes > Clupeidae > Sprattus > Sprattus sprattus. Next base: position 15,431,902 of record NC_137913.1, on the reverse strand, counting down.
TGCTGTGGTCTGACTCTCTGAATCTGAGTCTTGCAGACTCGTTCAGGTCGCAGGTCACACTTAAAATTTCAGGTGAGTCATCTGAGAGTGCGACCATCCGTGAAATCAGTTTTGCACGGCTCAAAACCTCTGTTTGCACACTTAATTACTTCCAGTGTTTTGGACTTTGGTCCCCCCGTAGAGTGCAGCTACTAAACAGCACAGCAACCCCACACTGGAATGTGTTGTGTCTCACTGCTATACACTGGCAATCCATTTACTAACCAAAACTAAGTAGATCTTGGTGTGGAAAAGTGTCAGAAAACCTTGAGAGCTTTTTTTTTTCTCTAAACACCTGATGTTTTCGTTGCTGCATGTTGTCATCCTGCCCCAAAAACTTTGGCTTAAAACTGAATAAATCCTTGATTGTGATTTGTAAAACATAGTTTAACAAGGATCAGTGGACAGCTGGTTCCACGGTGTAGTACCGCAGCTCACCAGCAGAGGGGGAAAGCTATCGACCATAAAGAGAGGATGTATGGGGCTGACCTCCGAAGATGACCAGGCCAAAGCACCACTCGGTGTTCCTGAGGGTGCAGCCTCTCAGCAGGATCTTCTCGTTGTCCAGTGAGTACTTCTGCCCTGAAAAGCTCAGGGTTCCAGCGAAGCGGTCCAGGCGGTTGTTGGGAGGCTCACAGCGCACCTCACCTGAAGAGGATGACATGGTTACCAGGACTATGATTATTTTCTCTCTCTCTCTCTCTCTCTCTCTCTCTCTCTCTCTCTCTCTGTCTCTCTCTCTCTCTCTGTCTCTCTATTACCCTCTTTCTCTTACCATTGAAGGCAGCCAGGGCTGTCACACTGTCTCCCATGTCTCCTGTGACTGTGAGAGCTTGCTTCACCTTAAGATTGGTCTCACTGGGAAAACACAGATGAGGTGATTAGACTTATTCACACTGAGACATAGACGCTCACTCACTCTCTCACACACACACACACACACACACACACACACACACACACACACACACACACACACACACACACACACACACACACACACACACACACACACACACACACACACACACACACACACACACACACACACACACACACACACACACACACACACACACACACCCGTCAAGTTCTGCAGTCTCTATGTAGACCAGGTTGAGAGGCTCACTGCTGGACAAAAGAAGCAGGTCTGCCTGAAAGAGAAAAAAATTGTTACAGCATCAGGAACCACAGTCCGTGCCTCAGACATGGCTAAATATGGAGGCCAAAAAGAAGGCCAACACTCTTGTTTGAGATTACGTCTTCAAACAGGAAATGATGTGGCTATTAATCAGATCATACAATACATGCCGTAAGAGGCGCCTCCTTTTTTTTCTCCAAATTCATCTCACCGTCACAAACTGGTTGTTTTCTAGTTTGATAATGTCGCCCACTTGGACATCCATCCATTTCTCACTACGGAGTCTTTGGAGGGAAAGATACAAATGATAACAGGGATGATTACAGTTCCATGACAGATGATTCAACAGTTCACTGGACGTGGCACGGATTTACAAATGCATATAGTTAGTGACAGCAACAAGGATAAACTTTTTTTCTTGACGTTTTAGATACAACTGCACACCTTCGTGAGAATTATATGACAAATTCAGCCACAAACTACACACTGATGCCCTACATATACCAGCCTCAAACCACAATGTTGTGTGCTCTGATGGCAAATGCACAGGCCACATGAGTGTAGTGTGTAAACTTACTCTCCGTTGATGAGAACCTGGACTTTACGGTTGTTCACTTTCTTGTCACTTCTGTGGCGATTCTGCAGAGGATCAGATGAGGGTTTACCACACGAGCACAGCAGAGAAGAACAGAACACACCCACACACCTGTGCCCTGTTTCTCTAACCGCAAGCTCTTTGTGAATTAGAACTTGCTTTCTCCAAAAGGTCAGAGATTTTCTTTTTGAAAACACAGCCTCATTCGCTGGCAATGTAGGATGACATGGTTCCTTAAATGTGCAAGAGAAGGTTGAAAAAAAAAAACTGCAGAGTGTGTTTGGGAACTGGTCTGCTTCCAGGACCATGAAACCACACCCCAGACACAGGCACAAAAAGACCCTTGTGTTGTTGCCCGGGGAAGGCTACTCCTGTCCCAGGGAACAGTCACTACCTCTCCCAATTCTTTCCATGGAGCTCACAGCACTGACCTTTCCCAAATAAACACATGTATCGTTTAAAAAACGATGTGTGTAACTTCAGAGGTATGTATTCATTTTAGAATTACAAGATTTACCATTTGTCCCGTTTAATGTGCTATGGCCATATAAACAGGGATGTTGCATAAAAATAACACCACAGCTGTTATACAGCTGTTTACACTTTCATATTATATATATAACTTTTTTGTTTTGGTATGTGCCAAAAGGAAGGGGAGAAAGTAAACCATTTTCAAAGCACAGTGTTATAGTGGTCCACAATCTGATAACTAACCTCAGACTTTTTGATGACTGATGCTATTTAATGCTACATTTTGTTAGCTAGACTTAGTGAATATGATGATAAACATTACTGTTTACAATGGATTTGTTGTTTTCGTTGCTAAACAAAACTCTGATATCTGAGAATAGTTTGTTTGTGTCTCTTGTTCCAGAGTCTCTCTATCCTTCCCTCGCCACTTACACTGGCCTCCCTCTATGCAAACAACTGGAGTAGGAGTAAAACATACAGACAGACAGACAGAGTGTGTGAGAGAGATAGAGAGAGAGAGAGAGAGAGGTAAAGAAACAAAAGGAAAAGAGAAACAGAGAAACAGACACATATAGGCATAACACAGCAACAGGGAATTACTAAGACGTCCTTGAGAGTCTCATCAGCAAAAAAACAGCTATAGCCAAACAATCATCTGAGTACAGATTTAAAAAATGTCATCCACACTGACATAGTGCACTCTATGGAGATGTACTAATGGAACCCCACAGAGGTCCATGTTTCAACTTACTTAAATGCCCCAAATCAATGTCTTCCACATCCTAACTTATCATTACTCAACTGTATGAGGGATGAATGGATTGTTCGCCAGCTCTCTGGCTTTTTGGGGAGAACACGCAATTATGCACTACGCAGCAAGAATGAAGATGACACACAGTGGCTTATGGCAGATGAACATATTTCAACTACACAGGTACTCACAATGTCATCTATGGCATCTTTGGCTGCTGTCACAAACAAGACTAGGACCAAGGGCACCACGGTTGTGAACCATGATAGCGATGAGATGGAAGGAATCACCTGAGGAAAAAAGCACATGCATCTTTCATTAAAATGGGAAGAATTTCGTTGACACAGAATTGTGGATGCTAATAATCAGAATCAGAATCAGAATCAGAATCAGAATCAGAATCAGAATCAGAATCAGAATCAGAATCAGAAGCGCGTTTATTGGCCAGGTGAGTTTGCACAAACAAGGAATTTGACTCCGGGTAAAGTGGCTCTCAGTGTCTCAAAAGAGAGAAAAATACCATAATAAATACCATTCCTCATTGCACAGAAAAAAAATGCATAGAACAAACAGATAGAAAGCTTCCAGAAAATGAGCTTTGGCACTTATCCATATGAATGTGAATTCAGTTGCAGCTCATAAAGCAACATCCTGAAGTAAAAATCTCACTTCCTTAAATTAAAGACGCTTGGCTCAGTTGCTTTATTTCTAACTCTGCTCCTGGTCACCTCAAAGTTTTTCTTTCTTTAAACTTTTGGGAGTAAATCTGACTTTCCCTGGTCTTTTGATGCTAAAAGTAAAATACCTGAGTTAAGTCTGCCAGTAGATAAGACTGGTCTGCATTGCCCAAAGGGCTGTGGTGCGATGAGTAGCTAAACTTTCATTTTAAACTCTGCTGGTAACAATGGTCATAGCACAGCAATACTTCTGGGAAACACTGCCATGGTAGTTTGGCCATCATACCAAACCTAAGGTAAGAACAGAGCACAGAGAAGCTGACTTAAAGGTGCAGTCTGCGATTCTAATCTCCTATCGCAGAGTAGACTTTTTGTTACATTCACTGAATTAATCCTCACGGCCCTCTTACTGTCTGTTCAGTCTGTGCTCTGAAAAACTCTGGTGTTCGTACACAGTCCTAGCTCTATACATGAGAAACAAACATTAGTGGCTCGAACCGAGGCATACACTATTCCAGCCAATCAACACGTTGCTTCCGGAGTATGGAAGGGAGGACAGTAATTTGATTGGCTGTTGAGCTGAAATATCAACAATTTTTTGCCAGAATTGCAGACTGTATCTTGCTGGAATGATGGATTCCTATTAACATAGAACACTGTAATTTAGCTCCATATCAAAATCTCCCTCCAATTATTATTCACTGCCCTTAGTCATGGTATATCTGTGTCTTTACATATACCTCAGTGTAGCTCGCTAGGGAAATAATACAAATAAATTTGATTCTGAAAAGACACATTCCTGTTAGATATCACATCAATGACAATGCCTGTGGTGCTGTTAACGTCAGCTCACCTGTAGCATGAGTAGAAATATGAAGTAAGCGTTGGCTATCCTTTGGAACTGCTCAAAGAGGTTAAGCGGAAGGAAGGTGAGGACGTTATACTTAGAGGTCTGAATGGCGTTGGTCTGAAACAGGCGAGAGGTGAGGGGCACAAGGGGAGTTAAATGTAAGAGAGGTTAATTCTTTGCCTAGAAAACATCACCAAAGGGGATAAACATTTAACTAAGTAACCACAGTAGCCAAATATTTGTTTCATTTCCTAACACAGCACAAGCACGTGTTTAAGAAACTTTCTCCTCAAGCGGTGAATAAAGAGAGAGATAAAGAGAGAGGAGAGAATAGTTTAAAACAGAAACTTCATAAATACAAATCTGCGAAACGAACAAGTTAAGAGTCAAATCTCAATATATATAAGCCTGAATGTATAAGAAATAAGGTCAAACAATAACAGCTTGTTAATGCTTTAGCTACCTATGAGTGCATGGCAATGCCCATACGCCCTTTTTGACTAAATAACCTCATAATTGCAGTTATACTTGTTATTTAAACACCAGAGAGCACAAGGACGAACACAATGGAGGGCATGGCCTGTTTTTTTACTCCTAGTTTTTACTGCAATATGCAGACACATGGCTTTACAGCAAGGACACCTCCATATCCCAGTGTGTGTGTGTGAATACCGTATATGTGCATATGCATGTGTGTGCATGCATGAATGTGTGTGTATGCGTGTGTGTGTGTGTGTCTGGTTGAAATCATGAAAAGGAACAGACTGCCTTGCAATGCTTTTTGTTTCTGAACTCACCGCATACTTAAAAGGGAGATTGTAATCTCTGTCATTCGCTTTCAGTCTCCGCTCCTCTTCTGAAACAGATTGAATAGCAATGCTGTCAATGTCAACTCCGTCAAGGAAAAACATACTTACATACCAACATCCATAGCTTAAGGAAGGAATCCACATTTGGACTGCAGTGATTTCCATTTCAAAGTTGCTTTAGGCACAGATTGGATTGTGCTGCACACCCACAGTAACGGAACATCTAAAGAAAGAGATCTCCTTAGTTTTAGGCCTGAATCTCCTGCTTCTCAGATTTCTATCTGGACCAAATTTCTACTTGTTTTTTATTTTATTTTATTTTTTTTAATCCCACCACCATCTACTTGGGTTTTAAAGGAGAAATGTCAACAGGGTCACAAATCATGCTCACGTTTTACTAAATGTTTCAGACATCTCAATATCACCCCTCTGTGTCTCCCTCAAAACAACCTTGCGGCTTGGGGATGAGGCACAAACTTTCACATTAAAGTGCATTTAATTAGCTTATGTCAAAAAGACTGTTGAAAGTCTTGTGTTGTGGAGAGCGCTCTTTTTGTAATGAAGTAATTAAATGCCTCATCTAATTTCTGTCTTAAACTGTTTCTCCTCAGGAATTTTCTGAGAAATATGTGCGATTGAATCGATACATTATTGAAACAATAATGAGATCACATCTAGGTCTCCTGATCAACCAAAGAACCTTCTTAGAGAACAGAAATGTTCCCATGGGTGTATACTGCAAGTTAAATCCACAGGAAATTCCCCAGTATACGAAAGGAGAAACATTGACTAAATAAGCTAAGTAGAAACATAGATAGAGAGGGGGGGGGGGGGGGGGGGGGAGAGGGAAAGAGAGCGCAGTAGATGGTTCCTTTACCCCTTTCTCTCTTCCTTACACAATCCAGGCCAAAGAACGACATGGCTGCACGTCTTCTTTGCACTCATTTACTCATCACATCTGCAATGAAAAGACATCAAAGACAATTTAGAACTGACTCCTCTACCGCTGGGCAGGAAGTCGACCATTCATTTAAACACTTCCAGTCGTTACAAGAACACCAATCAGCTCTCTGTCGCTCCTCAGGGTATTCCCAAGATACAGTTGGCACACTGAAGTGCAAAACCATCTAAGCCTTTAAGCAGTATAGATGTGTATAATTTATATCAGCTCGCAGAGTAATTCAAGATTTAAAGACATATGAAGACAAACCTAATATATTTCCATATTTGATCTCAGTGTATTGATATAACGACATACACGTATATGATGCGTTTTGACCGTCTGCAGAAATCTTTTGTTTAGGTTCAGTTAGTCAATTATTGTTCTATTAATTTATTTTCATTACTTTATCTGGTCTTAAAATCTTCAACACAATAACTTCACCCACACATTTCACAATACTAAAAAAAACCCTTTCGTTTTTCTTCATCAGTCTTATCTGAAGAATGTTAGTTGGCACAGGCTCACCACACTTTATCAGTAAATGTGTTTCTGTGGTCGAAGGACCTTGTGATTGTTAGCACTGCTTTCCCTTCAGAATCAGAATCAGGTTTTATTGGCCAAGTAAGTTTGCACAAACAAGGAATTTGACTTGGTAAAGTGGCTCTCAGTGTGCTTACACAGAATATACATCACAACACAAAACAATACAAACAGTGCAACAGTCTAAGGAGACTAAAAAAAAGTATATACAAGGAGAAATGCCTATACACAGGAGCTGTGAATTGTAACACAACAATAGTGCAAATAAGTGGAAGTCCAAGAAGTGCAGGGATAAACATTAGATGTATGAGTATGAGTATTGGTGGTGAAACACTCATAGGAGGAGAGATATCCACCCACGGCACAGACAAATAACCATGAAACCATGAAACCATGAAACCATGAAAAACCAACATGTGAAACTCATGACACATATTTAATTTTTTTCCACGCACAATTAACACAAAAAAACCAAAGACCCATAAGGAGGGATTCATTCCACATCTGATTGAAATGATCAGCACAGTAGAGATGGCTGGGAGGGGATCAGCAGAAGTCTGCATCCTGGGAAGTATTAGTCCTTCATAGGACACCCTCAGAAAGCAGACACTAACGAAAGGGCAAACCCTTCAGCCCAGTTTGAATGACATCAAACCCACTGTTCTAACGGCGCTCTAGGGAGAGTCAGCACTGGTGGAAATTAATCAGTTTCTCCAATTCCCTCATACAGCATGATAGCCATGCAGGTTGCTCCAGCAGTAAATTAAGATTTCCAAATGTTTACAAGTCTGATGGCGCCAACAGACACAGCAAGACAAAGCTTAAAAATGCTTACATCCACACAGTGATAGACTTCCTCTCTCTCTCTGTCTCTCACACAAACAAGCACAGACACACACACACACACACACACACACACACACACACACACACACACACACACACACACACACACACACACACATACAGAGTGATGTCATTTTACTCAAATGAGGCCCATGAGGTATGTTGAGGAGAGTGCAGAAGAGAGACTGTTGCTGGGATGTACTGGGATATGGGAGGTGCTATTGATAATGGCAAGGCAGGAAACAGCAGTTTTCAGCACACCCATCTGGCTGGGAATCCACAGTGACTTCACCTCGGTGGCTATATATAGCTGCCACATGTGTGTGTGTGTGTTTGAGAATGTGCCGCGGGACGCACAGCAGGAACACACACAGTGAAAATCCCCCCCCCCCCCCACCCCCCCCCAGCCTACACACACACACAGTGCTATCCAGGCCACTCAAAGACTGCTTCTCTTGTGCGTCTCTGCCATTCTCTGTGCTGTGGCTACCTCTCCAGTCACACTGAGGGCTTTAAGCTGTCAGCCAACAGCACGCTGGGGAATTTACAGCTTCTTACGACCTCTGCCTGAAATGGCTTTTAGGCACGCTCTGTTTGTTTTGGGTGACTGAGACATAGACACGTCTAGGTCTCGTGTGGAGGCCATGTATTTCTCATACGCAAGCCACAGAAAGCAAAAGTCCCACTTCCATCACTACAAAGCACCCGATTATAGGTGGAGTAAGCGATTCTAATCCAGTACAACTATTGTCAAATTCAGCGAAAATCTCCTCGTGGTCCCATAGCTGTCCATTGTGTGTGCCTTGAAAAATAAATCTGGTGTTCATACACAGCCCATGTTCTGTAAGTGGAAAACAAAAGTGGTTTTGACCGAACCACCGCACATGATTCCAGCCAATCAGCAACAGGAGGCATTCATGCTCGTGCACAGGACAGGGGGAAGGGAAGAGGGAAGGAAGAAATGCTAACGTGCTAACATAACGCTAACTCCACAACATAATCACATTGTCTGAAGGAGCACTGAAGGGTTTATTTCTTTGGGTGTTAACTTAACTGACTGCACCCCCTTTAACAGGAACAGCCATAACCTAAATCCGTCACTCCTACGCGGCTACTCACACATACAATCTCTGAGATGGTGCTTGATGAGCACTTGTGGTTGTGTTGCGCAAACCAGTTAAATACACAAGGGGACCAGAGACGAAGACAGCATTCCACAAAAGAAACAAATAATAAGATCTGATTACATATATATATATACATTGACATAGAGTTTAGCTAAATATGTAATCAAAAATAAGTGAAATGAGGAGTAAAGCAATGTGCAAATGTACAATACTAATGACGCATAGATAGCTGTTGAAGCAGGAGTCTGTTAGTGGGTGTCATTGATGAGAACCACTACTGATGAGAAGCGCTCTTCACAGGCTTGGTGTGAGCTGACTCAGTAGGAGTGTTGCACCCACAGAGACGACGACTCTTGGGAAGATGACAGCACAAAAAGGATTTTAAATTGTAACAACAAAACAAAACAAAACAAAAAAGAGGAAAAAAAAAATTGGATTGAGACTGAATGAGGAAGATCATATGTAGTTGACCAGTGTTAATGGCCTTGGGGGAGATGAAACACTTTTTATTTTGAGCATGTTTGTCAGAGGAAATGAATACACAAACATGCACACACACGCCGCCCCCCCCCCCCCCCCCCCCCCCATCCCACACACACACACACATACATACATGTTCTAAGATTGTACAGAGCCTACAGGAAATACACCATAAACCCATCTAGATACCACTATAACCACTACCATGAACAGAGATGATTGCTCTTCACTTTTGAACTCCAACAACGTCAGGCTGGCTCTGAAGGACACCATGTTTGAAGTTCATTTGAAATTTGTGTGCACTGTTGAAAAGATTGAATATTTACAACGACCACTAAGTCCACTTTACATGCCTGGAGTGAATCCTGGGAAAACAACAGCTGCTTTTCTTTCAGAGATAGTGCCTGGCAGCTAGATGACTCACACATGGCTGTTGTTTCACTTTTTTTTTTGGTCTGGCTATTCTTTAAACCTCCTTCCTGAGAGGCAGCCAGATTCTTAAATCTAACAATTCGCCCCTTCTCCCAGGTTTAAGTAAGTGACCTCCTTCTTCCTGTCCTGTAAAACATGGGCAAGGCTCTGAAGGGCAGAGGGCTGTTCAGGGCGCTGTGTGGTGTTGGCACTCAGTGCTGTTACTCTGTGCGTTAGCTGGAGGGGAGGGGGCACTACAGAAAGCTGGTCTGGCAGTAGTACACCACGAGTGGCTCCAAAGATTCGGAACATAAAGTACATCTAACATCTGCAGCATTAATTCATCTAAAAGTCCACCTTTTCCCATGTTTTGCGTTGTTCCATTGTCATGGCCTATCTGATTGGTGCCTTTTTTGTACAGTGCTGAATATATTTTTTGCTACATTTTTTAAAACTGTAAAAGTTGTGTTTTTTCCCCCTTAAAAGTGTTAACCAAAATGTTATGCAATGATGGGAAATTGAGGTTGATGATGGAGTTTAAATGGAAGAGTGAGTACACTTTTCTGGTGAACCCACAGGGGATTTCTGCTTCTGTAGTATTGTGGGTAATGCAATGACCCAGGACCTAATGACTGGTTGTGTAGACACACTTGAGCAACACATGGCAGGAAATAACATTACTTCAGAAAACAGGGAGCCAAGAGGAGGGCTTAATGGATGTCATGGTCACATATGTGCGTCATGAATGCTGACCAGTCAAAACAGTCCACTGATCAGTCAAAAACAGAATGTATGGTGGAGCCACAAGAGGTAACCATGGATATTTATGCCCACTTAGTGTCACTGTCTCAACATTAAAATGGCACATCAAAAGCCCATAGAAGCTCCACTGGTATGTATAACTGAAATATGTCCCCTCCCTATTGTTTAAACATAATGCCATTCAGATTCACTTAAAGCAAAATGTTGAGCTGCTTATCAAAACACAACGTTGGCCGGGACACTTTTTCAGAAAGATTGGATTGGCTAAACCAAGCCAAGGATTCATGGAACCAATTATATAGTATTGCTGCATATAATAAATTACTTATTTGAATTTGAACCAGCAAACTGACAAAAAGTTACATTTTATGGGAGCTGCCATATCGCAGTTTTGTGATTTGAAAAGGCTTTTACCAAATCACCCTTTAGCCAGGGTGGAGTAAAACTGTGTGAAAAGAGTAAAACCATTACAGGATGATTGACTGCTGATTACCACAATACATGGAAGTTGTCCAGAGAGTGGGGCTGTCATTTTGAGGAAAGGAAAAACAATTAGGTTGGGGCGAACTACAAACATGTGAAAACACGGAAAATAAAAACATTATTCAAGTGAAGTGGTGAAACATAAGAGAATGCCCGATTAGGAGATAATCTGGTCAACCACAAAGACTGTGAACTTCGATTGGGCCACAACCAACTCTGTAGACTATGATTCAATTAAACAAATATCAAAGGGAAAGCCTGATTAACCATCAGTGAATGGGTGATGATGGCTCTCGGACCCAAGTTGAACTCCCATGGTCAGCAACACCATCCCTGGACTCACAAACACATCCTTCGCTGACACTACACTACTTGACAAGAATACCTGTGAGTTTATAAAGAAGTTGTAATGTCAGACAGTTATTCTAGACTGACTTAACAAGACTACTAAGTATTTGGAGACGATGTTGCCAATTGATATTGTGGACATAACATCACAGTGAAAACATAAAGAGGACATCCGTCCCTAAGTGACGCCAGTCGTGATACTTCCTAGGCAGTCGGTTGGTAAAAGACACAGGAAAGCTGAGAAAAGATAGAAGCGAGGGGAAGAGGAACTGATTACCACCAAAGATCGTTTAGTTCTCAAGTTCCTCAGTCTCTCAGTAGTCTATCAGACCTTACAAAGCAGTCCCTCAGTGTAGAGTGAATACATTTCCACAGTGTTTTGTCACCCTGCTGGCTTTTCACTTAATTTCCCACTTAATGGAACACACACCAGAGGCTTTGGTGCCCATCGCTCTTGTTCCATCCACTGACCTTCAAGGAGAACCAAATGAGAGCCACAGTCACACGTCTTGCGCCCCGGTTTCATCAGACTGGGGTGTGGTGGCAGTGTATGTGGTGGGAAAGATGGCAGGCAGCCACCCAGTGCCCAGCATCTGGATTTTACACGCCCCGCACACCCAGCATGTCAAGTCTCATTTCCCCCTGTCCCGCTACGTGACTGCTCCTGGCCGGCTCACAGAGGCCGCGGAGGTCTCAGTCCTTTGCTGATAATTTATTTAGCACAAGCACATCTCTGGACAGCTGGGAGGCCTGCTGTAATGCAGGAAATTGAGGGCCTGTCGTGGGCATGAAAAACACCAGAAATCACAAAGAGACGGTCGGAAAATACTCGCAACAGACTGGCCAATCGCTGAATAATTAAGGTGATCTTTAGATAGTCAGCCCGTACATCCCCAGGTGGGACGGAGGGCAGCACTCTCACTTTACATGATAAACCCATGTCGTTTTGATTGGCCGTTGAATTATTCATTCATAAACAATAGTTGGCGGGTAAATTATGAAACAGAATCATTCATAGGCACAACCCTGTGTACAGTGCTTATATTATTAAATTATATGTTTTAGTTGATAGGGTGGTAGTCAGCCGTGTCCTGGTGTCTGGGGTCATTAGAAAGACACCATAACATGCAAAGGTCATCCTTCATTACAAGGGACCCTCATGTCAAGGCAATGAGCAGCATATAGATACATATAGGCAGCATCCTCTCATATGACCAAACAAGACATTTTACAGTATTGTACTTCCAGTCAAATTCAGCCCAAAACAATGCAGACATCTGACAGCTATAACCTCAATTCTATTAGATAGCTTCTTTTTTTTAATAGAACTTTCATTCAATTCCTCAATCCTAATGGTCACTATTTCACACTGAACATTGAACATCATTTCCATTGAATACCTTCGGTGCAAATGGATGCAGAGAGTACTGTACTCTTTTTGATTGGTATACAGTTCATCATTATCTATAGTTAATCTTTAACAACAGCTCTTCACTAGCACAGAGTTTTAAAATATACTTTTCTATTTTTGTGGAACTGATAGATAGGGACTGTGCCGTGAAAACAGTGAGAAGTAAGAAGTCAGCAACTGAAGCTGCCCTGGCAACCTTCAGAGATGGTTCTAACTTTTCCCAAAGTCTTATGCCCCTGCTCCCTAGAAATATGATCTCCTCATGGCAAACCCTCTGACCAAACTTTCACTTTTTCCACCCTAGCTTTTAAACCAGGAGAGAGAGGTAAGAGATGGGGGTTGGGGTAGGGGAGCACACTCACAGACACACACACGGACAAACACACACATACATACAAACACGCAACACACACACACTCGTCTCAGCACTAGTCTGTGGCATTTCGCCGCTTTTGCTAGACTTTTGAAGACCCCCCAATCTGACCACCCTCTCCCCTACTTGACCTTGGCCCTCTTACTGCCATCCAATCTGAGATTGATGATTGGCTCCTACCCTCCAGCAGCGTCTCCTTGCTCCCCTGGGCGGCGTGGCTTGCCCTCCGGTGATCCTCCGCTGGTCCTCCGGGGGGAAATCACCAACGGTTCCTCCTTGCCTGGTATGTTCCTATCTATCTCATTCTCTGTCTTTCTCTCTCTCTCTCCCACCACTATCGTCTTTCTCTCACGCTAGGCTGAAGAGGTAGACTAGGCATGCACTCACTCATTCTCTCACTCACTCATAGTCATGATAAACACGAGAATGGGGCGGGACCACAAACTCACTCACTCACTCTCTCTCTCTCTCTCTCGTCCTCTTTCGTTCTCCTACCTCTTCTGACACACTCACACTCTTTCTGCCCCCTCTCTTTTACCCCATGCGCTCTTTCTCTCTCTCTGTGAGTGTATCCCTTCTTCTCTCTGCTTCTCCTCACTTGTCCTTTGTTCAGTCAGAGGGAGAACTTCTCTCTCTTCTCCCCCGCTCTGCTCTAAAGTATCAATTTCCTGCTGCTCACCAAAAGAGGAAACAAGGCTTTTTTCCTTTTTTTTTCTCTCCACTTTTCTGCTACACGAGTCTGAACTGAACAACTCAAACACACTCCTGCTGTCCATACTCTGCTATTACACAAAACAACGCACACACACACTCACACAGTGCTAATGTCCTAGATGTTAAGTCACAGACAACCACAGCTGTCTTCAATCAATGTTCCCACTCATTCTTCCTCTTTCCCTTAGGAGTAACACTGAGACATAAACACATTTGCACACTTCAGATGATGTGACATGTTTCACAAAGGGGAAACTGAACTGAAATATCACACTGATATCGGAATCTCAGATCCGTGTTGCCTTCCTTTGTGGGCAGACATGTTGAATGCTGAAAGTGCCATACTCTCTATCTCTTTTTTCCAAGCACTAGTGCTTGGCTGTGTGATGGCTGTTATCTCTGCTCCTAAATCCCAAAGATCTCAGTGTTTGTACTCCAGTCAAACTCTGTTTATATGCAGAATGTTCTGTGGGTGTATTTTTCCATTTACACAAGGGGGGACAAAGTTTCTATTTAACATAGCTAATCTGTTTCACAGAGAAGATTTTGAAGCACTAACAGTTAACAAAAAATAAATCTATCAGTTAAGTGATTTTCTGGACTCCAAGCCTTCTAAAGTTGGCTTGTATAATACTAATGCAAAAACAAAACTAATTCACCACCACTGCCGTGCCTGGCTGGTCTGTAAACCATTTTCCACCACTGCGCACCCAAAACATCCTGCTGTGCTTGGCTGATTGAACAACTGCTGCACAAACAGGGCTCTGCTTCTCCATTCTACTACACCTTTCTCCGTGTCTGCTTCTCCATTCTACTACACCTTTTTCCATGTCTGAGACAAAATGTTCTCATCAGGCTCCAGTGACCTGACCTGAGGCGATGTCCAGTTCTGTTAAAGCTGATTGGAAAATGATCAGGTCCTTGCCCCGAGGCTGTAATATGGGAGAGAGAGATAGAGAGAGAGAGAGAGAGAGAGAGAGAGGGGGGGGGGGGTTGTATGGCTATGCTGGCGGGGCTTTTGCTGGTTAATTATCAGCCTGATGTACTTCAGGAGGTGAATCATGAATAAGCCAGAGACCTATCAGTGGGGAAAGATAAAGGGCGAGCCAAAACGACAAATTAGGAAGTCTATGCACAGCTCAGTGTCTCGCATGAGCAGACAACCATTAAAACTGCATTTATCACAGCGCTGTATAAACAAGTCTGTGCCACGTGAACGAGCGAGCAGGAGGAAACGCGATCCAGCTCCAACCTCACTGCCGCGCGTGTGCACCTGCAAAGTTGGGGAGTACAGTAACATCTCTTGTTTCGAAACTACTTGCATCTGCCACATTGAGGCACCTTTTAGATGCTTTGCATCTGTGGCACTTCGACATTTGTATTTAGATTAACAGCAACAGTATGCAACAGTCGAAGTACAGAGAAGAGTTCTGAATGGCTATAAGGTGATTAACTTGCTAGTTTTTGACCAAGAGTCCTTACTGACGCTTTAGTTATTTGTAAGACACTGTTGTCCAAAGTGACTCACAGTATACTTCAGATTAACACAAGGCCTATTGTAAAAGGCATACACATTTTTACTGTGGTGAGAACCTTTTACCCTGGCCAGAATCTATGAAATATTATCTTCTGAACAGAACAGATTCAGACTTGTCTTGAGAGGGTCATGTCACCTTATGCAGCCAACAGGAGTAAAACAAATCTCAGTCTCAAAAGATAATTCATAAATATTTTATATACAAAATTCAAATATAGTTACAAGTATATTTCACATTAGCATGATACTCAACAGTTCTTTCGCATTTGACAATAAATAAATAAAAATGTATCCTCAATGCTAGTTAAGTTTCTTTACAGAAAGTCAATAAATAAATGTTCAATGTGTCCAAAAAAATAAATAAATGTAAAAGACAGCATTTCACAGGTATGAATGACTGGAGTTGAAAACAAATAAATGCTTTAACTATTTGGCACAGAACAAACACAGTATGGTTTTAATCTTCCTCTGAGTGGCACTTCTGTGGTACAGTCCATGATCAGCTCATGAGCCAATCAGAAACTAGTATGCCGGCTAATGGACCAATCAAAGAGTTGCACATGCCCATTGACCAATCAGAAAACGGAAACTGAGGGATGAGAAGAGTCTGACTTTGAGGCTCAGAGGATCCGCAATGGTGAAACTCAAACCCAAAGTACGAGTTAAACATTTACTTACTTAGCTCTGATATCTTTTCCAAATGGTTCCCTGGTAACAGTAGGCAAAGGGAGATGTTATCAGCCTCCTGACAGTCACATATATTACATAACATCCAGTTTTAAAATACACTTTACAAAAAAAAATCCATGAACACCTAAGGGTTGCTTCTGGGTTGCTTGACTTGAGTCAAAACATTTGAATTGCTGAATTAATGAGCAGCAGGTAGGCAGTGGCTTTGACCTTTGACCTTAAGGCTTCAATCACAGGGCCAGGGAACAGTCTGTCTGACGGAGCACCTGCGAGAACCCAAAGGGTAGGTTGTGTGGCATACGCCATTCAAAACACACACACATACACACACAGAGACATTGAACACCTGCTGACGGAGAAACTGACAGCACATCACAGCACAGCCAACAGCACAAGCGACTCAGTTACTGTCTGAAATACAAAAACACAAGGCCTTCGGTCTCTGACTGTAGTCCACCGCCTTCATGACGGGAGATGGATGACCGAGAAGTTAAGGGGAGTGCTTGTGTAGTCATTACTAAAAAGCAGAGACATTCCTCCTTCCACTACTGGATGGAAGGTAAATTCATCGGTCCGATGTATTTTAAACACGATAGATATCAAGTTATTAGTCCTCAACTGTAAAGTTGAATACCAGGTGGATACCAGTGTGACTGGTACCAGCACCACTGCAGGCTGATACCATTGCCCTGCAGTGAGGCAGAGACTGTGTAGAGCGAGATGTTTGTAGTGACAGTGCCAGTGTTTGGCGCTCTAAAATCAATCAACCAATCAATTATCTAATCAACTTAACCAACTGCCCAATCAATTAAAAAAATCAGTCAGGCAGTCCAAACAGCCAATCCAGTGGCTTGTCACTCTTATCCAGCCAATCCCGCGGCTCATCTGCCCTCCTCAGCGGGGCGAATCTCGGACTTGAGCTTGACGAATTCCTTGGCGACCTCGTCGTTGGGCCGCTGGGAGAGGATGCGCAGGGCGGTGACGCCCGTCTCGTCCATGCTGATGCGCGGGCCCAAGGGGCACCAGCACACGCAGCTGCGCCGGTCGGCCACGTCTCGCAGCTGCACCACCGCCACACCCACCTGCCGGTCGGCACGGCCGAAGCAGTAGTCCCTCACCGTGATCTGCACTTCATAGAACTCGGCACTAGTGCCCCTGCCCAGCACACTGAGAGAGGGAGGGAGAGAGAGAAGGAGAGATGTCAGAGAAACAGAGAGAATATAATAAAAGATGAGATGTGTGTGTGTGTGTGTGTGTGTGTGTGTGTGTGTGTGTGTGTGTGTGTGTGTGAGTGTGTGTGGTTGTGTGTGTGTGAGGAACCCAAGAGAGAGAAGGAGAGGATTGAATTATGACAGAAAGAGAGAGACAAATGCCGAAGGTCAGAATACAAGAGAATGGTGAAAAAGAAGGAACCAAACAGAAAGAGTGAATGTTGTGAGTCCAAATGATGAGTGCACTAACATAAAGTGTCAATACTTTTAGGGTCAATAATCACTGACATTTTGGTCAAATTCAGCTCACTGCTCTATACGGGCGTGTGTCCATATAGCATTTTTCTCTGGCAGGGCGCTGGGTAGGACTTGATCTCAGTGCCTAATCAAAAAAGCGCTCCCACGCTGCTCTGTTTGTTTCTATGACAACCATATCTTACATCACACCACCACCATTTGTATTGCTAGGATCGACCCTTTGTGACAACACTAGCACCTTTCTAAAAGAAGTTTAGAGAACTAGAAACGCTAGGAGCAGCGAAAAAGCACAAAAACCTATTTTTTTCTCTAGAAGTCTGCATACTCTCTCTCCTCATTGGGAACAACTGAAAAAATGAAACCTATATGGACATACGTTACAATAATAAAGAGATCTAGTGGCTTGTCGTAGAGGGTAGGCCTACTCACAATGGAAAGGTCTCACTGTATTTGGCAGACCAGCTGTTGTTCTTAGACTTGGTCTGAAACTTGCGCTTCTTGTCAGTGAGCAGAGGGCCCACCAGGTTGACCTCCACAAAAGGCCGGAACATTCCAGATGTCTGCCACTTCATGTCATTGATGGCTATGACTGTGGACCAAGGAGTGGGGAAGAGGGAGAATGCCAAACAATGTGTTAAGACATATACTCTATACACGGATGAAAGACAGCTTATTGTGCTGATGATTTATTATTGGATGTCAATAATGCAAAAGCCTTGACCTTTTATTAGAACATTTTTATATCATATGAATGTTGAGCTTCACGGACGGTACAGTGGGTACATGCTCATACAATAAATAATATATAGAATCAAATCCCAAATGATTTGCTTCTTAGCCTGGCCCCAGACTTGGCTAAAACTAAGTGAGACCCATACATGTGATTGTAGTTAATTAATCACATATGTGTGTTTTATATGGAAAGACACATAATTAGATCAATTGAAAGAGCTCACCTACAGCAACCCAGTCAAGTCACTGTTGATTTACCTGTTCTTTTCAACAGTTTTTATGTTTCAGACTCTACTGCAAGCGACTACTCACCCTTCACACTGATCTTCTGCTCTCCGCTGCCAGCAGGGGGCGTCATGTCCACTTGGATAATTGCCTCTCCCACCGGCCGCTCCACCCCAGAGGCTGTGGTGACATCAGACCAAGTTAAAGCAGGCATACCAATGAGGACAACACTATCACCAGCATGGCTTTTTTGCTTGTTGCCACATCCTCATCTAACAACATTTAAGATAACTTATTAAATAAATGAGAATGTATTGATTTTTCAATGTTAACATCTTAGAATCCTTTTAATCTGGCACAGGACGTGAAAATGCACTTATAATGTTGTGTTAATGTTAGTAAACCTGTGGTTCTATCCTTAGGGTAAAAAAACTCCACATGTCATAGCTGGGTTGCACAGGGCGTCTTAGGAACTTACGTCTGTCGGGCCGGACCTTTTCATTGGGGACGATCCTTATGCCCATCCCATTGTGGACTATCAGAGAAGAAGGGCAGAAAGGAACAGACAGTTAACCTTTTTGCATAATTTAGCAAAACACACTTCATGCAGGCAATAGACCTTTAAATGAGTGAATCATTCCAATAATAATAGTCATCATATTTGTTCTATGTGTGTGGCTGTGTGTTTTTGTATGAGTGTGGATGTGTGTGTGTGTGTGTGTGTGTGTGTGTGTGTGTGTATGTTTGTGTGTGTGTTTTTGTATGAGGGTGGATGTGTATGTGCGTATTTTTGTTTTGTTTGTAATAACTGTATGTTACCCTGTGCATGTTGAGTCGACACAAATGTCTTGATGAGAGCGTCGGTGGTCTGTGTGTAGAGCGACAGGGCGTAGCGCAGCGAGGACAGCTCCGAGCTCTTCTCCAAGTATGCCTTCTTAAGCCCGTTACCTCCTGCGTGGAAGAACGCCTGCCAGAGAACGAGACCAGTCACAAACATTCAGCCATTTAGGAGAGTTAGCGTGCGATAACCAAGAGTGAGCGAGAAAGAGATGGAGTGAGAGAGAGAATGAGAGAGTGATTAAGAGTGATGAAAAAGAAAGTGAGAAACTCCCACCATCCCCTCTGTCCTTACCTTGATGGTGTCCAGTCCCACCTCCATAATTGCACAGTGCCGCGGCGTCAGGCTTTTAGCCTCCCCTCCTCCCTGCAGTAGGAAAAACATCCAGCATGAGCAAAGAAGCCCGGACCAATTACCCTCCATCAAAGCCCAGCTACTTCACATGAGGTGGGTAGACAGAGAGACTAATGGCATGAAGTTGCTTTAATGACTGCATGACTTCATGATGATATTGTACCTTGAGGTTTGAAAGCTTTGTGGCTGCAGTGAGAAGCTGAGCACCCTGAGGAGAGAAAAAAGCAATAGATTATATAGATGAATAGAACATTTAAAAAGTGAATATTATGTTTCATCCTAGGGAGTTTTACACATTTTTCACAATAAATGACCTGCATCAGTGTAATTCTATTAAAAGCTACAGCTTCATATAGCAAAGCAACAGCCAGTGCCAAATGATTCTAATAGATCATTATAATTACAATCCGTCAAACTGCTGGATTAACTCTTAAATCTGTCTAATTATGTCCATCACAGAAAACCCTGATTCACCACTAGAGGGCACTCCAACATGGATCTGAGGGTTTTTACTATTTCACACATTTTCGGGAGCCAAGGGGAGATTGTGAAAGTGTGTGACAGGCTGAGGAGACATATTGGGGACAAGAGACATAATGGGGACACACCAAGCTTTCGTTGCTCTGCGGCAGGACGATAGTCTTCTCCATGCTGGTGAGGACGATCCTCCAGAGGTCCTTCAGCACTCTCTTCAAGACTGTCTTCTCACACATGTCCGCAAAGATACTCAGACTGAAGACAAAAAAAAGCAACGCAATTCTAAGATGGGCAAGGGATGTACAGCCAAACACTAACATTACCCTACCCCGACTGAAAACAAAATGGATTCCACTAAGGTGTGCACACATGCTTAATTGTTCCAAACAACAATAATAAACCAGTAATGGTCAGCCAGTGCTAGTTGTACTACATTAATGATAGCAGTGGTCATAATAGTAGATACGTAGTAGCAGCCCTAGTGGTAGTATTGTTTGGAGAAGCAAACACAGTAGTTGCTGCTGTAATAGTTAGTACTGTAATAATTGTTGCAGCAGTGTAGTGTAGTAGTAGTAGTAGTAGTGTGGTGCTTTGAGCTTACTTAGCATCCAGGAACTCCATGAGTGGGCGGAGCACGTTGTCTGCGTCGGCCTCTGCGCTGTTGCGTGCGTTGGCATTAAGAGGCCCTTTGATCTGGTACAGGAGCTCTGACACCTGACGCATGAAGCCGTGTATCCTGGCCTGGAAGCTGCAAGGCATGATGGAATAGATGAGAATAACCATTGGAGGAAAAGGAGGAAAACGGTACGAGAGCAAGCACACGCTCATGCTTACACACACACGACTCAATCTTCACATTGATTTTCCATGAATCATAAAACTGCTACTAGCAGCTCACATGAAGTCTCCTTCAGAATTAAATTTCAACATGAGCATATACTGTGATACAAACAATATCCCCCATATGGTTCCAAAAACTAACTTCTGTTAAAAGGCTAGAGAAGGATAAAGAATTGTTAACCAAAACCATCAACATGTTTAAGAATCCCATTTGATGATCAACTGTTGCCGTGTGGTTCAGGCTGAGTGACTAACACAGAGCAGGGGGGTGGAGGATGAAGATTATGAAAGAAAACGCTGCATAGCACACACAAACACACACACACACACACACACACACACACACACACACACACACACACACTCACAGACACCCACACACACACACACACACACACACACACACACACACACACACACACACCTACACACTCACCTCTTTCCAAACATGGCACTCAAATTGTCCAGCACAGTGTTGAGTTTCAGCTGCAGGTCGTTCAGGATCTCTGCTGCCTCGGGATCCAGCTAGGGACACGGCACAGACAGACAGACAGACAACACACAACGGGAGTGAAAAGTGAGTGCATTTGTAACAGTCACCCACCAATCTTTTACAAAACAGGGAAAAATGTTTTCTGCCATTTTTGAGCAGAGCACCAAATTAATACAATAAGCAGCAGAATGTGGGGGATGGAAAACAGCCAATGAGCTTCTTCCTGGAGTGTTCAACCAAGTCATGCTTAACTGAAGTAATCTAGAGTCCTTGTTACTACTGCATAGCAGAGTGACACTCAGTCTGGACGAACCGCACAAAGACTTATTCCTATGTGGCTACAGCGTTATAAAATCTTTTGACTGAAGAACAAAAGTGAAGCAAGGAAGCGATTCATTTAAAGATCCACATACACTCACACACACACACACACACAGAAATGTTTATCTACTTGATCAATCGTACTTTCTTCAACACTCTCTGTGGGCTTTCACGGGACTCTAACAGTCCAAAGAAGCCAACCAGAGAAAAAGGGGAAGGGAGCGCAGCCTAGCTTCAAGCAGGGGGGAATAGTATATTATGGTATGTATGCAGGACATCAGGTAAATATTTCTCTACACAGTTACTCAGAGACCCCTACTGCCACGCTAACACTAACTGTTACAGTGACAAGCTCTTAATGGGGAGAGAATGACTATGAGCGAAGTGATCTGGATTGCCAAGCCCACCTTCTTAGTGTTCGCGGCTGCCTCTTTCTGCTGAAGATGCAAAACGAAAAAAATAAATATAGATATAAATTAAATGAAACATACAAGCATGGGACATTTGACAGAGCAAATGGTTGAAACTGAATTGGAACATATGACAGAGCAAACGGCTGAAACTGAATTGAAGAGGATGATGGCGTTTGGAAGGTACATCTAATGACCGTTAAATGAAAATGAGATAAAGACTAAGACTTAGATTCAACTTGTGGGTTGATGCTCAGGTGTAGTAGTCATGTGTCTGACACACACCTTGTTTCCGCCGTCCTTTGAATGGGGAGATGAGGATAAAGACAAAGACAAAAAAATTGACAACATTTATTTGACAAAAAACACGATTAAACAGTCTTCATACTGATGAAAATAATATAAAATCAGGTACGGAGCAATGACATTGAACACATTACTGATCTGTCCTTTGGAAAAGTCCCCAAAAAATACACCAAACTCTCCAACAGTATACAGCCATACATATAGTGTTGGACCTCTGTTAAACCGAGAGTTTTCGACATTGGTGATGTAGGCTTCTGAGTTGGCTTGACTTCCATATGAAAGAAGAGCCTTCCTGCATAGAGGTACCCATGCATAACAGCATCAGCAGACATAGGCAAACACACTCTGCCCTAATTTGACAACCATTTGTCAGCCATACCCAGTCAAGCTTGTCTCATATTATTCCTGCTCATTAGTGCGGCCAACATCTTTTGGAATACACATGCACACGATAAAACTGACACACACACACATGCGCGCGCGCGCACACACACACACACACACACACACACACACACACACACACACACACACACACACACACACACACACACACACACACACACACACACACACACACACACACACACACACACACACACACACACACACACACACAGAATTCCTTTACTATACTGATACACAAAGAAGCAGTACACTCATACTGTCAGATACATATTCTCTCTCTCTCTCTGTTTGTTGATCATACACACACACAGACAGTCAGACACATTTCCTTTACAATCTAGCTCAAAGATGTTCAACATACCTCCTGTTTTTCCTTCTCCTTCTCCTTTTGGGACAGGAGGGGACAAACATGTTTGCAGTTAAACATTTCACACACAGGACAGTTATTAGTAAAACATCAACCCACAAGACATCCTCAGATATATATTACACACTACTTCATACACACACACACACACACACACACACACACACACTCTCTCTCTTTACCTCTCTCTCGCAGATGCACAAGCACACACATCACAGCAACGAGCTCTTCCTCATCCTTTATATTACACACTCCTTCATACACACAACACACACACACACACACACACACACACACACACACACACACACACACACACACACACTCTGTCTCTCTCTACCCTTCTCTGTTTCTCCTCTCTCTTTCCCTCTCTCTCTCTTGCACATGCACAAGCACATACATGAGAGCAACAAGCTGTTCCTCATCTCATGTT
The DNA here is from genome assembly GCF_963457725.1 of Sprattus sprattus. Lineage (NCBI taxonomy): Eukaryota > Metazoa > Chordata > Actinopteri > Clupeiformes > Clupeidae > Sprattus > Sprattus sprattus. The sequence continues at coordinate 15,408,231 of NC_137913.1, read as the reverse complement.
TTATCCTGAAGGAGTCGAGTAGGTTAGTAAACAGGATACTGCACATGAAGGCTCGCTACAGGAGCCTGGAGCCAATCAGGAAACACTTGAGTGCATGTACACTCTCTCTTATACAGCACGTCGGGTTATAATGGCTGGGATTACACATGTGGGCATACACACACACACACCACACACACACACTCACCACACACACACACACACGTGGGCATACACACACAGACACACCACACACAAACACACACGAACACACACGCACACGCACACACACACACACACACACACACACACACACACACACACACACACACACACACACACACACATAAACCCACACACAACCACACACACAAACACGAGCCACACACACAGTGGTCTGGGCTCTTGAAAAGGAGGGAGAAGCGCACACTGGGACTCTGAGAGTCTAAAGGGATCCAGATGGTCCCTACAGGGGTGCCACACATCACAAGGGGAAGTTCTGCTCTAGTGTTTTGGGCCGCCCGAGGCAGAGACCCCACAAAACCAACCTCTTTCTCTTTGTCTTTCTTTTCGGCCTGGTGGGACGAGGAAACAGATAGAGAGAGTGAGAGAGGGAATCAAACAAACAAAATCCAGAGAGCTCCACTACTCATCTACTGATGAGATTTTTCTATCCAAAAGACATTTCCTTACTACACAACAGATGCTACTGCATACATAGTATTGGGCACATATGAACACAGACTGATCACACAGATAGACATACAGGCAAACAGGGTTAGACAGATAAACACTGACACAAACATGTAAACACACCTTTTCCTTCTTAGCCTCAGCCTGAACATGAAGGAAAAACACACCAGTCATCAGTATACCACATTAGATAAACCTGACCCACATTCATTCCCTCCCCTGTATATCTACTATATGAGACCTACTCTATAAGACCTACTCTTCTACTTGTCTACAATTGGCTGATTAAGTATCTAAGTGGATGACGATCAATACAAATACTTATTTTTACAGTGCATATCACTGTAACATAAGCACTGCAGCAATTTAACATCCTCATAAAATAACATAATCTGTAATAGTATGCTAAGGACACCCCAAAAAACCTACTCTCAAACTAGACTTGGTAAATAACACGCACCTTTTCCTTTCGCTTGTAGGGGTAAAAGAAGAAGAAGAAGACACGTGAGTCAAACATAAAGAGAAGATGACACACGAGTCAAAGATGAAGACTAAGCTGCAGATGGGGTTATGATATTTGACACTAGACACAGAGAGTCGCTGAGGCATGTACAAACAAGAAAAGTGAAGAGGCAGGAAAGATGTTGCAGCATCTCTGTCTGCCACTGACTCTCACACACACACACACACACACACACACACAAGCATATTATAGACACGGACACACATAAACACACACACAGAAACACAACTGAGTCACCATCATCTGGTTACCATAGTTACAGCTAGGCACTAGGCATAAAATGAAATAATGAAATAAAGACACAAAGAAATCCAATCAATAAGGCATTCTGTGTGTACAGACTTGCATATAATACATTCCTGAACGAAACAGTTTGACCCACAGAAGGAAGGTTAGTCAATACAATCTCTCCACAGCAATCAACCGAAACTGGTAACGACCCATTGACACATACTCGTACAAAAACAAAAACAGTACACAGTCACACAGGATCCTCATACTGACAGACAAACACACACACACACACACACACACACACACACACACACACACACACACACACAGGATAATGAGATCTGAGTATTCAGGTGCCGGTGGAAGAGGAGGAGAGGATATGTGTGGCAACACGTAAATCACTAAATGCGATGGTTTGAAAAGGAGATGCGTGCCAACACGTTAATCACTGTATGAGAGGGTTTGAAATGGTTCAAACAAAACCAAACCTCTTCCTCCTCACTGTCCTCCTCATCCCCCTGGCGCAGTGAAATAGAGACAACCAAAGTTCAAAGGTCAAATAAAGTGTAAAAGTGTCCTCAAATTTTAACCTTAATTTCATCCAGTCTCCACTATGCACAAGTAACAAGAATCATTCAAAAGTAGTTGCACAAACAAGTAGATGTGTGGGAACAGATTAAGGGTTGAGTCATGGTAAATCAAGGCTCCTGCATGAAAGCTGATACCATACCATAATCCAGTACTAAATTAACCAACACGCAAAACTAAGGGGGAAAGTGAACCATGGGATTACAACGGAAACACACTGACACAGGGGGATTGGGCATGTTAGGCTATGGGGTCACCAACAGGGCTAGAGTTCCTCTAATCACACCTAACCAACCTTCTGCTCTTTCTCTTTGTTGTCCATCTGAGGGCAAGAGGCAGACAGAGTTATTAAACTACAGATTCCTAAAGGGCTCATCAGACCTGGGTAAATGTGTAAATGTGTGTGTGTGTGTGTGTGGGTGTGTCTGTGTGCATTTGAGAGTGTGTATGTCTAAATGTGTTGGCGTGTGTAGACTATCCACTATAGACCATTAACCATTTACATTTATAACTATTTCTATGTATGCCTATTCTTCTGCTATTCAGTAATGCACTCTGAATACATCCTGTTTTTGGTGATCTGATACTTGTTATGAAATTTCACATGATTAACTCGTCAGCAGAAACACACCAATGGTGCATCCACAGAAAACCACCCCAAAAACAAAGGCAGGACTCATTAGTATCCAGCTGACTCCATTACACACACGACGGGAGACGGAGCCAGCAGACACCCCAGAGAGCTGCCACCGGTGAGCAGCTAATGGGACTGAACGGATTAAACGACAGAGCCCATGGGTTCGCAAATCAGTCAAGAAAAATTCAACCTAATCTCAACTAGCCACAAAACGACATAGTGGCACACAAACACGTTTTTGTCAGCTGAAATTCTGGCTGAATAGAGCCAGACTAGCCTATCTCATGATAGTGACATCTCTCATTCTCCGGCACTGAAGTTTGCTTGCCAGAAAATCGCTTTAGAGAATCCATGTGCTCCATAAAGGAACATAAATTAAATATTTACAGCTAACTACTTTCCAGGAACAGAAAATTCCACTTAAAAAGGCTGTGTTACTTGGGTTTTACCTCAGTCAATGCAAAATCAGATGGCTTAGCATGGTACAAAGTGTAGCTGAAAGCACACCAGTCAACCATCATTACAATTACACTGTTCAACGCATCGCTAGCCAGATATTAACACTGCCACTCATACCTCAGATCCGGAATCCGAACAGCCAGACTGATAACATGAAAAGAAATAAATAAGACACTTGATAAGAAATAAGAACAAGAGCAAACAGACAAACAAACAAACAAAAAGAGTGAAAGAGAAAAAGAGTGACACAAGGGTATCTTGGTATGCTTATGACTTTTAGGTCCTGGGTTCTTCTCTGGATTTAGAATGCTAGTCAACGGCTGTCAGACTTCATAAGACGGGTGAAGTACTCTTACAGGTCTCATCCATGAGAACAAGCTAGCAAGGCTTAAGAGATCTAATCATCTACATTGAAAGTTGTGTAAAGGTTTGGAATAACTGTATGACATTCATGTAGATCATTTAGGGTCTCTCCAAATGTCACTTTTTTTTAGAGGAAAGGACCTCTAATGCTTGCGACATTTGAATAAAACAAAAGCATGACAAGCCATGGGTATTTCCTTATTGAAATACAGCTTAGGCTAGTGCTGAGAAAAGTCTTCATAAAAATGCTCTTCCATAATTTAAATGTTCTGTTTCCTTTCATAACGGATTTAACTATGGTTACTCATCACCTGAGGCACACAGAATGAGACTGTTTCTCTAACGAGTCTCACAGCATTTTACCATTTCATAGCTCACCTTGGCGTCAGAGTCGTCCGACTGGTTACACACATATGGATAGCAAAATAAAGGCAGACATATAGAAGTGAGTTGTGGAAGGGGGTGAGTGGAGAAAGTATTTATTTTTTCATTTTTTAGATGCACTAAATGCCCACATGGACAAATCCCTCAGACACACACACACAAACACACACAACGCGCAAAGGGGACCTAGACACACACACACACAACGCGGGAGGGGACCTAGGGTACCAGGTTCTTACATGAATTCACTAAATGGCTGCATTTGAAGATCTAATCTAAGGGGAAGGTTCTAGAAACTACTTAACGCAGTAAATGAAGGTGCACACACGCACACACGCACACACACACACACACACACACACACACACACACACACACACACACACACACACACACACACACACACACACACACACACACACACACACGCAAGCACACACACACACACACACACACACACACACGCAAACACACAATCTCTCCCTTTGTTCTACAGATCGCCCAGTAATACCCACCATATCATCATTTCCCTCATCATCAGTGAAAGCCTGGTGCAGAGGAGCGGAAAACACAAGACATGTACAACAGACAGGCATGGAGACAGACACACACACTACACTCTAAATGCTGTCACTTCAAGTGATCCCTGTTAACATCCCACCATCCATTTTCAGCAACTGATCCGGCCATTTCATGTCAACATTCACTATGGCTGTCAGTACAGTTAAGGTGTGCGTCATAGAGATATGTGTACCTCCAAGTCATTTAACCACTGACATGGCTGACACCAGGTTTATTGCCATTAGTCATATTCTTTAGTCTTTAATCGTTATCTCAGGTCTTCAGGGACTCTTTCTGTGCGGTCAGTTTAAACAAACCACCATCACCACTAAGGCATGCAGTATCGGGTGCCACAGAGACTGCCCGACAGCACAGCACACATTTACATTGTGTGCAAATTTACTGTCAAGCAGGCGCTGACAAATTGCCACGGTGAAATGACAAGTGCAAGGGCAGAGTCACGCAGCGCGTCACAGCCCGGTTGACATGTGTGCTGCATTTTTAGCGTGTTTAGCTCGGGTAACCGCGGAAACCTCAGCCAGGGTAAGTGAGAAACTCACGCACCTCCTCGTCAAAGTCCTCCGGCTCTTCTATATCCTCCAGCTTGCAAAAGACAAAGGGCGGACACGATATATTGAGGAGTCAATTCACACAAGACAAGACAACCACAAAGATCCTGAACTCGTCCACTTGACCACAAAACTGGAGGGTTGCCACGTCTTTGTCTTCATACACTGGAACTAGAGTGTCACTTATGGCAAGCCTCCAGCAGATAGATGGGTGGCATTTACCACGCTAGCGTACCTATGTCAGTTATCGGACAGTTTCAAACATCGGCCATTCTGTTCAACAATCAAAATGCTAAGTTAAATAATGGATTACCAATCCATATGCTCAGTTTAATAATGGGTTAACATGACAACTCGAACGTTTGCCAATAACACACGCCGTCCGATAATTAACACAGTTATGATAGTGCACTAATGCTAATTCACTAATGCTAATGCAGGAATTTCATCAGGCACCAGACAGCAGGCATCGCAGAAGGTCTGCTGATATGACACACAGGGATGGAAAGGTGAGCGGTCAGGATAGCCCATACACTGACACTAGGACTGCAATGCAAAACACACGGGTGGGTGGGGTGAGGGGCTTCTGTGGTCTACAACAGGGTAGACGTTAACTGGCTCTACTGCAGATATGGTGGTAGTAAAAGCTGATTGTGAAGGAAGCAAATACAAGCTGAAGGGACTGGGATACTGGTCTGCTAGTTGGTTTACTGAAACACAGGGGAAAACGAGTGCAAACGACTGATGTACAATAAAATACTTTAAATGGTCCGCAAATATGCTGATAAATACATAACACTTTTAGTAATAAAGTCTTTAATTATAGACCAGTCATCCCAACACATCCCATTAGCACAGGGCTCCTCTTAATGGCAGTATGAGAGCCCCTCTCAGCACCTACCCGCTCCTCCTCGGCTGTGATCTGCAGAGAGAGAGTCACAGATACACACACGTCAAACTACACCGCATGGCTGCAGTTTATCCTCCTCTCTCGGTGTATGTACAGATCGTGCTACGGTGCCCGATCATGATTCCTTCAGGTAAATGCTCAAGATGATGTAATGCACAGCAAACATTCCAGAGACCCTTATTCTATGAAGCATGGAAGGTTGGGGTAGGTGCAGGGCTGGAGAATTTCCTCCACAATTATAGAGATGCCAAGGGCGGAGCCAGTGATATCATTACTGTATAGTAAAGGCCTTATGCACACCTGTCCAGCTCAGCTGACACAATCAAAAGAGCTACTCCCACACAAGTGTTATACAAGTTTCCACACACATGAGATCAAGGCTGTCCATCACTGAAAAGACACAGACACACACACGCACAGACACACACACTCAGAGATGCATTTTTTTCCACCCACAAATCCACCACTTTTGCCTCCTCTTTTCATTCATCCCTTTCAATTTGATTTGTACGGTTTCTTCAGCATTATGTTTTGATGAGAACAGAACACTAAGCAGAAACCGCAGCCTCAGTCCCCCCAAGGCCAAGCCAATGGCCTCAAGATGCAACTAACTCTCTTCAAGGAAGAGTACAGACAGGAGAGCTGATCAATCTGAGTTCCCGCCATTGCCGCACATCTCACGAGGCCGACCCCGGCGCCTCCAGCCCCTCAGCCACTCGAAAAGCAGCAGCTCCGGTGTCCTTGTGTGACACTCACCTGCTTGGCACCCATGAACTCGAACATCTTCTCCAGGAGGACACGCATCTGTTGGACGTTGTTCATGAGGACACACGGCTAAGGGAGAAAGACAGAAAGAAAGACAGAAAGAAAGACAGAAAGACAGATAGATAGATTGTAGCACTCTGAGATTCATTTGAATGTAGACTGCGTTATTAATTAAATTAATGTATTTATTTATTTAATGTTGCAGCAGCAATCCACATAAATCTCAAAAGACATAAATTACAATAAACACACATAATGAAGTAGGTACAACTTTTGAACTAATAACAAAGTTTCCACAGAACTAATACACTAGATCAAATAAAACAGAGTGGAAAAAGAAAAGGAGACTTGGAGTAACAAGAGGCACTGGGTACTGAGCTCTGGTATGGAGAGCAGTTATGCAGAGCTCAGCTATGTGTCCTTGGGCATTGAGGTTTATTGCTTTACACTTAGTCATGGCATGTGGAGTGGGTTGAGAGGGAGCCAGGCACACTTACAATCTTCTCCTTCTCACAGTAGGAGGGGAAGCTCTTGGACAGGATGGCACAGTACTGCAGAAGCACTTTAGTGATCGTCTGGTAGAGTAGAAAAAAAAAACCACAACATGCTGTCATTGCAAGTGGTGTAATTGTATCACTGAAAGAGTAGAACACACTGCTATGTGGAAGCTCCTCCCTATGTAGAGAGCACACTGCGAATGTGATGCGTCACCAGTCCCCGCTTTGTTGCGCCACTTCTGCCTGGCAACATGAAGCATGAGATACATAAAAGCTGGAGAGGGGCTGCTTTCACTGGTATCTCTCTCACAAAAAAGCAAAAAAAGAACTTCACAGACTTCTCCCTCTCTTTGAAGCAAACGTGGCTGCAGGAGGCTCGACCCCCGCAAACTTGAAAAGCAGAGGGTCCAGGGACAAGCACAAATTTGTCTTATGTTTTATTAAAAACACGTTTTACTTTGACTTTCTATTGAGAGTGCCCACTTGAGTATATGCTGCCTCTAGCATGTCCTCGTAGACTTAACATTTTGATGTATTGAAGTGTTGAAGGATTGTACCGTCCTTTGTTACCTTAGCAAAGCGGCGGTTGTAGTGTCCCATGACGACGGGATCTGGGCAGTCCAGTTTCTTAATGATCTCAAAGCTCTGGTTGAGCTGTGTGAAGATGTCCACCACGGAGCTGGAGAACAGAGCGTGCTCAGAAGTCGCCTGGAACTGTGAGGGCGGAAAGAAAAGGCAACTGTCAAAGGGCCAAAGGGTCAAAGAGTATGGATATAAAATGGCCGGTTCACTTGTGAGTGGCATCCACATTTTTTTAGACTTCAGTCAGATATATTTGAGTACCTCAGTGGTGCCTGACGGCGCTGGCAGATATGGTTGGTATGTGATCATATCCCCCTTATCCAAGCCTAATTTATTTATTTTGAAGATATTATCATACAGATCACACTAGCCCTTCAATATTGTCTATCACCAACTGAGCAGGAATCATCATTCTCAAAATCAGACTGTTTAAATCTGTTCCTTTATCCATTTAGCAAACCAACTCTTCTTTTCAATCACCCATCACCACTCAGCATCACTCTCTTTTTCACCTATTTAATCATACAGGTCTTTGACTGAGCAGTTCAGTTATCCTGTATATTACTGCAGGCTACACTCAGTTGAATTGGGGGCTCGTAGGCCTCTTCTCTTTATATTATAGGACTAAGCACTGAACGAAGACTCCAGAGGCCGGAGGAAAGAGCACAGGTGAGTGCAAACGTACCCCCTCCCTCTTATCTCTCTCCAGCGCGCCATGCATGAAGTCCATGGACACGTCCTCATTCTCAGCCAGCCACTGCAGAACAAACTGCAAAAACCACCTGGACAGAGAAAGAGGGAAATGGAAGGAAAAAAATACAGAGAGGGGGATGAAGATATAAGAGAGAGAGAGAGAGGGAGAGAGAGAGAGAGAGAGAGAGAGAGCGAGAGAGAGAGAGAGAGAGAGAGTAAAGAATGCAATAAAGCGTGGTTAGAGTTTGCCATACAGACTAGCTGCAAGGCAAAGAGAAGACAGGGAATCTTGTGAACTCCACAGAGGTGAAGCCGAACAGGGGAACATAGACAGGATGTGAGGAGTGTGCCTCAGAGCAGTGGGGGAGGGATGCTCGACAGAGGAAGGTGCATGAAAGTAGAGTGTGTGTGAGATAATACTCTGTTTGAAGACAGGGGAGATGTGTGTGTGTGTTTGTGTGTGTGTGTGTGTGTGTGTGTGTGTGTACGCAGGGGTGGTGGGGGGACTTGAAGACGTGGTGTCACTCACGCTGGGTACTCTGGGACTGAGTCTTGGAAAGCCGGCAGGTCCTTGACATACTCATTGTAGAGCCACTTGACTTTGAAATGCAGATTCATGTAGTCCGCACTTCTGCAGAGTTTGTGATTCTCATGCTCTGCGGGGGATGGACAGCATCCATTTAAAGATGTAGCAAAACCTCTCCTAAACATCATTTTCATCTCTAAAAATACAGTTGCCTTTTTTTTTTTTTTTTTAAATCCTTTTATGGATCCATGTCTTTGGTACTGTGCATAATGGAATAAATAAGAAGAGAAGGTCTCGTTTTAGACGTAGAACACATATAACACCTTCCCATAAGTGTGAAATCACTTGTTGATTGAGAAAACCTTGCTAATAAGCAACACCTAGAAAAGCTCTCACAAGAATGAACAATCAGGAGACGCTAAGTGTCTCAAATATACCGGGGCCCATTTGATCTATTACAACATCACAGAGTCCTTCATCGTCTGCCTCTGTTAATCTACGCTCCTTTTGACGGAGGTCATCCTCAAAGCACATCTTACACCCCATGAGCAGCCTCTCACACTCTCCACCTCAGATGTTTGCTCCAACCTGAGCAAGGTGGATGCACGTAAGGCAGCTGGCCCAGAATCCCTTAGAGCCTGTGCAGAGCACCTGGCCAGGGGCTTTACAGACATTTTCAGGCACAAGCTTGCAAGACTGCCTCCATTAGGCCAGTCAGTTATTTTGCAGTCTGAACCACCGCTGTTCAATTCACGTCACTCTACATACTGTATAACCAACTGCTTATATAGAGTTTATACTTTGCAACCAAATTAACTGTTCACACTGTACATACAACCTTACATTTTCTTTCTCTAGTCTCCAACTCTGTCCACTTAAAGATATGTAAGATTAAGCATAACTTATGCAGTAGTACTTGCTTTTCCTACACTTATCTGCAAATAATACTGTACTTTTACACTTCAGGTTAAATGTTAACTGCATTTCAGTGGTTTATACAAACTCTGCACAATGACAATAAAGTTGAACGTAATCTATTGTAATCTAATCTTTGCTATGCCATGGCAGAAAATAGCACACAGTGTAGTGAAGCACGAGCAGCTGCGAAAAAAATGATTCTGCGACTCTCCTTCAGTGGCGTTAATTGTCGAGTACTCGTTGCAATAACCTTTAATTAGAGAACCAGTAACCTGTTATTTATGAAACAGAAGAGAGCTGATTCTCTTTCTGTCTCTTTGGATCTCTTCTTTCTCTTTATTTCTCCCTCTCTCTCTCTCTTGCAAACACACATACACACACACAACACACACACACACACACACACACACACACACACACACACACACACACACACACACACACACTCAGAAAGACCAACAGCTGTTAACATACAAACACAGCCTCTTACCAGCATAAAAGTCTAGTCTGCGTATGTGGATAGTGACAGGAGCTGGGACAGGCAGCACAGAAGACAGCACAAATGGAAGGAGATGAAGATGAAGATGACAGAAAAACAAAATGAAATAAAAACCACAGTGTTTTCAGGGTGACTGACAGAGGGGTAGATTGGCGTGTGTGGAGGTTATGGAAGCAAAACGTGAAAATGGAAATAAACTAAGCCACCTAAGCCAAACAAAACTAGGACAGTCCACCTGAATGAATGTCATTTGTATTTGCTTCTCACAATGCAGTAGCTCAGTGTACCGTATGTGACTACTCCTGAGGTGATACATGTTCACTTAAATGCTGAATATCTATATATCTATATTTTTTAATATTTTTGGAAAAAAATCTAACATTTCATGGAAGCCTTTATGGTTGAAGGAAAATGGGTCCACTAGAGCACTGGAGTACATCTAGAAATGGATTCAAGAGGGCTATCTATGGCTAATCTATGTCCCCTACTCGCGTAATGCTACATCTACTGATGGCCCATTCTAAACCCAATACCAATAAGAGCTAGGTTATCTATGTAATCTATCTATTTTCAGATTACAGAGTGTGCTAATACTACTCTTACCATTTTTCCAGCGATTATGGTCAATTCTATCAAAAACTGGAGGAGGCAAACAATCAAACAAGCAGATGAGGCATGAGTGATGAACACAAAAACACACACACACACACACACTAACACACATGTCCACGCTCACATGCTCACACACACCCACACACCCACACACCCACACACACACACACTTCAGATACCATCTCCTGCACATAATAATCCTAACTATTCATATATGACAACAGAAGTGTGAGCAGGTCCTACCTTCTAAGGCATACTTCATGTCCTGTGCAAACAGCATCCACATGACCTCTGCACTGACCTTCCCTACATCCATCTCTTGAGAGAACCTGTAGAGGACACAAGAATGTTAAGGGATGAACTGGAGAACACGGATTTGGTGGAGACCAACCTGAGCACACATACTGCCACAATTGCCATAGTCTTAAAACCTGTATAACAGTAATGTACGCGTGTGTGTGTGTGTGTGTGTATCTGTCTGTGTGTGTGTGTGTGTGTGTGTGTGTGTGTGTGTGTGTGTGTGTGTGTGTTTGTATCTGTGTGCATGACTGTAAAAATATATCTCCACATCTGCAGACTGCATTTGACTGACTGGTTGATGACGGGGGTGTAAGCAGTCTTGTCCTCCTCGATGATGGACACGATGAGAGTGATGAGTTTAGGCCAGAAATCCAGGTTCTGGATGCTGGGGCCGGGCTCCTCCGGTGGGGCCTTCTCTTCCTCCTTCTCCTTTTCCTTCTCCTCCTCCTCATCGGCAGAGGAGTCATCTTCGTTCTTTTCCTCTTTCTTCTTCTCCTCTTTGGGTTTCTCCTGGAAGTGGAGAGATTAAAATATTTTATTTACTAAAAATGTTTATTATTTCATCACTCTCCACACGGTGTAGACATTTCCTGTCCAGTTTTTAACTGAAGTGGAGAGATTAAAATATTGTATTTACTAAAAATGTTTATTACTTCATCGGTGCAGACATTTCCTGTTCAGTTTTTAATAGGCACAAGACAGCATCTTTAGTTATTAACTCCACAAATCACTTCTACTGGTTCTGCCGCTAATTAAATATACATGGCAGAACATTTGCAAGAATTTGAACATTCTGAGTCTGCAATAGAAGTTCTTGGGCCATTCCAGAATAGCAATAACAAGGACTTAGCCCCCAAGGATAAGAGATGATACAGGTGGCTTTAAAAGAGTTTGAGCTCATTGGATTGTGGGTGATGTAGTATCTGCATGTAGGCTCACTGGTTCCACAGCAGGCTGGAACTGACGGTTGTACAGCTCTTGGCAGTTGTTGAAGATGTACTCATAGGTGGAGTTGAGGCAAGCTTTCACACAGTCACGCACCACATGGGCAGCACGAGGGGGGTTCTGCAACTCCAAGACCTGAGAATCCACACACACACACACACACACACACACACACACACACACACACACACACACACGTATAAAAACACACACTCACACACACACACACACCACACACATTCACACACACACACACACACAGCCACACACACACACACACACACACAAGTGCATACACAAAATATAACCAGACATAATAAAACATAGCCAAAATACAGTTTTCAAGTACATGAAACAGACGACATACAGATCAGAGCAGAAAACTTTTCTAGTGAAAGGGGACCTTGCATCTTGACTGATCTGAGTAGAGGTGTTTAAACAATACCTTAATTCGGAAGAAGGTGATGCTGGTCTAGACTGATCTGAGTAGAGGCGTTTAAACTATACCTTCATAGTACAGGTGTTTAAACTAGACTGATCTGAGTAGAGGTGTTAAAACTATACCTTCATAGTACAGGTGTTTAAACTAGACCGATCTGAGTAGAGTTGTTTAAACTAGACTGATCTGAGTAGAGGCGTTTAAACTATACCTTCATAGTACAGGTGTTTAAACTAGACTGATCTGATTAGAGGTGTTTAAACTAGACCGATCTGAGTAGAGGTGTTTAAACTATACCTTCATAGTACAGAGGTTTAAACTAGACTGATCTGATTAGAGGTGTTTAAACTAGACCGATCTGAGTAGAGGTGTTTAAACTATACCTTCATAGTACAGGTGTTTAAACTAGACCGATCTGAGTAGAGGTGTTAAAACTAGACTGATCTGAGTAGAGGTGTTAAAACTATACCTTCATTCGGAAGAAGGTGATGCTGGTGAGCAGGTCCACGGTGGACTTCAGATCCTGCAGACGGGGCTTACTACTGGCTGAGAAGTTATTCTGGAATCAGAGAGGTGACGAGGGTCAGAGAGGATGAGAGAGTGAGAGACGAGACACTGAGACAAACAAAAACAGGTTGCAGTGTCATCCAGTATAACAGACTATTGCCTTCAAATAACATCCCTCAGACAGCCACAGACTGCAACTATGTGGACTGCGAGGCGTACTCTCCTTGGTGCGAATGTGCACGTGCCGTGTAAGCTTACCCGGTATGTTGATAGGTCAATGCGCAAGGAGTTGTGCAGCTGATCCAGGAGCTTCACGAATCGATCTTTCTGCAGGTGGAAAGAGTGAAAGGCAACTATGAAAACCACCAGAACAGGGCGACAGTGGAGTGGGCAGAGGGAAGAGTGGAGCGGCGTGTAACCTATTGTGTGGGCCAGACAGTCAAGTATCAGGAGAGCATTAAGGGGCGAGATGGCTCTTTCAGTGTGTACAGTCATGCACTGTGCCAAGGAGAGAACCGAGAAAAGAGAGAACGGAGAGAAGAGAAGAGAGAACTGAATGAAAAGATAGAACAAGCGAGGTGAAACGGCTAGGTGTCTATCCCTATGTGAGTCCCATCCACATAATCCCTTCCCTTTAGCTAATGTGGATAATCCTGACACCTTACAAAGAGAGCTGCAAAAAAGGTTTTTCGTGGATTTGTATGTTGTCTAACTTAGCCCCTTCAAAGGGTAGATTGTGTGCGGTGGGAGATGGTAATTCTGACGACATAAATCTGAATACATTTCCTGCCCAATAAAAGCCACTGCTGAGATCATTGGTCACAGCACCTCGTAAATCACCGTGTTTTTGATAGCTCTGTGTACATTTCTGACTTCCTTAGCTGTAGTGAGGGTATGTGCATGCGTCCACGTTTGCGTGTTTGAGTGTGTGTGTGTGTGTGTGTGTGTGTGTGTGTGTGTGTGTGTGTGTGTGTGTGTGTGTGTGTGTGTGTGTGTGTGTGTGTGTGTGTGTGTATGTGTAGGTGCTTGTCTATGTGTGTGTGTGTGTGCGCATGCATGCGTGCGTGTGTGCATGTGTGGTTGTGTGTGTGTGTTGTGTCTGTGAGTACGTGCGTGCGTGCGTCAGGCGTGCGTGTGTATGTGTGCATGCGTCTGGGTGTGTGTGTGCGTGTGTGTGTGTGTGTGGGCTTGTGCTGGGGATAAGGGAGGCTGGATTTCAGGGTTTCCTTTTGTTCTTATTGTTATCATTGTGTGCACTCACCCAGGTGCACCATTCAAAAACACAATGTTCCTGAGTGACAAGTTCTCTTTTCAAGGAAACAAATAGACTCTAAATCACTCCAAAAGTTGATGAGAAAAAATGTGAGTTACAGAATTGGTACAGAAATAATAGCTGCCTCAGGAGCCTGAGGGCACATTAAATCTGTAATGTTTCAGATTCATATTAGAGCCAGGAGCTTGGATCAATAGCTCTCACGGTAAGAATAGAGAGAAAGAACTAATCAATGCTGCCTTCTTAGCTGCTCTAAATGGGGAGCAGTTGGTAAGGCAACCAGCCTTTACCCTATGGCTGAACCCCACCAGATTGTAATTAGCGCCATGCCAAAGGCCAGTTCCGCGTTACAGACATGACAAGGCAGTGTGGTCCTATAAGCCTCAGATCTTCTGTAGTGTATGCCATTATGTGGTACACACAAAAAGAAAGTATGTATTCCGAAAGATCTGAATTATCACACAGATTTGAGGCACTCTGAGATATACAACCACCAAACATCTAGACTACTAAATCTCAAAACTAATGAGAATCCCTTACAACAACTGTCCCAGCCTGTCCCTGCCTGCTGTCACACCAGTATTAGGGTACACTATCGTACAGCAGTGCACACTACTGATTACAACCCCTTGGTTGCCATAACCTAAACTAGTGGTTCTTAACCTTATTGGAGGTACTTAACCCTGCAAGCTTCATCAGTGCATTCACCGAACCCGTTCGTAATTGAACAAATGAAATATGATTTCTTTAAAACATAGGTATATATTTTACTAGTGCACAAAATTAACCATGCATCAGTTGCACACAAAATCACTGTGTTCAAAAAACTAAACCAACAAAACATGAATTTCACACAAAAACATAACTCAATGAATATCAACTGCAAATCAATGTGACTTTTGCTGTTGCCTTTCAGATACAAGTTCAGAATCAAGTTCAGTTCAGCCAATTTTTCAACTGCCGTCAAAAACGGCCCGACATTGCTAGTGTGAACCAGGCTATAGCCTACTGTGTGTGTTTTGATTGCCGAACCCCTGAGAGTGACTCAACGAACCCCTGGGGTTCGATCGAACCCAGGTGAAGAACCACTAACCTAAACATTAGTTGATGGGATTAGCCACAAAGCCTTAAATAAGTCACTAACTAGCTCCAGACTGTTTACTGTAACTGTAGCCCTGACAAACTCACCCCAAAATTGGATGCAGCAAAGCGGTCACATGCTGACACGTTGTTGGCTGAGGTGGGGTGGGCGAAGAAGGCGTTGATGTTAGCCAGCAGTGTGCTCATGATCGCTGGAAGCGCTGGCAACATGTATTTGGAGGACAGGCAAGAAAAATGGCTGCGGAGAAGAGAGGGAAGAACACATTATTATAGCATAAATGCATTGAGCATGGCTAAAGCAACCTGAAACAAAGGTGCTAAAAGGCATAATTTCTCCAAATGGAAATTCACACTCATACATGTCTTCACCCAATCACACAAACACACAAACTTACTCACACAGACTCTGAACTTACGTCATAGCCTGGTAGATGGACTCGATTCCGTAGCGAATGGCAAACTCATCCACAATGTCCTGCTCTATCTCATCAAAGTAAACTTTCCAGGCATCATCTCCCCTGGCCACAGGAATCTTTGGCACACCTTGGCCTTCAGTTTCAGTCAAGTAATGGAAAATATTCTGTAGAAAAGGCAAAGAAACACACAAGTCTCTTTTAGTGTGAGTGTGTGTATGTCTGTGTGAGTGGTGTGTGCGTGTGTGTGTGTGTGTGTGTGTGTGTGTGTGTGTGTGTGTGTGTGTGTGTGTGTGTGTGTGTGTGTGTGTGTGTGTGTGTGTGTGTGTGTGTGTGTGTGTGTGTCATGTATTCACCTCATGCAGGCAGGTGTACTGCACATGGTAGGGAGCAACTTTCTCCTCTCCCTTGATCTCCACACTGATCTGCAGGCGAAGGGCCCCGGACACAGCAGACTTATCCGTTCTCTTCTCTACAAAAGTAAATAACACAACAGTCAATAAGATACTAGTGATGAAATCACAGTAAACAACAATCTCTGTCTCCAAAGTTCTGATTCTGAACATTCGCAGAAAACTATTATTGCAATGCAATGGTGTGTTTAATCATTTAGTGCACCATATAACAGACATTGCTTTGAGTCAATAAGCATTGACAGTCCACACAAAAGCATGAAATAATTGCTAATGTAACAGATTATCGTTTTGGTGGAGGCATGAATAGTTACTGGGGGCGAAATAGAAACATAATTACAACCAAATACTTGGGGGAACAAACAGCACACCCAATAGATTTTGATTTTGTTTACTCTTTCTCCACTGATGGAAATTGAATAGCAGAAGGCCTTTTTGATGTGAAACTGGTTGATAGTTTGTTTGTGTTCTAATAGTTTATGAGTCCACAGAGAGACCCTTGCCATCCTCTGCCTTTAAGTGAAACAAAAAGAGATTTAATGGTCTGGGGTGAGCGACATTGGGAGCGGTATGAGAAATGGTTACATCTGCCGCCCTTCAGCACCGAAGAGGCGGTAGCTGATTTGTTGGGGCTACTCCCCAACATCGAATCGAGTAGGCTAGGCATCATGAGTTGTGGTGCTCCTAGGATGTCAGTGAAGAAAGAAGTTTGAAGATACATGTACTGTGTAAACTGTGTCTGGACGGTCTGGATTGGGTGGCTTGGGTGTTGTGGAGCTGAATACATTAGTTGAACACTGAGGTCTATGAGGGGCTCTTCAGTACGAACACACCCACCCACACATTCTCCAACTAGCACAGACTGTGCAATCAAGCAGATTTAATGAGCTAAAACTACTAGGACGATATGCACAGTTAATTGGCAAATAAAAAAAAATCGACATTGGGAAGCTTGCACAAACACGTACACATACTTCTTAATCTTAAGTTTGTACACTCTCTGAAACACTGATTTAAAAGGCCAGAGAACACATAGGGCACAGACGCACAGATGGGAAATACAATTCTGGCACACACACACACAGAGACACACACATTTCAGGGTGTAGGCTAATACACCATAGCAACACACCCACCCACCCATACCCACACACACACACACACTTAAAGGCAGCATCACTTACCCATGTTGTACCACACGTCCATTTCCCCGCTGAGAGTGCGGACCTCAATGATGCTCTGGCCGAGGAAGTCGTCCGACTCCCTCTTCAGGCGCTGCTTCACGCGAGACTTGATGTCATCATCCTCGTCCCACACACGCACCTTAATCCGGTCCGAGGAGTTGTGACACTCGCTGGGAATTAGGAATTACATCTTATAACACATTCATATGATGCAATGAGTAATGAAATGAAAATAAATCAATGTTTTGGTCGGCACAATAAACGAATCTGTTAATGTAATGGTTAAATTGTTAGACTTAATATTGACCGCAGAGTTTATTCTGAGGACTTTAGTAACACCGAACGGCTGAGGGGGGGACTGACGGACCGACTTACAAGTGGAACTTTTCCTCCCACACAGGGTTCAGGTTCCCGTAGATGGTCTTCGTCCTCTTCTTGGTCTTCCCCACCTGCACGGTGACGTACGGGTCACTCGTTCCCGTCCTGTCCTTTGCTTGCAGCCCCTGAGCACTCACCACTGCACACAGACACAAACAGCAGGTGGTAAATAAACAAATTAATAACGCTGCACTGGAATGCAAGTAAAATGCAGTAGAGGTAGAGTTTTTTTTGTTTGTTTTTTAAATGCGTTGTTTTTGTTACATAAAAGAAAAAGTCAGCGAGAGCGAGAGAGCAGAGAGCAGAGGGGTCCAGCAGGTGCTGCATGACTCAGTGTCCCACACAAAGAGAGGGGGTGAAAAACACGAGGAGTAAACAGACAAAGCAGAGGCAGAGACTGAAAGTATTTCTCACACAAATAATAATGGTGCGTTCATGAGCAACTGGGAATTGGAGAAAGTTCCGGACTTCGAGTGGGAGAACACACCTGAACGCCTGTTGAACTTGGAACATCCCACTAGGAAAGTGGGAGGTTTTTGAGAGCTTGGAGAAGTCGGTTTGAAGTCACTCAACATGGCATCTTTTGTGGTGAAATGTACATGCTCCATTAACATATAAGCCACTTTATTGTTTATATAGGTTGTACTCTTTAGCGTAGGTGATTGCGATGATAAATGATAGTTCGCAATTTAGTTTTTTTGCGTAACTAACGTAATGCTAGCCTTCTGGCAAGCTAGCCTACTTTACGTTACCTAACTGTCAATACTGTTGCCTGTTTGTTGTCCTCATGTCAACACTCTTAACTCGGAAGTGGGAAGTTCCAAAATGGAACTTTCCATATTTCCAGCTGCCCGAGCGCACAATACTATCTAATGACCATATTAAACAAACACGCACACACACCCCTGCAAATAGCAGGGAAAGGTTAATACACACACACATACAAGCCTTCCGTTAAAGTGATTTAAAATTAGGGCTATCCATCAAAGAGAAGGATTTGACAATGTTGCTGATATGTTATTTTCACAGCACCTCTTTTTTGGGGGTCAAAAGAAAGCAATTAACTGTTACTATAACATGAATGACCAACTGACTGGTCATTCATGTTATAGTAAAAGTTAATTGCTTTCTTGAGGGTGTGATGACTGCATGATGAACCCTGGCTGTTCTGGTCTGGTCTGGTCTGGTCTGGACCAGGTGAGGTACCTGTGATAGTGATCTTGGCCGACCACTTGGAGGTTCCATCCAGGACTGCCTGTTTGATGGTCTTCATCTGCTGGGCGTGGAGGAGCTTGGTGATCCCGAAGATGGTGCGGATGGTCTCAAAGATCTCGGGTTTGTTGCGCTCGCGGATCTTCATGCGATCCTTCATGGCGGTGATGATATGCTGCGTGCGATCCTCAGTGCCAGTCTTGGAGCTCTTTTCTGCTGCCCCTGGAGTGAGGCAGTGTCAATCGGATCAGTTTAATGTGTTTCTTCTAACAGTTGCGCTCACACTACACTCACCTTGTTGTGATATTTCTACTAAAATGTAAAAAAACATTATTGTTTACGACTGAGCCATAGAAAATGTATTTTGATGTGAGTAAATCGGCTATTTCCTTTACTTTCACTTTTTAGCAACATAACTACTCAGTAATACAAGTTTCTCTTTAAATGTGTTAAATGTATCAGATGCAAACTCAATATAACTTTGGGTTAACAATGCTGGAAAACTTGACAGTGCTCAAAACTACTTTCTAAAAACGTCACCATGAACGACCTCTGAACTTACGCTGCAGGCAGTCGGCATTCAGCAGTTCCTGGCACTTCTCGTGACATTTGACCCCGCACTCGGCGCAGCGCAGGCCCTGGCGTGCGATGCCCCACAGCAGGCCCTCACATTCGTAGCAGTAGGTGGGCGTGGTGGCGGTCCACACCTCAAAGTTGTGCGGGGTGGTGCAGGAGATGGGGTAGATCAGAGCCTGCAGCGTTTTCTTGTACACGTGACTCTTCTGTGAACACACACAAGAGAGGAGGGTTACATGTGGAATGGAGTTGCTGTGCTGTAGGTGGTTTTACCAAAGCAGATGGAAAGGTGTCAAGAAGGGAACAAAAAGGTGGAAAGGTACATAACTCATTTTTTTATTATTAGAGGTTGTTTGTCTTCCTTTGGAAACAATCCAAAGAAAGGTAGTAAATAATATCTGACTAACAGTGAATCTGTTTACATCAGACTGTGTTCGGTTGTAAATGTGATGAAGAATGTGAATACAAATTCACTTGTGATAGACTGCATATGTCAGTGTCACTGGAAAAACTGTATATAAATCCCTATGATTTGACAAAAATAAACAAAAAATGCTCACATTAAAAGTGACGGTGTTGACGTAGTCTGTATGAATATATACGCATAAACACAGTGTTTGAATAAATGAATACATGAGTGTAACAGCAGAGCATGGCTATGAGAATCTGCTCTGTGAAGCTATCTAGCGACTGTACACTTCTCTGTGAAGTTGTCTAGGGACTGTACACTTCTCTTTCTCACCAGTTCTTCGTCCTTTAGGGAGGAGCGGGCAGCAAGGGCGCGAGTGATTCCATGAGAGATTGCCTTCCTGGACTGCACCAGGGACTGATGGAGAACAGATAAAAGAATTGTTTCATTTTTTCACATTTCATGACTCCACAGAATCATTTGGCATTGATGCCATGTTTGCAGGGTTAGCAAGTTAGTGTTCAGCAAATGCCTTGCTCTTTACCTGGTAACGTTAAAATTAAAAAAAGAATAAAGTAGGGGACTTCCCCACTACGCACACCACCCCATCTGAGGTTAGATTACTTTTCATCTCTGAGAGTTTGGTTTCCCTCAGATGACCCTCAGAATCTCACCCCATGATTGACCTCATTATCACATTAATGTTCATAACCAGACTAGCATCGATGGAAGCTATCAATTTATAAGCTATAAGCAGATTGTGAACACTTGTGTGATTGTCTATGGGTTTTATTATAAGTGCCTTTTTATGTTTTTTTCATGAAACCCTCTCTTCCTGATATCTTCCCTAATGTTGTGATAGCGGGGAGGGGAGGGGATAAAAGGGTGGTAAAATAAAGCTGTTTGTTAAAAGATTAGGAAAGATACTTCAAAGGAGAATAAAATATTCTTGAATTAAAAGAAAATGCCTTGATGTCACTCTACTGTCTAGTTGAATCCTAACTACAGAACTTTGAGAGGAACATTGACACGTTCTTACCATAGCCTTCAAGAAAGAAGTGGTGCAGCAGTCACAGAGAAAGAAAAACAAAAGTTAATTCAGAAATATTGCAGCATAATGCTGCTAAAAACACTAAAGCATAAATCCACTGCAAATTCAACCCACCACTTCACTGACGAGGGGAATGTGCTTCCTCTTGCGAAGATCAGGCATGCTGTCAATCCCAAATGTACCACCTCCACTGTGGGGACATCATGCAATATAAATGCATTATGTACACCAGGGGCGATGATAAAAAAAATATATATAACAGACAGTAACAAAATCAAACATTTGGCTGAACACTGTCATTGCAGGTGACTTTAGGACCTAACTAAGCGGCTAGTATAAGTAGTTGCCACAGGAGGCACTTGAGGGTTATGATATAAAAAATCAATGTCTTCACTATTCTTTTATGTCTAACCTAAAGCATCTGCTTGATGTGTTAATGTAACGTGCATACATAACCTGGTCAGAGAAAAGGGATGGGGTAATTTAGAAAAGAAAGAAAGAAAGAAATAACTTACCCAGGCTTCGCCAATGCCTGTCTGCCTGGGTCTCCATTTTCTTGGCTCTGTGAGAATGACAGAGAATCAGTCGCAATTGTTAGTGACAATTACTGTAACATCTTGTGATCAATGATGAAAGATTGAACATGGTGCGCTTGAGGGAAATGCAAAACACCAGTTTCTGCCGAGTTGGTTGAGATTCACAAGTGAGATATCAATAGCTCTTCTATTGCACTTTTAGCAGCAGAGTACAAACACAAAGGGCGGACAGCAAAAGCACACTCCTTCTAACCATCATGCTCTAATCCTTCAAAATATAGTGTCCCTTTAGTCAATGCACCATTATAGTACAATCAATAAATAGTCAAATATCTATATTACGTTGGCTCAAACAATTAACATGTTGAGTGTGGTGTACATTAGAACGGCACACATATAGAAAGAGCAAACAAAACGCTTCTGGCAAAAAAAAATGAGAATTCTCTAAAAATAACTATTAAGTTTCATAACAAAAAAAGGCAGCCTATGTGAACGGCATGGTAAACTGATAATCAACCATTCACACTGAATACAGAAGATGATCGTATGCATATTTTCATTTAACATCTAGTTTGTGTCCTTGTTTCCTTCTGCAATCCACAGAACTGAATGGATTTTAGCATCTGGACCTGGACTAGATATTGCCATCTCCTGCCCAGCACAAAACATTAGATACAATGCATGCAAAGAGCAGGCCCATGCACCACACGGAAATATAAGGAAAAAATTAAAGAAATTATATTATAATGTTATTCATTCCGGGGAAGAGGAGTGGGGTGGTTCACAAAATCAGCAATCACTTCCTACAGGAAATATGTCTGGAAACATGCAGGGGCTGGGGGAAAATAAAATAACGATTTGCAGTGACAACTTAGTAATACAAATAATATTGATAATAATAAAGAAACAGCAGGGTGTTCCTGTGTGAAACGGCAAAGAGTAACCTGATCTTCCTCCTGGCTCGCTTCTGTAGAGGAAGAGGCATAAACACACATCAGCATCAGAACAGGCATTACTATGCTCCAGTTCTATTCAGAGTTTGACAGCATAGCCATAGTTGCCAGAGACTTTAGTGTCTACACAGAATACAGAACTGGAGAGAGAAACAAACTAGAGCCCCCTGAGCGCCGCGGCTTATTGCCTGAATATTTCTCTCAGATGTATAATTCATGCTGTAATAGGTGCTAATTTGTCTTTGGTCCTATTTTCATGGCAGGATTTCGTTTTTTTTTTTTAAAATGAAGCTAAAGTTATACGCCTAAAGCTCTGAAAATGGCAGGGGATGAAACACTGAGGAGTTGGAGGCCTGCCAGAGATTTGACTCAGCAATTCCTTACATTACAATTTTCAACAATTTCTCTGAAAAGGGAAAAGTGCAGACTGGAGAGAAAGCCTGGTAACTTATGGAAACATGAGTTCTAATCTTCAGTCTGACAGAGATCTTTAACAAGAATAAAAAACTAGACGAGATACACCTCACATCAAAGGGAATTGGTAAATAGGCAACAAGGCTTTGATCTCAAAGGTACAGAAGTTTGGCACAAACGTTTTTGTAACCTGTACATGTGACCAAGAGAAACCAAAAGAAAACAATACTTAATAGCTATTTCTGGCACTGTTGTAATAAACTGAAATCACTTCAAATAACTTCAAACAAGCTTCTTTATAGCAACACTTCAGGGCGCCTTAAGATTTATGAAAAAACTTCAGGCATATAGAAGTCAAACTTGAAAAATGTCTGCGTGAAAGTTGCATCATACCTGGATTAAAATCGTCCTCCGAGAAGGTGGACATTGTAATCAGTGTAAGGTTACGACGGGTTTCTCTCTTCTCCCTGAGGATCTGCTGAAAAGTTCTCATGCACTTCAGCCGTCGCACATCACTCTGGCTCAACTCCTGAGGGCAATCTGTTTCCTCCCCTTGGTCCACTAAGATGCTATCTACATTAGCATCTTCGCTGTTCTCCGTCTCCGTCGCATCTGCACTGGTGTCCGCACTGGCTTCTGCTTTCATATCTGCACTAACTGATTTAGGAATGTCTGTACCAACATTTTCAGAGATTTCTGCACCAACACCTTTGGGTATTTTCACATCAGCCTCTAATGGGATCTCCTCAGGAGGCTGCAAAACTTTCTCCTCCTCCTGCTGAGCAGGGTCTTCTGCAGTGGGTGGGACTGACTCGGTTACAAAGCACGGTGGTGGAGAGCCATCCTGGGGGCTTGTGGCAAGGGCAATGCTGTACGGTGGGTCTGCCCCAGCAGACTCTAGTTCCTCAGGAGGATCAGTGCCCTGCTCCTGGAAGACCTCACATGCTGGTTGAGCCACTGATTCTGACTCAGTGCAAGTCAGGTCTGTCAGTACTGGAGAGCTGCAGATTCCGTCAGGGACAACACTCCCACCATCAGGTGTGGCGGCACATGGGGTCTCTATTAGGGTCTCGCTGCTTGAAGAAGAGGCCAGGGGGACTTCAGTCTTGTCCCCAGGTGATTGAGCTCCCTCTAGTTTCTTGAGTGCTACCCTCAAAACCGACTTGAAATCCAGCACTGCTCTGCCAAACCTTTTCACAGTGAAACCAGCATTACAGGCATCAGTAGGATCTGGAGCAAAGCTGGACACACTGGGGTCTGAGATGGCTACACCCCTCTCCACTTTTCCTAAGGCTGAAGCCTGTTGGGCAGCACCTTCACTGTGTGAATGTTCCATCAAGAGAGCTTGATGATATGAAGGATGGTCAGAGGAGTGGGCATTATTTCTGTCTTGACTTATCGCAGTGCCTGTCATTTCATGACTTACGTCACCAGAATTGGCATAATCTTCTATCTCACTTTCATACATTACTCCTGGATTGTAATGGGCAGACCCACTGCATTCCAAAATGAGGTCCTGAGCAGACCCTCCCATGGCTTGTGTCTCATTTGAATGTGCCCTCCTTTTGCTGGCGAGCCACTCCTCTCGGCTGCCCGTGCTTGCAGGAGAGTTGTAATGGCAACTTGAAACAAAGGACAGATGCTCGGAGCTGCAGGCAGATGAGCGCCCCAATGTGCTGCCAGCTTCCTCGTCCCTGCACCCCTCCCATGTCTGCCCTTCCCCTATGCAACCGTCGCCATCTTCAAAACTGGCCTGCCTGAAGTAACATTCTTCCTCACTCCAGCCTGTGTCCCCACTCGTGCTTCGAGGGAGACCCATCTGGTTCCAACCATGGCACTCGGGGGCAGCGCCTGGACACCCCGACTCCATCCTGTCATGGTGGTCAGACTCTGACTTGGAGCTCTGGCCTGAGGACAGAGAACTGGTGCTGGGACAGTCTTGTCCGTCCTGGCGCTCAAAGTATCCAAAGCTCAACTTCCTCACCCTGATGCCAGGGTGGGTATCTGAGCTTTGGTTGAACATTGTAAGCTCAGGTGGCACATGAACATCTGGGTTTGTAGAATCTACATCGGACGAGGTGCACATAGCCTCGTATGACGAGCCAAATCTTCTAATGTCTAACAACTGATTAAGGGCAATTTTATACTGACTATCATGTTCACTGAGTTCTTCTGACCGATAATCACTTGCTGTACTTGAGGACTCTGCTTTGTTAGGTTTATCCATCCTTGTGTTGTAGGAGCTGCTACACTGTTCATTGTAGAGCGTAGAGGGCCCCTCTTTGTGCCCCACTGCCCCTGGCCAAGAGTCCGCCGCAGGTTTGGTCCCTGAGCGTATGCCCTCTATTTCCATAAGCACTGCCTCAACACAGCTGGATACCTCATCTACTGAGCCACGCACAAAAGTGAGGTATTGCCTCAAATCTGAGATCTCTGCCTGGATCTTATTGATTCCTCTCAGTTCCTTCAATATGTGCTCAACGATAGCACTGGACTCTTCCTCCTCCTCCTCCTCCTCGTCCTCCTCAACAATCCTGTCCACCCTGGCTGAATTGTAGCTGAAAGATGTTCCACTGTTGGACCCCATCTCTTCCAGAAACCTTGACCCATTGAAATCTGACATCGCCTGTTTCGGCATTCTAAATGGCTGCTGCGCACTGCTGCTGTGCTGAAGGGTACATGGGATGCGAACACACCCTTCTCTGTTCAGCTCCACCTCCCCCACATAATCCATGCTTGCGAGTGCTGTGTGTTCTTTGGCAACCTGTCCATTAGCAACTTCAGACGCGCCGCCATATCTCTCTCTCTGTGATGCACATCTCCTTAAGTCCGGCTCGGGACCTTCCTTTTCTTCTTCTTCATCCTCCTCCAAGATCCCATCATAATATGGGCCGGGATTGTGAGAGGCTTGCTCCCCAGACCCCTGAAGAAGGCGATGGATTTTCCCACGGATCATAAGAGCAACCCTGGGATTGGGGGCCCTCCTTTTGGGTACAGCTGCCTTATGTTTCTGGCGCCCATACTCTGGGGCCCCCACCCCATCCTGCCCATTGAAGCAGTTCCTGGAGAACATCCTCAGAGTATGTGCAAGAGGGTAGACAAAAGGGGGAGAAGGGTGGACACCAATGTTGACACCCTCCTGCTGTCCTTTTTCATGGTCACATGGATAGTATCTCAAACTACAGAGGTCTTTGTTGAAGAGATCTATTAGTTCAAACGATTAGACGTTCTAGTCCATGGCTAAAAAAATGGAAAAAGATTTGTCTGTACATCATTTCTTTTTTTACATTGAAACTGCATAAGTCACTTGAGAACGGCACAAAAGCAGATTATCAAAAGATATAGTCTCAGTTGACATACCAGCATATCTTTCCTTTCTTGTCAATGCATGGCAATACAAAAATCAATTGTGTGGAGGATATAAAAGAATTACATTCAACTGTCAATTCTCAGTCCTCTCCAATTCCTCCAAAACAATAACTGTCTCTAACTGTACAGCAACAGCAGGAAGCAATGCTTAATATCGGCTGCACTGTCTAGCCTCTGTAATATCATACTGTCTGTAAAATCAATCAAGTTTTAAAGAAAAAGTCAAAGCAGAATGGATGATGGGGTTATGTGCTTTATAGTTACACCAGATACAAAGGCAAGCACACACACACATACACGACACACCGTATACAACATGAACAAATAGGTACACATCTTGTGTAATTCAGCAAGGAACAGGATGTGACACGTGTCCCCAAAGAACACCACACATCGGTCAGCACCGGGTCCCTACAGATTGTATAGGGTGTGAAAAGCAAGCGCAGCTCGCACATCTCAGCTGAGACTTCACACGGCTAGTAAATGCATGCAGCAGCACTTCCAATCAGACCAACCATATGTGATAAGAAGAGAGAGAAGTCTCTGCATAGCAACATAGGTAGAGCAGGATCTGTGAAAGCCTCGCTGTAATGCATAGTATAATGTAAACCTGGCCTATCTGGCTCAATGCTAACACAACACCTTTCATCCTGTGCCTCCATGGAGGATTCCCTACTGAAGAGGCCAATGCCCAAACATGATGGAATGGCAACATGACTGTCCTCTTTTTCTTTGTGCACAAAAAAACGCACATAATGAAGGTAGTTATCCTTATGGCAACAGAGTTGGTAGCTATGGTTACAAATACTGTAGCCATGTTCAAAATGCTTAATAAACATGTCATGTTCAAGTTGGTTAATTAACATGACAGATCTAAAAATAAACAAGGCAGTTTGAAGGCTTGCATTCAGGCACATTTTTGTCAATATTGTGTTCCAAGACAACTACATTTTATACTTATTAAGAGGACGAGCAGTTCACTTTAACACTGCATACGTAGGTGCATTCATTTGGGATTATCTATCTGGTATAGACAAGGAAGAGACTGTAGTCACTGACGAATCAGGGTATAGATGACACAAGTTCAGCATACTGTAGGATCATATAAGAGAGTAAAGCAGAGTCAAGCAGCTGGCTGATAGCACCCCTATGAGTTGTGATTTGGGGGTGGATGAGCCATGTCAAAGAATTACCCAATTCCCTCTTCAAGACTACCGATAGGATGCTGGAGCTATTCATTACAATGTCAAAGCTCAGCAATTAGCTTGCCATTGGATCTCTCTTTCTCCCTCTCTCTCTCCCTCTCAGTGAGAATGACGCAACCTTTCCAGCTCTTGTGGGTTTTAATCTTGCTGCCCATTTCTTTTTCTTCTGCTCCCCTCAGACTGTATCCAAGTCCATCTGAAATGCTGCTGCCAGCTAGCTGCAAGCTTGTAACTAATTGCATAGACCTGGATACCCTACGAGATGACTCACAAGAATCCCACTCCAATAACAGACATTTCCCTTCACTTCAAAAGTACAGTTGTGCCAGAGCAACCCAAAAGGTCAGTATGGGCCAAGCCTCTCAGGCCTTACTGTCCTTTCAATGGTCCAGTAAAGTAACTTTGAAAGGCCACACACTACTTGTACAAGGCTAAAGAAACCTTCTCTACAAGCAGAGGCTTTTACCTAATTCCCCACAGGATCTGTGGTAACACCAGCACTTGTTGTGAAGGTGCAACACTGACAGGAAGTCGCAGTAGGAGCCCCGGCACAGAGTAGAATTTAAAAAAATCTGATTTAATTTTGTAAACATCAAATCTCAAGCAAAGGCACAGAAGCCCTGTTTTGGTGGATGTATAGGTTGAGGAAGTGGCCATTTTGTCTGAATCTCCCGCTTGTGACACTGGGAAGCAATAAGATTGTTTGGTTTGCCTATTCGTTATTGCATAAAGCTGTCTCACACACACACGCACACGCACACGCGCACGCGCGCACACACACACACACACACACACACACACACACACACACACACACACACACACACACACACACACACACACACACACACACACACACACACACACAAGAAGATTGACAGGGAGTGGAAACTAGATGAATGTCATCACTGAGGAAATGAAAAGACAAAAAAACAACCACAGAAAACAGCCAAGCAGCTGGTTTAAGTGGAGAGACAGAGAAGGACACAGACAAACTCCTGGTAATTACCCTGACATTTCAGAAAGGACAACATGATGGAAGGGAAAGGGGGGGGGGGGGGGGAGATGCAATGTACTGTTATGATGATGCAAAAAAAAAATGCAAATTTGTATGGGAAGAAAATAACATATTACATTAAAAAAAAGTAATAAATGCATTATTTCTTCCAGTGTTGTAGTTTGTGTGGCTCTGTACATCTACATACATACAGTATTGACTTTGCTGAGACCAAAACTGGAGAAAATAGTGATAAAGTGATATAGTGCGAGAGTAATTAGATGCTAAAACACGATCACAAATTACAGCAAATCTACTGCATCACGAAAGAATGAGTCATGAAGATGTTACTTAGATACAAAAAGAAATCCCAAGTCCCAATTTCACAGTCGCTGAAGGATGAAATCACCTAAGGCAGACACACTGTCTCGACATTAACTCTCACCTTTCACCTCTATGCTGCTCTTTCTTATGACAGTAAAGGAAAGTAATCTCATGTGTCTCTCCCGTTTATCCACAAATCATCACGCTATAAACAGCTTTAATATGATTTTATATACAGTCCTAAATGCACACATGGTTTTAACCATAGGTTCTAACTTTAACCTGCATAAAAATAATTCCTGGTCTGAACAGCTCATCTCGAAATAGTCTAAGAGTGACAGGTGAGGTCACAAGGGTACGGAAAACCAAAGCGACTGGGTTCCTAATGCATCAGATGACAGTTGATGCATTGATGCAGTTGATTAAACATCCTATAACATTTTTGGTGATTCATGTTTGTGTGTGTGTGTGTGTGAGAGAAAGAGAGAGGGAGAGAGAGAGGAGGGGAGATGGAGGGACTGCTTAGCAATTTCTTTTCCAAACATATTCAATAATCCGTAAGATCTTTACCCTGCGTCCTCCCACTGCTATGTCAAGACAGCTGTTTACACAGTCGGATTTGGATACGTGCCAGACAGTATCGAGCAGGACACAAACAAAAACTAATCGATTTTACTTTATGCTTTTTTCTCACTTTGTCTATCACTTGGTACCTTTTCCCAGAACCTGGGTTTACACTCAGAGGGATGGTAACCCATAAACCTGAAGTTTGTACCTAGATAAAATAGCAACACCAGAATCATATTATGTGGAATTCCCTAATGTCTTCACGACTGCAGACAAGACTTGGCTGGAGGATGCTATATCGTATTTCCTCTACTGCCCTAGCTGGTGACCCACAGTGCAAGGTAACTGAAGTCCAACACAAAATGGAAACAAAACAGTGGTTTCATGAGAGGAAAAAGTTGGAATGGCAGATGGATTAAGGCAAACACTGATGAATGACAAACACTGCATCGATTCAGAAAGGAAAGATTATCCTGCTATATGCTGTAATACATTACTATATTTATCATACACACCATATTTGTCCACTTCCATGCAATGAACAATAATCCTTGCCCATATAATAAGGCAATCAAGGTGTAAACAAGCGCAAACATACCTGACTGAAGTGGAATAAATGATTACTTTCAGAGCATCGGAGTTAGCAGAGAAAAGACTGTTGACCAGAATATCATCCTAACATCAAATTCCATTTTCCTCAGAGCGTGACAGCTGCACTGGATGAGACAGGTAGACCACACACAGGACTACAAGGAGTGCCGTGTATAATAAGTAATCAAATTCTAATCATATGTTATGCTAGGGCAAAAGCACAGATACCTATCAACCCTGTTTGACTTTCCTGTCTCTTTCTAATGAGCTCTCTCTCTCTCTCTCTCTCTCTCTCTTTACCGATCACTTCACTCAGTTCACCCTGATCTTCTCTGTGTCACTGCCACAGTGTGTGGACTACTTGGCTGCTATCTCTCTTCTCTTCCTCCTCCTCCAACTCCTATATGAACAGCTGCTTGTTGCTCGCGGAGAATTTGTGCGCTCCGCTGTGTACGCCGGCGCTTTAACCGCCTCACTCCCTCCCTGGTAGCATCACACAGGCATATCAGTCATGCCCACAGTCACTCTCTCTCTCTCTCTCTCTCTCTCTCTCTCTCTCAATATCTCTCTCTCTCGTTCTCACTTTTCTCTCCCAGAGACTTTCACCTGCTAGATTATCGTTGTTGTTTGTCAACCTATTCTAATCAAATCACAGATGTCCTAAAAGGAAAACATTTAAAACTAATTCCATCAAAGTGAATTTCCATGAAGGACAAACAGGGGAATGTGGACGGGCATCTCTGATTGTAGAATTCTTCTGGTGAGATTTGGAGGTGCTGAAAGGGAGTGCTGTGACATCTGTCACATTCAAGAGGTTATTAACAGCCAACATATTGAACACATTCAGTCTAAGAAGGAAAGGTTCAACCACTCGACTGCTGCACAAATACCACTACCAGCCTCAATGATATGTCGCAGAGACAGGGGATTGTAGAATATATGCACCCTTTATTCTGCTCTGTTACTGTAAATCAATTCTTCCCAGTTTCTTCAATTAGACTCATGAACAAGGCAGCGTGTCAACCTTCTCTTGTCTGGTGAAGGGATGTAGTGAAGAGATGTTTAAAACCATCCTGTTAAAGGAGTTAATTATTTTAACACTATATCATTGAAACATTCATTAGATTAATGCAAGCCAGCTATTTGCATTATAAACTGCATGAGACTGCTTTTAATGAAGCTCATTGGTCACACTGGATTCACTCCTTTGCCTTTGGCTCCTCCTGTCTGGGTACCATGGTGACATGCAGTCCACACAGCAAGGAGGAGAGAGAATGTATGTGCAGTGCTCACTCTTTCATCTGCTTCTATCCGCATCAAGAACTTCTTCATTGATTAAACAGAAGCAGTCTGTTAAATAATAAACAATAAAATACTAATAAATAATCATAATAAATGATAAACATAATAATGCAAAAATAAAATTGACCATTTGTCAATGTACCATTATTTTTAAAGATTCTGCCTCCTGACTTTAACAAGGTCTCACCTTTTCCACTTCTTTGATAAGTGCCACATCCTGCTCCTCACGTGCACAGTGTTTAGGCAGATAGTGTAAAAGCCTCCAGCACAATGATAATGTAAGTCACTGGCACCCAAGGACAGCACGGAACTCTTTGGCTGTCAAAGCATTTAAGACAGTGACTCCTAACTGCTGAAGGCCAAAACACTACAGAAGACGTTGAATTGGTACTTCCACACTTCAATCCAGATTACATGAATCTGTCAAAGCTGCTTAAAGCAGAAAAGATGAATTGGATTTTGTCTACATTAAACAGTTCTAATCATGATCATTCATGATAATGCCTTCCGTATGTGCTGGTTCAAACAAGGCCATCTTAGTTAGGATACAGTCTCCCTTCTATAGAATTCCCTAGATTGTTAGAGATGTGGCACCTATGACATTATGACTTGTTTGGATGCACCACTGTAATGACAGCCTATGCTACATTATTAAAACTCAGTTTAGCATCCTTTCATCTAGTAGCACAGAGCATTCCGGCAGAGGAACTCTTAAGTGTCATTCAATCTCATTAAAAATATAATAGAGGAGTTCAAAGTCCTTATTAGCCAAACACATTCCCGCTGTTCATTTAAAGAAATCAGTCTTTAAAAGCTTTTACAGTGAATCATTGGGTATGAGCATGCTAACTACGTTAGTTATTTGCGCATGCATTACCCCCCAGGGTGTCTCTAATTGGCTGATAAAAACATTTAAGTATAGAAACATTTCTGTCTGAGTGAATTTTTTAGTAGAGAGCAATGGGGACAACCCCCCCCCCCCCCCCCACAGGTGGAACGTCCATGAGGACAGCAGGGGGCTGGTGGTGGGGGGTGGGGATGGAGAGCCTGATTGCTATGCTGACTTTTTAAGCCTGTCACCCCAGAAACCCTTTGATCCCTGGGTCTCGGTCTGGAAGATTTCTCAGAAAGGCACACTTTCCCCTCCATTCACTCCATTCTTCACCTCTCTCCCCGTGTGTCATTCAACAGTCCATGTTCTCTCTGTGTTTCTCTCAGCTTCGATTTTCTGCTGACTTCTTTTCTACATCAGTTTGTTTCTCTGTTTTAGTCTCTTCCTATTTCTTACAAGTAAAAATGCATCTCTTACATCTTAGATTATCTGATGTATACTGAATGTATATGTATGTGTATGTACAGTATGTACACACACATAATTTATATATACATCTGAGTAATAATTCATTTTTGCCACCTTTCTATCTATCTATCTCTCTCTCTCTCTCTCTCTCTCTCTATATATATATATATATATATATATATATGTATATATAAAGAGAGAGAGATCGATAGATAGTATATAACAGAAGTGCAAGGCAAGGCCCTAAACCATATTTAATTTAATATTACCATATCACCTGTTATAAGACCACCTACTGTATGTAATTTCCTGTCGTATCTATGCTTTGTTTCCATAGTAATGCAAGTAGGTTGCCATGGTAAATACGTTGTTCAGACAAAAATAACACTGAGGCAGACTGACCATAACGATAAAAGATGCTTTTAGCCTTAAATCAAAAATTAAATATATGACATGGTGTATTCCTTTTTTCTCAACAAAAAAAGAATGAGGCTAATTCCTTGCTGCTGGATCAGCTAGTCCAGTAATTCATATTGAACACACATAAACACGTCACACACAGGTACCTACAAAACATACAGAGGACATTTCTTGTAAGCGAAAACAGCTGATACACAGATGCCAAAACACACCACATTCAAGTTGTCAGTTGGAGGGTAATGATGCATTTAAGTCTATTTCTGCCAGTACACTTTTCCTGTCACAGCCTTTGTGTCTCTAGACCTAGCAACCCCCAATTCCTCAAAGCCTGAACACTCCAATCACTTGACTGTCCTTCCCCCCTACAAAGCATGCAGCTGTGAGAAGACCTCCACAAGCTGGAAAGGAAATGCAGAAAGAGATTCGACTCACTACACCCAGAGAATACCAGGAGCCAATAACGTCAAACTCCCTTGACCTTCAGGTATTCCACAGAGCATTATTGGCACACCTGTCCATTATTAATCCAGAAGCCTCCATGTCTTTGACTCTCATAGTTAAGGCTTAGAGCACTAACACAGAGATGTGGCACGCTGTGAAGGAAATGAATTACTCTGCGGGGAATTGATTTTCCTTGCTTACATAAACTGACAGGTGCAGAAAATACATAGTCTATATTCTAACTTTGTAAGTTGTTAAAATGGAAGTGGTACAGAAGGTTTTAGGTGAACCATATCTACCAACAAAGTCTTCTGCTGTGGTATACAGAAGTGTGGCTCGCTGTAGCTTCCTCTCATTAGCATCAATATAGTACCAAGAATTACAGACAAGGTTTTGGATTGTCTCTTCTTTTGACAACCTCTTCGTACCTTCACGCATGCAATACCTCCAAATTAAGCAGCATGTCTGCAATGCCTAGGAATACATGCATTGACAAATGTGTATACCATTCACTGCCATTCAAATTTCTGTGGGTTAAACCCATATGAATAAATGTACGTACAGTACACATAGGTGTACATGTATCTTGGCAGCCTGCTTGATCCCACTTTTAGGAGAATCATTCCAATGTCTTACTGTATTACTGGCAATTTATGAATAAATTGGTTGACATAAGGGAATCAGCTCTCTGCATGTTGTATCCCTCCCTTTAAAAGACCGTAAAAAAAAACAATTGAAGAAGGTCATGGACACTGGAGTCAAAATCAAGTTTTGTCATCAACTCTATTGAATTATGTAACTGAGCTGCAATATGCATTATCATGGAAAATGTAATTCACTCAGACTGATGTCTTAGTGATTACATGACGAAGGCCAGAGATGAAATATGTAAAACCAGGCTGTAGAAGGAAAGTGACAGAAGGAAGAACACACACATACACACGCACACAGACACGCACGCACGCACACACACACGCACACAAACACACACACACACACACACACACACACACACACACACACACACACACACACACACACACACACACACACACACACACACACACACACACACACACACACACACACACACAAATGCAAACTGGAGAAATTGACCAGACAGAAATACATTTCAAGCATCAAAAAGAGGGGCATCTGTAATTAAATGTACCTGCATATCTGAATGCAAGTAGAAAACAACAATGGCGGCAGCACCAAATGCGAGTGAATCTCAACCAACCAGAGCAGAAGCACAGGGTGGCTCACAAAACAAGTGAAAGCAGTACAGATAAGCAGAAGGCAAAAGAAAAGGAGTTTGGTTCCCAGTTTGGAGCAAAGAATGCTTCTCCTACCTCACGCAGCCGAACCCTCACTCTAGTGATGGCCTTCAACCAACGCAGCCTGGAAGGAGCGAAAAGGGGCGGGCCATCCTCAAAGAAACTGCAATTAACACATAAGGAAGGAAACACATGAAGGACTGAACAGTAACACTAAGCCTACTGCATGCCAACCAGAGTTATGCCAACCAGAGTTATGCGGTATATTTGACATCATTGTCGTCAGTCACTCATTCTGTGAGTATGCAGTAAATACTGAAATAACAGAAAAAATGCTGTCTATTTGTTTTCAAGGTGACCAGCCTTCAAATTGTCTACAGGAATTCTCAATTTGAAATCAACTTTAAAGCCTGTGTGCCGTTTTACATAACATGAATCTATCTGCTGAAGCCTAGTACTTTATTTATTTTGTCTTTTTTGTTTTGGTACGGTTTGTTTATTTATTGTTCATCTGTATTATATACCCTCAATCAGGGCAGTGCTGCTCAATTCTCTCTGAATAAATAATGAATATGATGATTATGGTGATATGTAACAGGTGTGTAGCCCCCTGAATTAAATCAGTGCTACTCCCACATACAGTGACACAGTATACCTTATCTGCTTATCAGGCTTTCTGTCTTGAATCTCGAGTGGCTTGGCAGGGACAATCTGCTCCTTTATGTCTTCCTTCACACCAGGCTGTGGAACAGGCTTCAGCTCCTTCTCCTTGCTTTCTACTTCCTTGATGTCCTCGCAGACAGACTGCTGGGCCTTGAGGGAGGGTTGGCGGCTGGTGGAGGTGCTTTTGAGGTGTGAGCCTTCTGAGTCACATCGGTCCTCCGTGTCGGAGGAATACGGCGAGCTGGCCTGGCTGACGTTACCAGACGACCCAAACCGATTACTATCAACGGGACTGCGGTGAAAGATACACAGGAAGTCATTTTCAAGTAAACAAGTAGAAGTTCGAGTTCTTAAAGTAGTCAAAGCTGTGTTTACCAATGCACTGAAACAGCTCATTCTACTTATTAGTTCCAAATGCTGACTGTAGATGGGAACTCAAAACACTGGTGAGAACTTTTACTCTCTTGAACTGGATTGTACATGTTGGCATCTTGAAGACAGGTTCATGAGGTCGAACAGGAATTAGAGAGATGTAATATCTTATTACTGAAGAGGGGGGATTTGGGAAAGTAGTTAATTACTACTATGTGGGTCACTATGAATACCATTCTACAGAACACAGGATCACATTACTCAGTGAAAGTACAGACATGGGAAGATTACATCTATGATAACATAACTACCAACATTAGTACTATGTTTGTATATCATAGTACTGATTCACATCAGTGAGTCACATAAACCTTCCAGCACTAACATTGTACGTGAGGTACGGGTCAGAGAGCAAATTTAGTAATTAATTTAATCAAAATCCCAGATCACATCTTATCAATAGCTTGAAGAGTTATCAAATCAGTGTCACAGCTTATTTTGTGTATGGAATATCATGTGTATGTTTTGATTGTGAGGTTCAACTCAGGTGTCATTGCAGTGTTTCCCACACATTGACGAGACTATGGCGCACCGCCATAGTCTAATTTCGGCCGCCATAGTCTCTGCGTGCACATGAAGTTTTTTTTTTTTTTTTTTGCTCAGACGAAGTTCGTGTCGCTCTCATTGGGATTGCATGAAAGCACAAAGTTCGGCTGTCTGCCTGCGACTGTGCCGAAAACAAAACACTGTTGAGATATGTTAGTGTTTCCCCTACCATTGTATAAGGGGGGCGCCCCGCCCCCCCAACGGCACCCCCCCTGAAAGGTCAAGTTAACTTTGCTCAATTTAATTTTCTATAAAGCGCCAGATCACAACGGAAGTCAGTTAAGGATACCTTTCCTATAGAACAGGTATATACTCTATAGCTTGTTATTTTATTAAACACAATAAATAGCTTTGTGTTATTTATGTTATTTGCACAACGGCATGTCATTTTTGTCACTAGATGATCGCGCGTTTACAATTGTCCTCTGCTCTCTGTATGCGCAAGGCGGACT
This sequence comes from Sprattus sprattus, assembly GCF_963457725.1. Classification (NCBI taxonomy): domain Eukaryota; kingdom Metazoa; phylum Chordata; class Actinopteri; order Clupeiformes; family Clupeidae; genus Sprattus; species Sprattus sprattus. The sequence goes on along the minus strand of NC_137913.1, from coordinate 15,371,249 downwards.
TCTGCCCCGATGCGCACACGACGTTACTTTCTGTTTGAAGATAAGATAGCAGTTAGTAGTTGCCGGCCATCTAAACCATCTAAAATGCATATTTTATTTTGCTCGCAATATATTTGGAAATACAGACAAAAAGCTGTCCGATTTGAATGGGGGTATTTATTCATGTATATTTTGTCATCACTCGATCTTGAGAGATGTCTTCAAGTAACGTTAATGTTCCAAAGTGAAACATTCTAATGTGTGCACCCAGTCTCAGAGAGTTACTAGCCAGACTAGCGGTAACTACTGAAAGAATGCCATGGATCCAGCAAAGCGTAGAGCTAAACGAATGTATGAATATGAACACCGGGCGTTCTTGCCTGAATGGGAGGAATTATTTGCGGAGCGAAATGGAAAACCCCGTTGCTTAATATGCAGACGTCACGGTCGCATTTTAAAGCCTTGAACTTGGATGCTAACATAGCCCAGGAGTTCCTAAAACCTTTCTCTTCCTAAAACAAAGGGAGGCAACTGCTGATATCAAGCTCTTCTCCAGGCACAGTCTGTTTCTCTGCTTTGTTTTGATCAGTCATTGCAGAGAAGGAGGCCTCACATTAATATGTGGAGGCAAAGTGTAGTAGCTGTTCCTAAGCTTTCTCTCCCGGGTCAGGGTGCTCTTGCTCCACACAAATCCCAAACAAAATCTCAGCAGATGTCTTCAATATGTTTAAATTTGTGCCATATTTTAAATCTCAATTTGTTAATTTATCTTCCTAAAACCCACTAGAGGACACTATTTAAAAGGTTATTTAAAAAAAAAAATCTTATGGGGGAGCATGCCCCCAGACCCCCCTAGTTTTGCTGGGTCACAGGAAAAATAATAGGTTTTATGTAGGGGCTTATCCCCCCCAAAAGTGGGAAGCTCCCGCGAAATCAGGAATTTTAGGCCGAAAAAACATCCCCACGCCCCCCACCCCCCAAAGTGGTAAACCGGTAAACATGCACGCGCCACGCGTCCCCCCCCCCGGACATGTGCGCGCCGCGCGTCCCCCCCCATAGTCTCCAAAATTTCTGTGGGAAACACTGCATTGCATACGCATATAATAAAAACATGAGACACATTTCAGGTCTGGATTGACATGTGGATGTGTGATAATGAACAGGGATGTCACTACTGAACATTTCTTGTTGAGTCAAACAACATAAACACTTCTTATTGCCTACGTATAGACATTTCCCTTAAAATAACTGAATCAGTGAGAAGGAAAATCACAAATCAAAGTCAAACAAACATCAACAATTAGGAAAGGTTATGTTTAAAACAAGGGGTGACATGAAAGCATAATAAATGGATTTATTTGACCACTTATTATGTGTCTACTAGCCTTTTAATGTCTTTCTTCAGTGGGCTGATTGGTGGCTCTTCACTTTTCAGATCTGTGGAAGGAACAGGAGGGGTTTCCTGGCTTTTGTCTTCTTCATCACTTGGCAGTGCAGGTTGCCCCTTAAGTGTCTCAGAGCTTCCTTGACTTGTGCCTAAGCTCCGTACCATATCTGAAGAGTCAGGGCCCTCGGTATCACTGGCATCTGCACTACCAGTTATATCTGAGTCTACGCTAGCCATTCTATCTATCCCTGGTTCACCCACTGGTCTACCATCTTCAGCAAAGGTAACTTCCTTAGGCTTGGGTTGAGTGGTAATTGGGGGTGGTGTTTGAGGTGTGGGAGCCTCGGAGGGAGCTGAGAAGGGGAAGCCTATCTTTTTTCCAAACATGGATGGAGCAGAATCCTCCTTTTTGTCTGCTGGCTTTTCATCTTGGAACAGGCCTACTGAGAAACCTTTGAGGCCAGAGAAGAGGCTTCCACTCTCTGGCTGTGGTTCCTGTTGTGGTTTGTGAGCAGGGGGAGAGGCGGGGGAGCTCGAGAACAATGAGCCAAAGGGTTTGGCGGTTTCTGTTACTCCTGACATGAATCCAAAACTGGGAGCAGATAGTCCTGGTATATCAAACATGCCTTTAGTTGAGGAAGGCTCTGGTTCCGGAGGAGCTTTACTTTCTGCATCAGTTTTTGCAGTGCTGTCTCCCTCTGTGTCGGGAGTGACATCTGCTTGAGGAACATTGTCTTCTCTCTGAGTTGATTCATGGTCTTCAGTTGCTGGCTTCTCAGACATGGTGCTGTCATCTTTATTTGGTATCTCAGGCCCAGAATCTTTGGCTGTTTCTGAGTCAGCTTCCCCTTCTTCTGATGCAATTTTATTGGAGTCAGAGACTTCGGCTTTTGAGTCCTCTGCTTCAGGTGCTTCAGTAATTTGACTATCAGGTCCTGTTTTTTCTTCGTCAGTTCTGTCTGTCGGCTCAGGCTGAGCTTGTAAATCAACTGCTGGCTTAGTGTCTGTTGCTTTTGGGGAGTCTGGTGCCTTGAACATACCAAACAGGTCACCAGTTAGGGACTCTGTTGGAAGACTACTTGGCAAGTTAAAGAAGGAGCTCTTCTGCTGTGGTGGAGCACCTGTAGCTGGGGTGGGGTCAGGTTTAAAGAATGAAGTCTGTGGTACTGAAAAAAAGCTGCTGGTTGCTGGTTTGCTTGGAGTACTTGGCCCAGAGAACATAGACATGAATCCAGAGAATGGAGCTGGTTCAGGTGGTTTTTGAGGACCTGCCATTCTCGGTCCTCCCATTCTAGGTCCACCCATTCTTGGTCCTCCCATTCTCGGATCTCCCATCCTTGGTCCTCCCATCCTCGGATCTCCCATCCTTGGTCCTCCCATTCTCGGTCCTCCCATTCTCGGATCTCCCATCCTTGGTCCTCCCATTCTCGGATCTCCCATCCTTGGTCCTCCCATTCTCGGATCTCCCATCCTTGGTCCCCCCATTCTCGGATCTCCCATCCTTGGTCCCCCCATTCTAGGATCTCCCATCATCGGTCCTCTTGGTCCCATTCCTGGAATAGGTTGTGGGGGCAGTTGAGATGGAGGGGAAAGTGGTGCTCCTTCCATTGTTTTTTCTATCGCTACTGGTTGTTCCGTAATGATGGTTCCCTCTATAGTAACTGGCTTTTCAGCCAAAGCATTTTCATCACTTTTAGCCGTTTTTTCAATTTCCGTTTTGATTTCAGCTTCCATGGGTTTTTCAGACTCCACAGATTCATCCACTGATGATTCTGGTTTTGTTGTTTCTGAAGGCTTCTCTGTTTCACCTGATATCGCTGGTTCTATATGTGAATCAGCTTCCACAGGTTTTTCACCTTCAACAGATTTGTCAGAGTCCGGTAGTTTTTCTGAACTTTTTATTTCCTCTGATTCAAGAGGTTTATCACACTCCAAAGTTTCTGTTTCAGAGTGTTTTTCTGATTCTAGGAGTTCTTCTGACTCCAATAATTTGTGTGTTTCTTTTACCTCTGCTTCTGATTCTGTTATTTCATGTTTGTCAGATTCAGATATTATTTCTTTTACCTCTGCTTCTGATTCTGTTATTTCATGTTTGTCAGATTCGGATATTATTTCTGTTTCTATAGGTCTGTCTAAATCTTCCTTAGATTCCTCAGATTTGTCAAGTTCAGTTGGCTGTTCCAAATGGGAAGGCTGTCCAGTTTCCATGGATGCCTCAGATTCTAACTTTAGATCTTTAGTTGCTTGATCTTCAGTGATTACATCTTCGGTTGATGAAACTTGCATTTCCACTGTTGGTTTTTCAGCACCTTCCTGCAAACCTGACAAAGGTTGCTCTTGATCTGGTAGCTCACCTTGCGAATGAGGTGTCACAGACTCTAAGTCTGTCTTTTCCACTTGTATGTCTTGAATATCAGGTGGAGTTATTTCTACTTTTTCATTGCTTGGGACATCACTAGACGATGGCTCGGTTTCAGCAATAAGCTTTTGGTCCAAGCTAGGCTGATTTTCCTCTGGCACGGTCTCTGCCCCTGTGTCATTATTTATAGTTGACTGGCTGTCATCTTTAACATCTACCACCTGGCTAGGTTCAGTTTCATCTTTTCTGTCATCCATTGGCACATCTGGTTTCTTTTCCTCCATAAATGACATGTTAAGAAGACCAAATCCACCAGACTTTGATTTGTTTTGCTCGGGACCTCCTCCAAGTGAGAACACTGACGGAACTTTAAAGAGACTCTCTGGCTCCTGAGGCTTAGAAGCCTCTTCTGATCCACTTTGCTCTGCCTGAGGAGCAGCTCCACCAAACATTGATAGAAATCCTTTGCCTGGTGGTTCACTAGGTGCTGGAGTTGAGGGCTGAGGACTGGACCCTCCAAACATGGAGAACAAACCAGATCCAGACACAGGTGCAGTGGGCCCTCTGGGACCTGCAGGTGGCTGTGGACTAGGACCACCAAACATCGAAAATAACCCTTTTCCTTGTTCTTGAGGTGGGGGTCCTCTGGGTGGGGCACCTCCAGGAGCAGGGCCTCTTGGACCGGGCCCTCTAAATGGGGCACCTCCAGGAGCAGGGCCTCTTGGACCGGGCCCTCTAAATGGGGCACCTCCAGGAGCAGGGCCTCTTGGACCTGGTCCTCTAAATGGGGCACCACCAGGGGGAGGACCTCTTGGGCCAGGTCCTCTGGGTTGAACACTTCCTGAGGGAGGACCTCTTGGGCCAGGTGGTGGCTGAGATGAGGGTCCACCGAACATTGAAAATAATCCTTTGCTTGGGGGTTCACTGGGTTTACTTTGAGACTCACTTTGAGTTTGCTGAGGACTAGGCCCACCAAACATGGAGAATAAGCCTGATCCTGGGGATTCTTTAGCAGATGAACCAGGGATGATGCCACCAAGAATAGATGACCCACTCTGGGGTGAACCGGAGGCCCCTCCTCCAAACATTGAGAACATACCTTTAGCAACTGGTTCCTCAGGTACGTAACTTCCTTCTGGACCAGCCTGTGTTGTGGAATCATCCTCTCTTGATGGAGAGGGCATGGGTTTTTCCTCTTTTTCTTGAACAGATGTTTCAGGTTGGGGGGTCTGTTCAGACTGTGTAACCCCTGAGTCTGGAATTTCCTGCTTAGGTGTATCTGGCTCAGGTACAGAATTACTAGGCTGAGGCTCTTCTTCCACTGTTGCTGTAAACTCTTTTAATTCAGGGGAGATTATTTGTGGATCTGAAGGGGAGCTCAGGCCCTCAGAGACAGAACTGTCCTCTTTCGGTGGCACCTCTGGGGTGCTCGGTGGACATGGGATTGCTTCTTCTGCTTCAGCAGCCTCTGATGGTGCAGCTGGACTAGACTGCACCACCTCAGAGTCTAAAACTTCTTCTTTCTGTGTAAAGGGCTGAATAGATTCACTAGGGAGTGTCATATCTTCCATTGGTGGAGGACTCTCCTTTGTTTCTTGTGGACTTTCATCTGGTACTGAAGGTGTCTCAGAGACAGAGCTTTCATCTTTGAGTGAAGCAGACTGGGGACTCATGTCACTACAAACGGGAGTGTCAGTCTGAGTCTTGAGAACATCTGATAACTCTGAGGAGACAAGCTTCTTCACGGTTGTTGGAACCTCTTCAGCTGGGACTGACTGAAGTTTAGGCTCTGTACTCTCTGACTGAGGAGGCAACTCCTCACATTTGTTTGACATTGTATCTTCTTTATCAGAAGAAATCATAGGTAGCTCTGTTACCTCCTCCGCAAGTTTATCTGTAATTACCTGGCTTGGAGTTGACTGAATGTCACAGGAAACTGCTATTTTGTCTTCATGAACTGGCTCGCTAACCGAATCCACTGCCTGATCTTTATCTAGATTTTCTTTAGCGATAACCTCGTTATCAGTGCAGGATTCACTGTCTGACAATACACCGACATCATCTTCCGGTGTACTTGCTGCTGAAAGGATAATTTGGGGTATGACCATTTGTCTGAGTTCAGGCCTTAGCACATAATCTATAGGCAGATCAGTTGGTGGCGTAACATCAGAAGGCACTGACTCTACTGGGGGTGCGGGCTGAATTGCACTGATACTACTCTGGGCCTCAGTAGACTGAGTGGATATTTCAGTTGTACTCTGAGGTGTTACTGGTTGAAGGACATCAGCATCTGATTTGCAACTTGTCGAGGTTTCAGTAATTAGTGTGGCAGATTCACTTAATATAGTAAATGCTACTTTTCCGGATGTGTCAATACATGGAGATAATGGTGGAGGTTCTGATGCAGTAGGCAAAGAAGTGGATGTATCCATCATGGGAGGCAATATCCTGGGTGGCACATCTGTGGTTGGTGATGTGATTGGGGTTTGGCTTGGATATGCCCCTTGTAAATTCAAAGGAGTTGGACTTGATGGAGTTTGAGCAGTTCTTATTTCTTCGACTGACACCTCATTTGATGGACCTGGAGGAGATGTAGATGCCACTATGGCAGTTGTATGGGGCCTTATCTCCTTAACTGATACAAAGTCTTGAACTCTTGCTTCGTCAGGGCTGCTAACAGTTTCATTTGACAACTTCGGAGGTGTTCTACTGGCGAAAGTTCCTGATGAAGCCTCTTTGGTGGCTTCAGTAGTCTGGGAATCTGTACCACTAAACATGGAGATAAGCCCTTGGACAGATCCTGTAGAAGTTTTAGAGACTGCCGGTTCCTGATTTTGGTAAGCCTGTGTTGCATGTTGCACTTTCATCATTAATGGCTTACTTTGCGGCTCTGGGAACGACGATGGGCTAGCTGTGGCAATCTGGGAACTAGGTCCAGTGAATCTCGAAGCAAGATTTTTGACACTATCTTGTGATGCCACTGCCTGTGCCGGAGTCTCAACAATTAAGGGAATACCAGCAACTTCTTCATTTGTATCTATAGATGTTGACTTCTTCCTCATGAGAGGCAGAGCTCTAGTCTGATTTCTTACTTCAGGTTCTCTCTCTTTTGGTTTTGATGACATATCAAGAGTGCCTGTAATCAGATTTGCAGGTGCTGATTCATTAGCCAGAGAGGTTTGCCGGGTAAGGATAAATGGCTTACTACCTGTTGGAGATGAAGGAGGAGGCTGTTCTGTTATTGCTGAGAAAACAGGAGACACACTCCTTGAAGAAAATCCAGATCCAGAGACACTAGGAGGGTTATCCAGAGAGCCAATTTCAATAACAACATGCCCTGCCCCTGGAGATGATTGCTGAGGAGCAGGAGCTGGATGTGATACTACTGGTACTGGTGCTTCGACAATTAAGGGGACACCTGCCACTTCCTCACATATATCTATAGATGTTGACTTTTTCCTCACAAGTGGCAGTGCTTCAGTTTGATTTCTTACTTCAGAAGGTTTCTCCTCTGGCTTTGCTGACATATCAAGAGTATTTTTAATGCGGCTTGCTGGGACAGATTCACTTGAAAGAGATGTCTGTCGAGTAAGGACAATATGCTGACTGCGTGTTGGAGATAAAGGAGGGGGCTCCATTTCATACGGTTTCATGACTGGTGCAGATGATCTAACTTCATCTTTGATAACGTTTGCAGGTGGAATAGTGTTCTGATATGTCTGGGATACATTAGTAGGAACTGGTGATACAGCATAGGACTCTCCTGTGATTCTTTTGGCTACAGGAGATGCACCACTCTCAATGCTTGGAGACAGTTGCTGCACATTTGATGGTGGATAAATCACTGTGTGGGTCTTAGCTTCGACTGAAGGGCAACTCTCTTCATCTAAACCTATTATTGATACTTGTTTAACCAGACCTTTAGGCCTTGAAGATACAACTTGGGGTTTGGTTTCTGCAACATAGGTAGGCTGTCTTAACCCAGGGGTCACTGTCTGTTGCATGTCTGTTTGAGCATGCATATAAGCTCCTTGATTTACTTGTTGATACATGATAGGTGCAGAAGAGGTTGGTTGTTGTTGTGCAGTGGGTCTCATCCTTGAATCCCCAACCAAACCTTCATGTTTAAATGTCTCTGTGGCAGTACCAGCAACTTCAGTGCGAGGCATTTCAGGTACACTCCTTTGCACAGTATATGGAGGCTGTGCTGCCGATCCTTGTCTGGATTGTTCCGTTAAGTTAGCCTGCACAGCAGGTACTCTTTGCCCTGTATGAACATCAGTAAGGCTTACGCTCTTTTGCTGGATCTCAGGGCTCTGAGGCGCACTTTGACTTTGACTCTGCCTTCTTTGAGGGACTGATCTGAGGGAGGATCTACGGAATGAAGACTGAGTCTTAGAAGGTGAGAGGTCTTTGACTCCCTGCTCATTTGTGTCTATGTATTTGTCATGCTCTATCTCAACTGTCAAGTCCACAACCCTGGTGTGTAATTTCTGCTGATGTGGCTGTTGATTATATGGCCGTCTACTCTCAAAATCTGATTTATTTTCCTTACGTGTAGAGAAATCCATAACTTGCCCAGGCCGGAGCACAGGAGAATATTTTGGAGTATCCATTGTAATTTTTACAGAACAGTCCATAGGTTTGTTATCTCGTTGAATGTTTGTAAGTTGCTGGGTTTGAGCACGGAAGACTCCATTGCAATGATATGTAGGAATTTCCTGTCGTAGTACTGATTCAGTTGTGTGACGTCCAATCAAATTTGGTGTTTGCTCTGACTGAATATTTTCTTTGGGCAATGTGGCCAGCTGTTTTTCTGGAACTTGTTCCTTGGCTGAGGGTGGTTCAACAACTAATGGTACACCAACAGAATCTTGCCTGTACTTTCTAGTGTCAGGTTTAGTCTTTACTAATGACACTGCTCCACTGCATTCTATTCCACCAACTTCCTTAGCAGGTTTGCAGGCTAATTTTGGTGACATATCAATAGTGTGTTGGACAGAATTTGCAGGAGCAGAGGCTGCTTTGTATTGCTGGACTATGGGTTGCATTGCCTTTGCAGACACAGGTGGTGCTTTTGTTTGTGCTCCTGAACATACGGGCTCCTTCTTAACCTCAGTTGTCTGTAAAACACTTTGGGGAGGAAGTTGTGGAGGCTGCTGCTGTTGTGGAGAGGGTACCTTAATCAAAGAGACTCCAACAATATCTTCTCTTATGTCCAGACTTTCAGACATGGTCTTCACTAGAGCCACTGCCCCACTTGATGAAACCTCTTTCACCTCAGCTGGCTTTGCTTTTGACTTTGGTGACATATCAAGTACATGTTTAACAGAATTTGCTGGTGCAGACGTTTTCTGGCAGGTTTGTATCTGGCCCTGTTGAACAATGGAAGACTGCTGGGCTCCAGCTACCTGGTCTGCTAGAGGTGCTGTCACTGAAGATGCTTTCGTTTGGCTCACCTGCAGTGGTCCTTCAGAATTTTGCTGTCTTGGCTTAAGGTTTTTAGAGAGTGTGTCACATTCAGGGGTTTTCTCTTGAGGGGTCAAGGGTTCCACAATTAGGGGAACACCAAATGAATCATCTCTAGTTTGCAGCCTACCAGTTGGATGACTTTTAACCAATGACACTGCTTTATTTAGACAGGGTTTAGCTGGTTCTTCACATAGTTTATCTGATGGCTCAGTTGGTTTTGGTGACATATCAAGTGTACTTCTGATAGAATTGGCAGGAGCCGATGGTATTTGATGGGACATAGCAGTAGCGTCTAGAGAGCAAGGGCTACTTCTGATAGACCGAGTGGCTAGACGAGAATCCAGAGAAAGTCTTCTGGACCTGGTAGACACAGGGCTTTCTGGGTATGACACAGGGTGTGGCTGAGATGAACTAAGATCTAAGCTTTGCTGAGATTTGATGACTGGTTGTGACTGTCTCCTTCTTTCACAAGGCCTTTCTTGTGGTATTGCTGAATCAACAACAAGAGGAACACCAATAGAGTCTTTGTAAACGTCAGCAAATAAAGTTACTTTGTTCCTTACAAGAGAGACTACTTCACTGTCAGAAGCCTCACATGATGTTTCAGATGGTTTCTCTGGCTTTGTCATTGGCTTCGATGACATGTCAATTGTGCTTTGGATTGTGTTGGCAGGAGCTGATGGTACTCGATGGGATAGAGCAGTAGTTTCTGGAGAGTAAGAGCTTCTTCTGACAGACTGAGTGGCTAGACGAGAATCCAGAGAAAGTCTTCTGGACCTGGTAGACACAGGGCTTTCTGGGTATGACACAGGGTGTGGCTGAGATGAACTAAGATCTAAGCTTTGCTGAGATTTGATGACTGGTTGTGACTGCCTCCTTCTTTCACAAGGCCTTTCTTGTGGTATTGCTGAATCAACAACAAGAGGAACACCAATAGAGTCTTTGTAAATGTCAGCAAATACAGTAACTTTGTTCCTTACAAGAGAGACTACTTCACTGTCAGAAGCCTCACATGATGTTTCAGATGGTTTCTCTGGCTTTGTCATTGGCTTCGATGACATGTCAATTGTGCTTTTGATTGTGTTGGCAGGAGCTGATGGTACTCGATGGGACAGAGCAGTAGCTTCTGGAGAGCAATAGCTTCTTCTGACAGACTGAGTGGCTAGACGAGAATCCAGAGAAAGTCCTCTGGACCTGGTAAACACAGGGCTTTCTGGGTATGACACAGGGTGTGGCTGAGATAAACTAAGATCCAAGCTTTGCTGAAATCTGATGACTGGTTGTGACTGCCTCCTTCTTTCACAAGGCCTTTCTTGTGGTATTGCTGAATCAACCACAAGGGGTACACCAATAGAGTCTTTGTAAATGTCAGCAAATGAAGTAACTTTGTTCCTAACAAGAGGGAGTACTTCAGTGTTAGAAGCCACTTTTGATGTTTCAGATGGTTTCTCTGGCTTTGACATTGGCATTGATGACATGTCAATTGTCCTTTTGATTGTGTTGGCTGGTCCTGTAATCTCGTATGGACGAGGTGCTGTTTGACCTGATACCATAGATTGATTTTGCATAGATGGTTCCCGTTTGAGAGCAGCACGCTTATTTTCAGTATGACTTTGCCTCTGTAAGTCTGGGGTAATGATTCTAGGTATTTGACTTCTGGATGGAGATCTTTGTGATTGTTCTGTAGATGTCATGATCTGGCCTTGTAAAGCTACACGAGGCTGAGTCCTCAAATGATCCGCAACTTGTGAATATTTGCTCTTTGATAAAGGTGTTGAATCAATCCCAGAGTTCTGTGGAGGAGCCTCACTTAACTGATCTGATTCCTTGTGACTGAATATAGGAGACATATCTATTGGACGGTTGGGACTTGAGGATCGTGTTCCAAACAACTGGTTAGAAGTGGTGATTCCACCCTGTGACTGTTTTGGTTTATACTTTGATGAATCGGAATCAACCACAGGAGTCTCGATATCAGCTTCTCTTGACTTCTGTGATCTCTTTTCACTTAACATTGGTGATTTATCGAATGGACAATCAGGGCTTGAAGATCGACTTCCGAAAAGTGGATAGCTATCAGGACTTCCTGACCGCTGATTTGCCATTGTATTTAGACTGGAGTTGGGTAGTCTTGGAGATGGAAGGGTTTGTAAAACCAAAGAATCCAATTCTACATCTTTGTTTTCTACTACAACAGTCAGATCCATCACATTTTTCTCTTTAGCACTTGATGTGTGTGTTTCTTGGCTCACATTTTTAGCTTGCTTTGTTTTGTATTTAGTGAAGTCCATAGCCTGTACTATGGAAACGATTTTAACAGATCCCTCTGCTGGTTGTGAAGGTGTCTTGAGATTTTGGCTTTGATCCTGTTTTTGTAATGATGGGGAAAAATCTAAAGCTTTATCACAAAATTGAGAATCAGTGGGCTTCACATCCTTGCTGCTTTGAGTAATTTGATGATAAAGTACGGGGGACCTGGGAGAACTAGCTCCGTGCACAGTTCCATTCAGCTGTTGAGCAACACGTGGTGATGCAGACGCTGCAGATTTTGTTGACTGAGATGTCAAAGAAGGCTGTCTTCCAAGTTGTGGTCTGGGAGAGGGTGAGGGGGAGGGTGAAGTTGGAGTAGATGTGGGAGGTGTGGGCAATACACGAGGTATTCTGGTAGAGCCAGTGGTTTGAGCCATGTTACCTTGGGCCTCATCACCTTTAGACATTTTAGATTTCAGACTCTGAAAACCTGAGCCTAAGATACTTGATTGTTTATCCATAGGTGAGCCCCTTTGGTTAGATAGAGAAGGCTCTGCCTTAGAGAGTTCAGATGATGTACCAGATGGTGATGGTGTGCTGACTGCCTTATTTGTATCAGTAGCCTTGCCTACAAAATCTCCAATAGCTGAGAACACAGAGGTTCCCTTTTGTTTTTGCTGCTGCTGGTCAATAGTCTTGTCATCCACAAATCCTACCCTGATTTCGGGTATTGTGGGTCGCTTGTTTGCAGAGGTATATTGCCTATAAGATGAAGATGAATTGTAAGCAGCTGTGGTAGTGGATCCTGGGCCAGACACTTGTGGAAAAAGATCATTAATTCCTTGGTTCTTCCAATATGGCCCTCCGTGACTTCCTCTTCTCATGTTACCTGTGAGGTCATCTGCTTCCAGTTGCTCTGTTTGAAAGGGCATTTCTGGTTGTGTTGCGCCCATTTGAATTTTTTTCAGCTTGCACATAGTGAAATCAACGGCCTGCTCATTCTGTGCAGTGATGGACTCCTCAAACATCTGAGAGAAACGCTCTAGATTCATATTCATTATTTTGTCTCCTTTCTGAAGAGCTGAAGTCAAATCCTCTGGAGCATTGAGCAGCTGTGAATCCTTCAGATCTTGATCTGGAGTCCAAAGAGCAATGTCTTCTTGAAGTGGGATTTTGAATCCAAAGAGTGTAACCTTAGGATCATTCATTTGCTGTTGTATGTTTGCTATATGACCAGTAGTCTTATTCTCAGGAGAGGCACATGCATAAAGGTGTTTTCCAGCCCTGTCAGTTAGCAGAGAGTAAATGAACTCCTCATCTGTGTAAACATAATACCCACAGTCACCTGCTTCAGCAGGCCACCACATGCCTTGTTCTAAGAGAGAAAGCCACTGCTGATACCACTCAGAATCTTCACAATGGGTGTCATCATCTTCTTCTCTCTTTAGTCCAGCTGAGCTACTCAGGTCGACAGCACCATTGGACAGGTCCACAGCGCCTTTTTTACGCTGAAGTCTCTTTAAGAAGTCCATTGCTGATTTCAGATCAAACTCATTCTTAAGCAGCTCAGAACTGACCACTTTATTTTCAGCAGAAGGCTTGCTCTGTGCGTTGCAGTCAGTAAGAGACTGACACCTGCTTAGTTTTGGTGGCTTTTCTGTTGAGAGGTTAAGGGCTGAGCCTGCAATCCAAGGCTTTCCACTCTGAATTCCATTTTGCCTAGTAACATCCTCTATATTGGCACAGCTGCTCCAGCGCTTCCTGTCTCGACAGCTCATGTCAAAAAGTATTATGTCCTCATCATCTATTTGGTTTCTGCCATTCTGAAGAGGATGGCTTGCCATGTCCCTCCATGGGTGTGAGGGGATGTGGAACTGACTGGAATCGACATCTTTGGGATTCCACCTTTCCGGAGCCTCCCTCAACACCGCTCTCATAGGTGGTTCATAAACCTGATTTTCTACATAAGATTCCTCAGACTGTGCTGCAAGAGCCTCTGCTAAAGCAAACTCATTAAGCTGTTGCCAGAGGAGGGCCTCTATGAGGCACTGATATTCATACAGCTCTGGGGGAATCACGCCATTTTCTGCAAATGAGTAGAGCAAATCCTGATAGCCATACTCCCGTGATGTGCCATACAGGAGACGCTGAATCTCATCCAAATACCTTTGTGTAGCGGACTGAGGTAATTGGGGGAGACTTTGAGCTTGTTCAGAACCACCGGTTGTGGTTGGAACGTTGATGCTGCTTGATACAACAGCATCAAGAGTTTCATTTTGTTTGGGAAGGATACGGTCAAGGACACTCCTTTCTGATTCTTTACTGGTTGTTGGAGTAGAACTTTCATTGGGCCCTAATTTGAATATACTAGAAAGCAAACCTGGAGTGCTGCTACTAGTGCTTGTTTTTACATCATCATGAGAGGCTGCTGACTCTTGTGGTTTAGATGTGACAGGCTCCTCATTTGTGCCAAATAATCCAGACAAAAAGCCCTTTTGGCCAGCAGCTTTGGGGTCTTTTTCCACCACATTATCTTGCGATGACTGAATATCCACTGGTTTGGTTCTCTGGATCTGTGGCCGACCTTGTCCAGGTTTAACTTCTTGACCAGGTTGTTTTGATATCTGGCTAGCAGGACTCTGATTATCCAATGGCGTTTCTTCAGTGGTTGCAGTCAGCTTGTTCAAGAAACCAGACAAAATCCCACCAGATTCAGGCTGCTGTGCACTCTGAGGAGACTTACCAGCAGGTTGTACTGATTGGCCTGTAGGTTGAGCTTGCTGCTGAGCAACATCTGGTGTGGCAAGCTTCATAATGCTAGAGAACAAACCGCCTGACTGGCCCTGTTGCTGGGCGGATGCTTGTTGAGTTGGTTTGGTGTCATCCCCCTGAACACCTTGCTTATTCCCTGGTTGCTGACTGCCAGTCTGTGGCTGAGCAGGCTGGCTCAAAGTTGCACTGTCTGTAGCACCCATCTTTAGAAGCCCAGACAGAAGTCCTCCAGACTGACTAGGTTGGGGAGGTTGCTGGTTTGATGGCTGGTTCCTCCCTGGAGGACCTTGCCTCCCAGGGGGTGGCTGTGGTTGCTGAGGAGGCGTGTCTACTGCCGCCAACTTATTCAGGAACCCAGAAAACAATCCCCCCTGCTGAGGCTCAGGTGCTGGCTGTGGAGGAATTTGAGTTTGTCTCTGCAACGGTTGTCTGTTGCCCTGTTGCTGCTGCTGATTTGGCCTATTTGTAGGAGACCCTTGCTGTGGTGCCGGTGGTTGATTTGAGGAGAACAACCCAGACAAAAATCCCCCCTGTTGGCTCGGTTGTGGTTGTGGTTGTTGTTGTGGTTGTGGCGCACTCTGATTTTGATTGGGCTTGTTCACCTGTTGAGAGGGTTGACTGCCCTGTGGTGGTTCTGGTGGTGTGTCAGTAAGCTTGCTAAAAAGCCCAGACAGCATCCCCCCTGCTCCACTCTGGGGTGGCTGTTGAGAAGGAATTTGATTCTGCCTCTGTAGATTCTGTCTGTTGGCCTGTTGATTACCAGGTTGACTGGGGTGCTGCTGGGGGCCTGAGGGTTGGCTGGGAGCATTACTAGCGGGACCAGCACTACCAAACAGACCAGAAAGAAAACCGCCCTGCTGTGCTGGTGGCTGCTCGGGTGGCTTGGGAGATTGTGTCGACTGCTGGTCAGCAGGTGCTGCTTGTTGTGGCGGTGTTGCAGTTTCTGCTAGTTTATTGAAAAGGCCAGATAACATGCCACCTGCTGGACCAGAAGGAGGCTGCTGAGCTTGCGCTTGGTTAGTGCCACCTGATGGTGGCTGTGCTGGAGGTTGTTGTATGTTTTCTGTGAGTTTAAGCAACCCACCAAAAAGTCCTCCGGACTGACTAGGAGGAGGTCCAGCTTGCTGAGGTGGCTTCTGATTTTGGCCCTCCTGCTGCTGCTGCTGCTGCTGTTGATCTTTTTGTTGGGTCTGAGCAGAGGCTGACTGTTCTTGTGTTGGCAGCTCAGAGGAAGCAAATTTAAGTAGCCCTGATAAGATGCCGCCTGTTTGACTCTGGGCTGCGCTGCCATCTTGTGGTGCAGCTTGACTTGTAGTGGTGTTTTGAGCAGACTGACCACTTGCAGAGTCGGTTGCTGTAGGAGGGGATAGGGGGCCTGAAACGGTATCAGAAGCCATTTTTAAGAGTCCAGAAAAAAGTCCACCTGTTGGAGGGGGAGATGTTTGTTGTGAGGGATCTTTCTGTGTTTCAGTGCCTTGGTCTCCTGGGGGCTTAGTACCTGCCGTAGGTCCAGCAGCGTTTTCAGGAGTGGCCATTTTGAAAAGCCCTGACAACAACCCTCCTGTCTGAGGTGGGCCAGCACTCTGTTGCGGCTGACTTTGAGGTGGAGTGACTATTTGTGAAGCAGATGATAAAAACCCAGAGAGCAAGCCACCCTGTGGAGCACTAGCCTGAGGTTTATCCTCAGAGGAGGTACGTTTGAGCAGCCCAGAAAGAAAACCTTGTGGCTGAGGTTGAGCTTGCGCCTCGGATGGTGGCTTAGCCTCAGAATGGGCTGTAATGTCACCTGGAGTAGTACTCTCAGCCTGGACCTCTGAACTTAGCATTATTTGATCAGAATCGGCTTGAGTAGCCAGCTCAGATTGTTGTTTTGGGGTGCTCTCTGTGTTAGAGTCTCCAACAGCTTTCTGCTTATCCTCGGCTGTTTTTTCCTGGGTGGCTTCTGTTGAAGGTTTGGGGGGTGGTGACACTGCCTGAGGTTCAGGTGTTGCTTTAAACAGGTTGGAAAACCATCCAGTGTTGTTGTTTCCCTTTGGTGTGCTTTCTAGGAGAGCTGCACGGCCTTGTGGGGGTGATTTTGGGCCACTTTGAGAACTTTCTGTTTTAGCGACATTTGTATCTTCTCCAGTAGCAAATTTCAGAAGTCCAGAGAGCATTCCCCCCTCTGGTTTGGGTGCCTGCGGGGCAGATGCATCTGAGGTAAGAAAAGGTACCTTTATTTTCCCTGCGATTGAAGAAGCTATGTCTTCTGTCTTTGGTGCAGCAGTATTATCTGTGGGTTTAAAAATCGAAAACATAGATGTACCTTCACTTTGAGCTGGTTTGTCATTAGCCCCAGAGATAATCGAGGTAAATGACTTTTTGAAAGGACTGAAAAACCCACCTTCCTCAGGAGCGTCTGGCTTAACTTCAGGTTTTGGAGATGCTCTTCTTGGTTGACTATCAAGTATTTCTCCCGAGGACTCCGTCTCAGGAAGAAGCTCTACGGAACCACTTGCACTTGCGACGCTCTGTGGCCTATCACAAGAATCTGCACGAATACCTTCCGTCTGCTCAACAGATAAACTCTGTGATCTATTAACTGACCCACTGCTGACCGCATCTCCAGCCGGCTGTGCTGCAGCATCTCCAGCTGCTTTGTCTGAAAAAAGCCTCAAAGGGTTAAGTCTTCCAAGCACAGAGGTTGGCTGGCTTGCTTCCTGTGCTTGATTTCCTGCACCGACAGCACTGTCAGATGCCCCTGAGGAAGCTGCTCCCGCTTGTGGACCGGGCTCGGGAGACCCAAATGGAAGAAGAGACTGTAGGGAGAACTTCCTATCAGCAGTGGCTCCCTGATGGGCAGGTGGCACAATGGCAACAGGGGTTGGACTGGAGGAGGTTTTGGGAATGAAGGAGAAGAGTTTAGACATCCCAGATTCTGTTTGGGAAGCCGGTTCTGCTGTCTCTGATGATGCCGCTGTATCAGTTGGTGATTTTGTGCCTGTGATTGAGCTAAAGAGAGAGCTCACTGCATTTTTCACACCTGATATTCCCTGTTCCACTGTTGTGCTATCTACAGGGGTTTCTTTACCTGTTTCTTTATCTTGCGCAACAGTTTCAGTTTTCAAACCATCCTGAGGTGTAGATTTTTTGGTAGGCCTTTGATCATACTTGCTGATCTCCTCTTCTTTTTCAGCTAGGTACTCTGAGACGGTGTCGACCAGCTTTTGCATCTCATCCATAGTATCAACATACTCATCACTTGGTTCCTCCACAGGAGACAACATGGCATCTGAAACCCGTACTGCAACCATCCCCTGGCTGTTCTTTCTCACGTAATGTTCCCAGTCTGTGCTGCTCTCATAAGAGTAGACATATCTGTCATGACTGTAATAACTGTCATATTCATATTGAACATCCTCCTCAGCAAAAGCTAAGTCGTCCAACTCCTCCTCAGATCCAAGAGAGAACTGCATCTCATCTGATTCAGCAGAGCCATATTCACTCCTCCCTCTTAGTCTGGCTTCTTCCTCCTCTCTGTAAGCTGCATAGTGTTCTAACGTTTCCTCCAGCGGGTTTTTGGCCCACATTCTGGTCCTGTGCAACAGTCCCTCCCTTGAAGCCTCCTGCTCAGCCCGCTGCCTTATTTGCCTGACTGAGGGGATAATTGATATTTCAGGTGGGGAATTTTCATCTTCAAAACAACTTGCTTCTTTGTAAATCAGGCGCACCTCCCCGCTGCCCAGACCACGGCTTCCCTCAACAGGTTGGCCTGTCTCATCATACTCCTCTGGAGAGACTGCGTCACACTCCACCGTCTGATAGAACCGACTGCCTTTGGAATCACTTGGACTGCTGACAATTCGGTAAATTTCACTTTTGGTGTCTTCGTCAGGCCATGTTTTCTGTTCCGGCTCTAGATAGTCATCTAAGATATCTGGAACTTTGTATTGACTCTCCCAGTCCTCCACTCCCATACCAGAATCAACTGGAACTATCTGGACAGCTCCTCTGCTCCTAGAGCGTCTGTGTTTGTCAGTTAAGTCAAGTATAAATCCATGCAAGGGAAAATAGAATTGGAAGAAAAATAAAAAGACAAGAAAATAAATGATGACACAAAATGTTAAATAGAACATGAAGGAAAATTAAACTGAAATCAATAAAGAGTGAAAATTAAACCAAATAATATATGATTGGTATTAAAATTATATAAATAAGATAAATAATGAGAACAAACAAATAATATTGGAAATACATTTTCCATAGTTGTTTTCATGACCAGACTTAGTCAAGAGTTAACATATACAGACGTTGTACAGCTTCAACTAAAGAGTGACTTAGTGTAACTACTCTTGTCTGAGCTTACTCTACATTATCTGTGTGAGAGTTTCTTTGTACCTTGGCCCCCTTGATTCTCTGTAATCGGACTCATAGTTCTGAGTGGAATCTGTTCCAGCCTGATAGAGCCTACGTCCCGTAGGGTATTGATGCACTGATGAGTTGGGCTGAGCTGTGGTGTGGAACCGCGGGGGGCGGCCGCTGTTTTCGCTGCGGTAGTCGCTGTCGCGGTCATCCACTGCACTGTCGTGGTCATCACATGCTAAGGTTTAATCGATGAGAAATAATTAGTCTTCTAATGGTGAGCATAAATATGGAAAAGCAAACACAGACAAACAGACAGTTCTGGCTAAGTTGATTTTTTAGGTGATTACATGTTTTTGTCACCAACGCTTTAACAATGAAGCATTCTATAAGCATTCAAAATATTTTGCCATCGAAAAATTCCACTATATTCAGTACCTTATTAACAACACTCATAAGTTATAGCCTTCTATAACAAAGGCTCATCAAAAACTGTGTATGTATAGTACAATGCTGAATACAGTTCAACATGTTCATATGAGCATTCAACTGTCCTTGAACTCACACAAGAGACCGAGTGACTGATGATAAGAGGGGTGAAGGAGGGGTTCACATGGTCAATGACAAACAACAGCACGGAACATCACAGTAATCAAAATGTGTGTAACAACAGAGACGGAGGAGATTGGTGGGTGAGAGAAAGAAAGCCAGCGATTGATAGTCAGACAAACAAAAATCCACACAAAGAGTGTTGGGAGTGGAGGATGCAGAAAAAATGTACAAATAATTCTGAAGACTGCTTCGTGAATGACGTGTGACTCAACATGCACAAGTCACAAAAGGGAAAAATGACAAAAAGTGTTGGAAAATCAGATGATGAGCGAGGATAGCTGAAGTACATACTCTGTTGCTCACTCCATCCAAAGTAACTCCAGTCGCCTGGGGGCATGGAAGCAAATATGAACAGAAAAAATGCAGCTAGGGAAATATAACCCCTACATGAGATTTAAGGCACATTTACTTTACTAAACTCATACAGACATTTAATACATTCACTTCTGTGGCTTTGAACATCTGAAATGGCACCCCACTGAAAAAGAGAAGCTAGACATGGTGTACAGCGCCATCTAAAGTCCAAAGGTGGAATAATTTCAGTTTGTGCAAAATAGCTTTTCAATTAAAAAAGAACAACCCAGTACCTGATGACAAATATATTCACAATTCATATAAATAAGAAAAGGACTGAAAAGAAAAACAGAAAAATAAAAACTGAACACCCACTAGAATAAACAGACAACAAATACAAAGTGTCAGTGGATTGTACTCCCAAGACAACTGTGTGAGGTAGTACTAGAAGTGAGGCAGAGTCCAGCATGAAGGCAGCTGAATGTAAGTCTAGACAGAGATTCTGTTATACTATTTTATATATTATAATAAGGTTATACTCACAGCACTGTGAAGGGACTGAAGGGAGCGGTCTGCGTTGGGCTTCATCTTGCACTGGATACTGGGAACATTGGGAAAAGGGTTACAGACAGTCAAGGTATGTCAAAATGCAGTAAAAATTAAATATACCACCTGAACTAAATTATTAACCAGAGTTATGACTTTTTATGGTCTGTCGGTATAAGTTCTTGTTGTAACTGTAGGTTTCCAGAGGATGGCATTTATGAGTTTGCAACAAGCCTAGAGAATATTTACTATGAAATAATAACCCAGATTATTCAGGTTTAATTCACACCTGCTCATTTAAACAGGGATGTCCTCTTGTTTTTTATTATGTTATCATTTACCATTTCTAATTGTAATTTCAGATTGTGTGCACGAGGCTTTTTGTATGTTATACAGTAAGTATGTGTATTCTAGTAGTGCAGAGAGTATTTGCTTTATTACAGCAAAAGCTATGCAAATGACAGACGCAAGATAAGCCTTAAAGACAGGAGCTTACATTTACATTTACATTTAGTCATTTAGCAGACGCTTTTGTCCAAAGCGACGTACAAGGGAGAGCAATAAAAGAGCAATAAAAACCTTGTGTTACAATAAATACTACTTTACATAAAAAAAATAGAAAAACGACATAGCAAAGAAAAAGAAGTGCAGGAATGTAACTGCTGTAAGTGCAAGTTAAGCACTAGTCAAGGTGCCATTTAGGAAGGGAGGTGCTCTCTGAAGAATTGGGTCTTCAAAAGCTTCTTGAAGGTAGAGAGGGACGCCCCTGCTCTGGTAGTACTAGGCAGTTCGTTCCACCAACGTGAAACTACAATTTCTAAAACTGCAAGGCATTCATATAGCGCATTTCATTCCCAATGTTCCATCTGGCTGTTGTGTTGCTTCAAGGGTTGCGTGGCAACGATTTATTTAGGAACTATAATTTTTAGTGGCGGAAGAATGACGGTTTATCATTAAACTATTGTTTCTTAAATTGAATTGTCTTTATTTATGAAACCATATCAAATATTTGTAGTAACAGTTTTAGAAAATCAATAAGCCCCGCGAGTCCGTGTTTTGCGCTGATTTTAGAACAGGTAAGGGGGTTTAATGGCACTCCTCTTCGTGTCGTGCCTAACAACTCCCCTTACCTGTTGAAAATCAGCGCAAACCACGGCCTCTTGGGGCTTATTGCTTAATGAGAATAGTCTGGATTGCCGTACTTGCACAGGCGGCAGTGCCAAACGATGCTCACTAGACGAGCGCAGCATCCTGGGTGTAACATTTTCCCTTACAAGAGCATTTAGGTAGGTGGGAGCAGAACCAGCAAGCACTCTGTAGGCAAGCATAAGTGAGCAGCTACAGGCAGCCAGTGAAGCTCAATGAGTAGCGGGGTGACATGTGCCCTCTTCGGTTGGTTGAACACCAGACGCGCCGCCACGTTCTGGTTCATCTGTAGTGGTTTTACCACGCAAGCTGGCAGGCCCGTTAGGAGGGCGTTGCAGTAGTCAAGGTGGGAACTCACCAAGGTTTGCACCAGCAGCTGGGTGGCATACTGGGTTAGGTACGGCCTGATTTTGCGGATGTTGTATAGCGCAAAGCGGAGGAGCTCTAACGTTTCAGACAGAGGGTGAATATGTTTAGTATGTGAAAAAAAAAATAGTTTTTGGTTCATTGAAGCATGTAAATCTATTCTAGTAAACCTTAAAATTAACATTATGAACATTGAAAATAAGAAAAAGAGGTTATCTTTAAAAAATAATCTATCCCGAGAATTTCCTTTTCCTCTACTCTCCTCTGAAGGCATGATGACATGTTCTGCTCAGGTTAGTGACTAGTCGACCTAAAACATCCACTGTTTGGCATCCTTACCTCATCATGTATCCTCATAGTATTGATGCGATCCAGCTTCTTGGTCCAATAGTGGGCCTCGTCGTCAGGAATGTCTGCAAAGCCCAAGATGAGTGAGGGTAAGGATGAAAGGCATGTACAGGACTCCTAAACACCCTCAACATCCCCCCATTCTCTCTCTCTCTCTTTTTCTTTGCCCAAGTCAGTCCCAGGTCTTGCCCATCCCAAGAACGGAGTGCAAACATAACATATTCATGGCCTTTTAATATAGCATGAGATGTCTAGGGTTCCTGTAGGAACATCAGAAATAGATCAACCTCCATCCAACTCTATCCACATACACTTTCCCTGAAAACAGAAAATAGAAGTGTGAGGATTGGCTCTACTGATCACAGTGAGACTAGTCTCTCAGTCTTCAACTCCTTTTATTGCACATTCAGATTAGAACACCAGAACAGCCTCTGCATTTATGGTTTCCATACCAACATCATATGACTAAACAAGAGCCATTTGGGGGATTTCTGGTCTCTACATAAACCCACATTACTAAATAAGCCCTTGAACATGTGTGCATTCTAAAAGAAAAATCTTAACTGTTGTGATAAAATAAAATAGCAGACTATACAATGCTAAATACAGTTCAACATGTTCATCTGAGCATTTAACTGTCCTTGAACTCACACAAGAGACCGAGTGACTGATGATAAGAGGGGTGAAGGAGGGGTTCACATGGTCAATGACAAACAACAGCACGGAAATTTCGGGGGAATGTCTGCTATCAACCAGGAATGCTTATCATTCGCGGCAGTATCACAGCGTTTACGGGCCCGATAATCTTGCTTTTCGTGCAGTGATGGTCAATGACAAACAACAGCACCG
This sequence comes from Sprattus sprattus, assembly GCF_963457725.1. Lineage (NCBI taxonomy): Eukaryota > Metazoa > Chordata > Actinopteri > Clupeiformes > Clupeidae > Sprattus > Sprattus sprattus. The sequence continues at coordinate 15,348,528 of NC_137913.1, read as the reverse complement.
AACATCACAGTAATCAAAATGTGTGTAACAACAGAGATGGAGGAGAGGAGATGGTCAGGAGAAAGTCAGACGGGACCCAATGTCAGGGGTCAGCAAAGTAGGGAGAACAGCAGAGGATAAGAGAGAGGATGAACAAGAAGAAAGAAAGAAGAAGAATGAAAGAAAGGAAGAAAAAGAAAGGAAGTAAGGGAAAGGAAAGGAAAGAAAATAGTGGACTTACCAAAAGGGACCTCAAAACGGGTGTCCAGAAGTACTTTGTGAGACGTAGGGTTCTTGGTGCCATAGATCTCGTCTGCTTTCATAAGGACCTCAGAGTCGAGACAAGTCCATTCACCAGGACCCTCCTGCAGAGAAAAGGCAGAGCACGAGAGAGAAGGAGCGAAAGCAAAGGAGAGACCCAGAGTGTATTTAAAATTTAACTCAGGATGGTTTAAACTCTTTAGGATGCATTATTCATGACTACAAGAAGAGCAGGCTGTTTAAAACTCACAAAAGGTTTCCATCCCTCCAAGAGTGCCAGACTACAGCAATACTACAGTACCCACCACATTCTACCATACAACCTTCGATACACTCTCACCAAGTGCAGTGAGATACTATCTTATTGTAGGTATGATCGTATGCAGTGCAGAAGCCCATCACCCATCTTTTTTTAAAAAGTCCTTTGCAAAGCAAAAGGAAAAATCATGTTCTCTAGGTGAAGCTCATTAACATGACTATATTTGTGACAGATATTGATTCAAGAGAACAACTATTATTATCAATATGATAGCAGCATAGGCTTGTATGGTAACATTTTATATAATTTTGTTTATGTTGAACATTTAAACCTGCCAATTTATGGCCTCACCTCATCGGATTTGTGGATGGTATCTAGTGGAATCCAGGCAGTTCCCACCATTGTGTCCCAAATCATACCCTTGTTCCATACCTCCACGACCAGCCCGGACTCCAGCCGATTGATCTCACTGTCAGGAAAGAAAGCGGAGGGCTCTGTAGATAGAATTGTTAAAAAATGCCTATGCCTAATCTATATGCCCACCACTACTTTCACAGACCAAAATATCCAACAAAATATCCAAAATCTGAGCGTGTGTTTGTATTTACAGTGTGGCCATGCTACCATCACCCTCTCCTCATATTGGTCTGCTCAACTTCAGCACACGACCCACAAACATCCTGTATGGAGGTGCTGACAGCAGTGGATATTTTTAGAGCTGTGCTGAAATGATCATTAATGAACTGGACAGGATATTAGTTACCCCTCAAACTGCCAGACCAGAGACAAATATGCATATTTAAATGACTGAATATTCCCCCAATTAATTTTCAGTGGTGACAGACTCGTCTGCATTTTCAGGCATTCCACATTTTTCCACCAAACAAATCCAGGCCACTCAGGAAATGCCAAGAGGAGCTGGCATGAAATGGACAATTGCCCCGACATCAAAATTAATAGACCACACTGTACCACCACACTCCCGCCCTGTAATTGCATTCTGACAGAAACCCACAGCCCAGAGACAGATTATCAAATAATCAATTTAGGAAAAACAATCAATCATTCACACTTATGGGACTCGAGATCAGTAGGATGCCTCTGGTCTGTTCTACATCGGATGAGTATGAAGGAAAAGCTCATCTGAAAATACAGTGTTCAACTAACTATACAACTAACTACACAGCATACACAAAGTACTGTAATACAATGTCACAGCTTATACCCAATCCAATATCCATCAACAATTTTTACTCACGTTTGATTTACCAGCCTGTCTCAAGTGAAAGAAGCCCAAGAGAGTAGCAAAAAAGCACATTCTTGTAAATATATAGTATGTTATAAATAATAAATGTTGATGTGATATATTCGGTAGCTGCTAGGGACAGGAACCCAGTTTGGATGTAGAGCGCACAATGCAAAAGACCTCCCAGGGCGGAGTACTCTCTGTCAGCCCAGTAGGATTCACCACTAGAAAGAGACTAATGAGTTTGTTTGTAGGTCTCACAGTAAGGAATTGGAACATGTTGGTTTGTTGGTTTGGGTGTTTGTGAGTGAGTGTGTGTGTGTGTGTGTGTGTGTGTGTGTGTGTGTGTGTGTGTGTGTGTGTGTGTGTGTGCACATGCCTGTGTGTGTTTATCGATCCATCCCTGGAGAAAACGAATGAGTATACAAAGATCTCAGTTTGAGAGTGTGTGTATGCATTAATTAGTCTGAAGACTTCCGTGACAACATCTCATTAAGCACCAAGCACCCTGCTCATTGCAGTTGATCCATACAGTAGATCAGGGATAAGGTTAATATCTCCCCACTCAAGGAGATGGGAGAGAGAGAGAGAGAGAGAGAGAGAGAAAGAGAGAGAGAGAGGTTTCTATGGTGCCCTGCTGTTTAGAGAAAAAGGCACAGAACCACACCCACTTCAGGGTAGGCCTATATGTCACATCTATTATAACACTGCAGACAGAGTCCTCTTCATCTCTGTGCCGCTGAAAGGTTGTGTCGCACCAATGACACTTAGAACATCGAGAGTTACTAGATTTGCTTGTCACTGTAGAGAGGTGACACAAGTCTTCAGACGTATCATGTTAATGCTCTTCTTCTCTCTCTGTCCCGGTTTCTCAGGCTCTCTCCATCGCTGTCATAGCACTGACCAACTGATGCCTAGAGAAAGAGATCGGCGGGGCGGGACCGGACCTAATCCCTGGGATGTGTGTGAAGCCACCACGTGCCTGCGCGTTAACCCGCGGCACACCAGATAAACGCCCCGGCTCAACTTCTGATCTCTCAACACACCCACACACACCCAGCAGAGAGAGCTGTGGTCGTTTGACCTCAGGTTGCTGCATGCGAGAGCCACGACAGGCAGAGCCGCGTATTACACGCTCAGCTCAGCCCACACGCCTAAAATGACGGCTGCTTCGTCAGAGCGTGTTGTCAGGCCGCCGAGTGCTACGCACTGCATAAGTATCAGATTGTCATAGATGTGTGCACTGTATGCAAAGTTATTTTATGCTTGTGACACTATGTATATTTTTTTGAGTGATGTGTTATTATGACATTGAGTTTGCTGTAAATTATGTATATAAAGACATCATGAAGAATTCCCGCTGAGTATTCTGTCTATTACATTCATATTTACTAGAAGAGTTTCCCCGTTTCCCTCCTTCTGTGAGGCACTATCGAGGGGCCTTATGTACAATACAATATGTTTTATCGTAATCAGGCCACAGAGAATACCTGAGACTGCACATTGTCACTGAATAACATTTACTGATTTCGAAAATATTTCTATGACTTTATGGAGAAAACCCTAACCTATTCCATTAAAACCCGCCTATCATACTTTAGTGACACCAAGATAGAAATTTAGTGACACGAAGTTACAAATATTCCCTGGAAAACAAGTACATGATTTCAGTGAGGCATTAGTGATCTACAACATGTGTAATTCGGGGCACAATGCCTGCCTCCAAGGCACCAAGTAGCCTGGAATAATTAGAACATAGTGAATCACATTACTGTTCAAAATAACTTTGCTGAATGAATGTATGGAATTGCACAATTCCTGACATGGGTGGGCCTTCCAGGAAGTCATATTGTTAAACCTGATAAAGGACCAGGTTTTGCAAAATGAATGTTTTTTACTTTTATCAAGGTAGTATTTTCCTGTAGATATGGCAGGATGCAGGCTCTGGATTACTGCCATGCCACAGCATCCATTTTAACCAAATTTAAGCCTCTTAGTGTGGGGACATGCTTTTAGGTCCAAATGTATTTCAGGCTGAATGTATCATTTCCTTTGTTTAAATAGGGTTTTGCTATCCACACAGTTCAGGCAGCCCCACAATATCCAATTAAGGGGGCTAGCAGGAAATCCTAGTTGTGCTCAGAGCAGTGTGTGATGCTTGGAAAGGCATTACTTCAGGTGGATTAATGGCATTACTGGCATTAAATAACCAGAACTTTCTGAGATAAGACTTGCTCTTCATGAACTTCTTCAATATAGACGGTTATGTTTAAATGTACAGCGCTGCCAGCCACTGTTCACTGACATCCCCCTACGGCAAGATTCAAGCAAATCAGTTTTGCTGGTCTCTCTCTCCTCCCCCATTCCTCTATTTCCTCTGTTCCCTCTCTCTCTCAATTTATCTCATCTCCCTGTCATTATTTTTCTCTGTAAATCTCTCTGTGTTTTGGCTTACCCAGCTGACGGTGGACGGCAGCAGGTTTATAATCCTGCAAGCCGAGAGGCTTCCTCGTGACCCAGGGATCATGGCACAGCACACCAGGGAAACAGGCTGAGCCACTGGCCTACAATGCTTAGCACACTATCCTACTGCCAAGGACAGCACCCGAGTCCTGAGACTACACGGTGCTGACCTCTTACCTCTCAGTGTAAACCCACTGTCATGCTAGCCACTCATTGAGGGAACTGTGCCAAAAGACATGGAGACTAAGGAGATAAACTACTGACCTAACCTGTGCTTTCAAGATTTAATGGTCCTCTCATTCTGCCCCTCTATTTCTCTATTCTTTCATCTCCAGTTCCTCTGACATGTCTACCCAAGCCATACTTGATAAGATCCTTCAGCACTACTACTACACAGTCATAGTCATAAAGCAATCTCTATCAACAGCTACAGTGATCCAAATGCATCCTACACTGATTTGTTGGGGTGCTGTGAAGAAATAGTTTATACTACAGTTTTTCCCAATCGTTTTCAGGCATTTAGCGAATCATGGGTCAACTTCATCTAATGCTCACATCTTCTTTGCACAGCAAGAGTCTTCTCTGGCGAATGGGTTAACCATTTCTCATTGCTTTCACACAAATTTCTTTGAGTTTTAACACACTTTTCAAAACAGTTTACACACTTCTCAGAGAAAGACACAAAACCTAATTGAATAACCATGTCAACACATTGCAGACACTTAGTAGCAGCCAACTGGCACTGCTCTCTATATTCTAAATATCGTCAGCACCTGTGTGAACTCTCTGTGCAAAACTAATCAAGCAGTTCTCAACCTCTAAAAAAGGGTCAATAGATCGAAGTTGATACTACAGTAAGCATGTAACGAATAGGCCACCAGGATGAGGACAAGGAAGAGGTTGTGGTAGAGGTAGAGGGGCCCCTGTCAGGGGATGTGGCATTCGTGTAAGATGCTCAAATGAAATTAGGGCAAGAGTCATTGATCTATAGTGAATCATGACCACCATGAGAGAGGCTGGCCAAAGGGTTCTTTCAAACCTGAGCTGTTATACTGTGGCATCAATTGTTTGTACGTTCAGCAATGACAATGACACTTTGCTGGCCTTCACAGTCAATATAATGTATTGTGTTTCACTGTATTTGCACTCTTGGCAACAACAATTTCTATACTTTTGTAAAGTATGTTGTCACAATACAATGTATACTGTAGTTTCACTAAAGTTTTTTACAACATATACGGTCGAATTCTGAATACTTTACGTAAATTTACAGTATTTACAGCCTATTGCACTATTTTTACAGAATCAACACACTGGCCCAAACTGGTGGCAGGGGGAGATTGTTCACTGCAGAACAGAGTTGACCTCATTTTGACGTACAGAATATACATGTATTGTGGAAAAAGGACTGCAATACTGTAAAAAACAGTAGAACAAATGTTACGTAGTCATATATATCATCATGTATAGTGTTTAGCAATACAAAAATCTAAATTTTACTGTATACAAATGTTCAGGTTTCGAATACTTTCTGACAGTATTCCTTCAGCAAGAGTGCTCAGTACAAAACCCAAATTGTAGTACGTTGTCAGTGGTAAAATACAGTAGTCAATACTGGGAGGGTGTTGCACAAAAGTTGAAGTGATGCTTTCATAGGTTGATATTGAAAGCTGTATTTTGAGTTTTGCTATCCATTGTTAAATAAATGAGAAAACATACATTTTCAATTGAGCACAAATTGTAGGTTTTGAAGGAATTGTTTGGATTTGATGGGTGTGTGATACATTTTTGAGAAGGTAGTGTCATTCTGCAACCATCATATAGTGTTTTGGTCATTTCAGCTTCAGTTAAGGGCTGTGTGTGAGCTGTTTTGAAAAAGTAAACAGTGAATGGAAAAATTCGCCAAAGCGATTGAGAAAAACTGTAATACTATAGCTTTTTCAGTTAGGCCACTTCACTATCTTACAAATATCCCATTATAGTGGGCGATCTAGACAAAGTTTTACTAAAAAATAAGAATAAGGAAATGGCTCGGATGTGTCCCTCTTGGGAAATATGTACCTTCTTTATATTTGCCTGTGTCTGTATGCTTGTGTGTTTTTTGTCCTTTTTTATTTATATTTAAACACATCACTGCCCCTTTGGTATTTCAAAACACAAACATTGAGGGGTGAAATAGAGTGATTTGTGATGTTTATGGTATATGCGATTTCAGTGAGGGGAAGAAAGATACAAGGAGATGGGCGGTAGAGCACCTTAACCTGTTTGTCTATAAACTACTCCCAGTGACCTACTTCTGACAAGACTACTACCAATTTGGAGGGAATTCATCAGAGGTCAGCAGACAATTGGGAGTGACAAGCCTTGAATGGGAAACCATTTCAGCAGAAACCACAAATCCTGAAAACTGAATACCACAGAATCTTGACGAAGAGTTAAAAAAAAAATCCTTCATGGCAAGACCTTGTGGTCACAATCTGTTAGACAAGGTGAATACAAGCCACAACCCATGGCCCCAGCCACAATTCATCGCTAAATTAGTGAAAATAAAACCAGGTCCCCTGTAAAGCCTGTCCAGTGTACATACTGTACATCAAACTTGATGTCGCACCCAAGTTAATCAAATGTATGTCTCACTGTGCGGTTTCATGTCTCACAGTGTGGCTTTCAATAAACGTGTAGGATTGCTGAAATCTCACAGTCTGTAGGCGCCTTTAGGCAAGCACAAAGGAAGTTTTACAGTGATAGGTAGAACAATTAAAATAACCTGGGATGGAGCACAGATATTGCATGAATAGTGTATGTAATGCGTTCAGATCCACCATGGTTCTTTACATAATGTATCCGCTGTCTGATGAAGCAGGCGGGAGCATCATTGGAGAGAGATTTAGAGCACTACTCACAACATGAAGTCCTGCTCCCAACATGGCTGGTCTCCACGGACTGTGACGGTCGTGCTCTTGACATTCTGCACTTTTAATGTCACGTAGACGTTGAACTTATCTAGAAAGAGAGAGTTAACAAAATTGCATTAGGCTAGTCTCATGGGGTTTATAGTTCCCCCACACTCTTCTTCAATACCAGCAGAGATATTACTCTGCTATTCTCATTTAAGAACAATGATACATAATAACCTGGATTGAATTACATAAATGTACATACAGGTCATAGTAAATCCTAGTAACCAAGTTAATGTAATTGTGTTGTAGCCATGGGCATAAATGATGGAATATCCCTTTCAGAACATTGCCTTTGCCGGTAAGGAAACCTCACTGGCCTATGGAAATATGCCCTTACAGTCTAAGAACTGAGGGACAAATGTACTGCCCCTTCAGCAGATATCGTTTTAGGCATAATGTCATTGCATGTGTCTAAACAATGACCTGTGACCTGAGCTGGAGTGGTTGCAGCGGTAATGTCTCTCGTGAGGAAAGGTGCCTGGTACAGTTGTGTTTAAAGTTTTAACTTAGAACCTTTTTTCATTTTGTAAGTACCATGCACCATCTCGCCTTCTGCTCTGTTACAGTTTTTCCTAATCGTTTTCAGGCATTTAGCGAATCATGGGTCAACTTCATCTAATGCTCACATCTTCTTTGCACAGCAAGAGTCTTCTCTGGCGAATGGGTTAACCATTTCTCATTGCTTTCACACAAATTTCTTTGAGTTTTAACACACTTTTCAAAACAGTTTACACACTTCTCAGAGAAAGACACAAAACCTAATTGAACAGTGTCAACACATTGCAGACACTTAGTTGCAGCCTACTGGCACTGCTCTCTATATTCTAAATATCGTCAGCACCTGTGTGAACTCTCTGTGCAAAACTAATCAAGCAGTTCTCAACCTCTAAAAAAGGGTCAATAGATTGAAGTTGATACTACAGTAAGCATGTATCGAATAGGCCACCAGGATGAGGACAAGGAAGAGGTTGTGGTAGAGGTAGAGGGGGCCCTGTCAGGGGATGTGGCATTCGTGTAAGATGCTCAAATGAAATTAGGGCAAGAGTCATTGATCTATATTGAATCATGACCACCATGAGAGAGGCTGGCCAAAGTTGACAGGTCCTTGTTTAGAATATATGATATAGTGTTTAGCAATACAAAAACAGAACTACAAAATGTTACTGTATACAAATGTTCAGGTTTCGAATACTTTCTGACAGTATATTCCTTAGAGTGCTCAGTACAAAACCCAAATTGTAGTACGTTGTCAGTGGTAAAATTGTCAATACTGGGAGGGTGTTGCACAAAAGTTGAAGTGATGCTTTCATAGGTTGATATTGAAAGCTGTATTTTGAGTTTTGCTATCCATTGTTAAATAAATGAGAAAACATACATTTTCAATTGAGCACAAATTGTAGGTTTTGAAGGAATTGTTTGGTTTTGATGGGTGTGTGATACGTTTTTGAGAAGGTAGTGTCATTCTGCAAACATAATATAGTGTTTTGGTCATTTCAGCGTCAGTTAAGGGCTGTGTGTGAGCTGTTTTGAAAAAGTAAATAGTGAATGGAAAAATTTGCCAAAGCGATTGAGAAAAACTGTAATGGTGGGTGAGTCCACACATTCAGAAAATGCATTACTGTGGTGTTATAGTTTATACTTATAGTTTAGGCATTTAGCAGACGCTTTCGTCCAAAGCGATGTACAATACAAAACTGGGTAACCCTGAGAAAACAAAATTATCAGGGTAAACCTTAAGTTTATGGCTTAAAATTGTTGTGTAGTAACAGAGCAACCTGAAGACTTCGGTTTGGTTGTCTTGCCAACCACACACAGGAAGCACCCGTTCAGGGACTGATACCAAAGGCAGACAGTCTTATATGAGGACACAACACATTAGGTATGGGTTAGCAAATACTCCAACAACAGAGAATTAAAGACACTTGATTACGCATAGCACACAGACTCAAACAGAAATGTACCCTAACATTACCACAAGCAAGAAAACACAAGTACATTCGAAAAGGGAACATTAAGCACATAATTAAACAATGACATTCTCTCCCCTTACACGCTACAGTAAATACTGTGCAACCAAGCAGTGTTTTGCAATGCCAGTTTCAATAGCAGCATGTTGTATGTTGTAATGTAGTTGGTGGTTCATTTGGTAGCTGGCTGATTAACTGACAGTCAGGAAAGTAATCTATCAGATATGTCAGTTGTCGACCGAGGCCTTGTCTGCCTGTATTGCAGGCCTAATGGGCTGTATGTCATTGCTAGCAATCTGAAAAAGCAAATTCACTTTGCTGGGAAATGTCTGTCCACACAAACCACATTTTGCCGCTATTGACTGGTACACAATTTTTATTATTTACTGTTGCTTGAGTAAAAAATCGAATTCAGGGTTTGAAGTTATAGGGCAACCGTAGGAACAGAGCAACAGCCCTTTTAACCTTGCATTTCTGTGTTTTTCTCGTCTCAAAATGCTTAACATAACACGCGTAAGTACATACCCCCTACAGTCCGAGTGTATTTATACTGTTCACGGTATTGTGTGTGCGTGTAATGAGTGTACATGTTAGGGTTGGCAGTAACTCTGCTTTATTGCTCAAAGTATGTGCCAAATTGTTGTATTATTAATGTGACTGCTTTTAAAGTGCCAACATCTTCATCAAGCTCATTCCGTCTGCTCAAACACAGCCAGGATGAACAAACTGACTAGCACACAATCCTGCACACAGTTTTATCCAGGACTTGTGAAACACACAATGGCTTCATTTTAAGTTCAAGTGAAAATCCAACCCAAATGTGTATATATTATGATGAGGTTTTTTTTTTAACACAGGTGTTGTATAGTGTGGACGTACATTGACACATCAGATACCAGGTGGCATGAATTTGAATGAACACATAGTCTCAGAAAGGACAGAGGAGACGCACCTCTTCCTCCCTTTACAGTTTTTCACTATTGTTAAGAAGTAAAAAGCGAAAATTCGGCACAATCTGCACAACCTTCACGTCATGTATCAATCGCTCGCCCCAAGTGGGAAATACTTAAGATTCCCTTATCAACATTAGAGTCCGATTTTCCTTGTAAACACAATGATGTCAATTACACATCACGTTGTTGTCAAAACAGTGTACACAAAGTTCTGTTGTTGCACACAATTTTCAAGTAAAATCTCAAAGCATCAACCTGCAAGCCACACATAAGTCAAATCTCTAAACTTTCAGGTCTTTTGACCAATTTGCAGTGAGGACTGCACCATAAAAGTGTCTTGAGCCTCTGTTTTGTTTGATAAACTATTGAAAACTTTGAAAAGATTGACAACCAGAGAAGGAGAGGGGTAAGAGTGAGAGGAGGAGGAAGAGGAGGACAAGAAGGAGGAGGAGTAGGAGGTTGAAGAGTAGGAGGACAGAGAGAAGGAAGAGGAGGACAAGGAGGAGGAAGAGAATGAGGACAAGGTGAAGGAGGAGGATCAGGAGAAAGAAGAAGGAGAATGGTCATCTCTAATGAGATTTGGGCAGCTGTGGTAGACCATGTTTTCATGTTTTTTCATTAGAACCTTCAGGATGGAGAACAAGTACGAAATCTGTTTGCCTTGTGTACTGTAATACTGCATATCAATATAATACACGTAGTGTGCTCACAGTATTTGTATTTTGCAGGACGGAAAGAGAACCACACTGTGGAGGAAGAAAACACACTTTCAATATTTTTTGAAAGCAAAGTAGCATTTTCCAGGAGATATAAAGGGTTTTGCATTTTCAGTTAGTTGCTCTGGGATTTGTGTTTAGAGTTTTGAGAACGAGGCATGCTTTCAAAAAATTTGTGTAAGCAATTGAGAAAAACTATAAGCATTTTGTAATTTTATGTCAATACAATCTGGTGGAACAGGAGACTGAAATTGTAAATATGGTTTGTGAGAACAACGGTATTGCTGTTTTATGTTTGACTATGAAAAATGTAGGCCTATACTGATACATTTTACAAAAGGAGAAAGGGCTCAATGAGTCATTGTCATTCATATGGTGTGTTTCGATGATTGTGTTTTCAATTTTGCACTTCTGTGTGCTGTAAATGCTTGGTAGTGTGCAGCTAATGCTTAGTTGTGTGTACTAAATGAATGTATGTGTGTGTGTTTTGAAAATATGGCTGTGTGTACCAAATGAAAACACGAGTTCCATTTTGTGAACAGTTAAGAGATTTGATAGCAAAGAGTCATCTGGCAAAGGGAGTGTCAGGTTTAGCATTTTGTGTGTGAGGTTTTCAATTTTCTGTGTGCAGTTTTGAGAAAGACGTTAATGTTTTGAAAAACGGGTTTTAGCAACAGTGAAAAACTGTAAATAGTTGTTACTAAAGACTACTGTCAGTGTTACTAAATTAGTTAAGCAAAATTAGCATGTAAAAAAAAGCAGTCCATTAGAGGTTCATCTTGATAATGTGGCCTTTCTAATAAGAACAGCAGCCTGCACATGCATATGTCCTATTGTTCATCCAGTGTCCAGGTCCTTTCTTATCTTAGGTTTTCTTTTTTCTTTTAAGAGAAGTAATGTAATCATTTAAACTCATTAAAGTCAGGGGGAATATTAAAGGACAGCAAACCCAATTACAGTGGATTTCTGAGTGCAGTTTCCCCACAGAAGCATCATTATTAGGACCATCAAGAAGAATGAAGAAAGAATGAGACTACGGAGAGAAGTGAATAAGAGCACCATCATATTCAACAGAAGTATTCAAAGTACGCTTCCTGACTGATTGAGGATAATTATTTATTTACTATAGTATCACATGATATCATGATGACATTTTTGACTACATAAACTGTATATATCCTGGATTCTTCAGTCGAGACAACCAATGAACATGTATTTCTGTCACGATTTGTCTTACCACACAGCCAGCAACTTTAAATGTCTAGTGTGAGTGTTTTCTAAGGGGGGCAATCCCTTTAATTTGGTGCCTTGTCCCAGACAGGCATTGTCCCCAGATATAACACCTGTATTGGCCAGAGGGCAAATGTGAAACTGCCATCAGAAAAGACTCAAGACTCCATCAGAAACTTACAATCATTAAAATGCAGTCAGTAGGAACACAAAATGGGATTCCTACATCTGTCCTCTGTAGGTCACTCCCTCCACCATCACCCAAAATCATCTTTCAGTCTAATTAACTTTTCTCCATCTTTCTAACCCACACAAATCTTTCTCCTCTTCCTCCTGTTCCATTCACTCACTGCACACAAGCAATCATGTGTGTATGCTGGTGTGTGTGTGTGTGTTGGTGTGCATGTGTGTGTGTGTGTGTGTGTGTGTGTGTGTGTGTGTGTGTGTGTGTGTGTGTGTGTGTGTGAATGTGCGCGTGTGTGCAGATGTGTGTGCGAGTGTGTGTGTGTGTGCGCGTGTGTCTGTGTAGGTCAAGTGTGTGTTTCACTGCACCTCTTCAGTGTAATGAGGAACACTTCCTGAGAGGCCATGGTGTAATCCTTGTTTGATTACCTTCCTCTGGAGCACCCACTTCCCTGCAGCCACAACACCTGAAAACAATCCTTGGGCCTGCCTGCCAATCTCACCCTCCCACACTGTCTCACGGCCCTCTCCTCAAGGAGAACAATGGACACGCCTGTCAAACCAGGTCGGGAGATCAGAGTGAGTTATACAGGTGGTACTGGTACCTGTCTCCACCTCTTCAACCCAGATGAGACATCCTACCCTATTGTCAAAGGTATGAAACACTAATGGTTATTTGCTTGACAAACACAGACAGAGACAGAGACACTGTCAGAGATGTAGACTAAGGGGGAAACTGGGGGTGAAATGATTGATTCCTGATTCATGCGTCATCTACATATAGCCTTATATTATTGGATACAACACAGATTATTACATTGCACACAGTATCAGTATGCAGATTTAAATCCACAGATGGATTATAATCTCCCAGTACTGGAAAGTACAAAGCTGCTATCTATTTATTATTTTGTCAATGATGGTAAATCCTTTGATATAGACTAAGAATAAAAATGTAGAATATACTATCATTGCAATCTGCAATATGTTACCAAGAGACTAATGAGTTATTCAATTCAGCAAAACAGCTATTATACCCAATGGTATAAATGTTACATCATAAAGACAGAGAAGGGGAAAATGGTCAAATATGAATACATCCTGCTGTAGGCAGTTAGCCGGTCTTGTACTGGGGTCATGTACAAGAGTTTAATCTGGTCACTCAGTGATAAACTGTCAAGTCTAAGCAGTGTAGAGAGGCATAATTAAAATTTAATATCCTTCTATAATGATCTCCATGGCCTTTAATTAGTAATACACAGCTCAAAGGCACTCTGGTAAGGGTAGCAGCTGAGGGAAGGAAAGGGGAAGGATGACATATTTCCCCCCTGCGATTTTCATTCGGTGTAGTCCATAAGGAACGACCAGTTGTCAGATATCTGTCATTAACGACAAAAAAAGAATGTTTGTCCGGCCCAAAGGGTGATCAGCATGTGGACCTTTTCTGCCACACCATCGAGAGTAAATGCTGTATAATATGGAATACAGTTCTTTTGTTGAAAGTATTATTCTCTTTCAAATACAACCTTTGTGAAACACAGCATTGGTGCAGAGTATGCATAAAGAATGCAGTCACTTCTGTGACTTGTAGTTTGCACAAGTTTGCTGAATTTATGCTCAAAACAACATCATAAAGTTGCTGTGAGACCTATCGTTACATTATCACAACCAACACGTAGAACATTTTCTCTTAGAAGAACCAGCCACTACCAAATATGACAAAACTCATGTACTTCCAGTGTTTCCCCTAGGTTTACAGCTTAGGGGGGGGGGGGAGAGGGAAGGCGGCAGGGGCGCGGCGCGCGGCGGAGCGATGCGCCGCGGCGGGGGACACGGAACCAAACACTTAAATGAATTATGATGTTCATGTGTTTCTTTTAATGACAGCAGTCAATATAACATCTTACAGTAACAGTATGCAACAATTATACTTCAGGATTAGGGGTTAGGATAAGTAGTTTTACTTAAAAAATAAGTATCATTTTACATGTTTTATGGTAACGGTAACCTTAAATGACTTATTTTGTGATGTGGCGCTATATTTATAAAAATTTTTTTTTTTTTTTTTTTTTTTTTTTTACTTGAGCTTCCAGGGGGGGCGGGCGGGGCCGTTGGGGTGGCGGGGCGCCACCCTAATATCATTGTAGGGGAAACACTGACTTCCCATCTACTTCTCTCTCTCTCTCTCTCTCTCTCTCTCAGTACTGTTACTGTCTCTTTCTCTCTCGCTCTCTCTCTCTCTCTCTCTCTCTCTCTCTCTCTCCCGCGCACTCTCACACTCTGTCTCACACATACACACACACAATTACACAGATATCACAGTATATCTATTTTGCTCTCTCGCCCTCTCTCGCTGTCTCACACATACACATAACAACACACACACACACACACTCACACACACACACACACACACACACACACACACACACACACACACACACACACACACACACACACACACACACACACACACACACACACAGTCAATTACAGTTTTTTACAATTGCTAAAACACGTTCTTGAAACAGTCACTCATTTTCTCTAAACTCTAAACACAAAACCTCATCTTCAAGCACTATTTACAAAACCTCTGAATCCTCTTGCAAAATGAAACTTTCGCCTCAAAACAGTTTTACCTGTGCTCAAAATCAAACACTGCTGTCAAATCATAAACAAAGTGTTCAAAATTATATACACTTTCAAGCAGTCAGTAAACAATACACCAAAAAATAGAAAACACACTGTTCAAAACATATAGTTCTCAGGGAGAAGTATATATTTTTTTACCTCAAAACAAATTTCATATTTATCTATCATTGACTTTTGATGAATGAAAACATGTTCTCTCGTAGTAGCTATACAAATGTATCAGAAATTACTACTTTGCTTTGCTTGGTTCTTTCTCCTTCTTGTACCCCTATAGTACTGTACCCTGCATCTCACTACTCACAACTCACTCTTGTTCTTTATTGATATGAACCTGCAACCAGTAAAAATCTATTGAGCAATCAGTACTGTTACTGTACCAAATAGAAAGCACAATGTTCAGGTTCATACAATTTGTTTACGTATTGTGCTTACAGTATTTCTCTGTTCCTAAAACACATTTTTTCAAAGCATGCCTCGGTTTCTCTTAGCTCTAAACACATATCCCAAAACCACTCACACAAAATGCAAAACCCTTTATATCTCCTGCAAAAGGCCACTTTGGTTTCAAAACACTATTATGTCACCTCAAAAGGGCATTTTGTTTTCAAACAACAAACACAGACCATTATTTGAGTAGACATTCTAAGCATTGATTGAACACTGATGTGCTCAATGGAAAACACTACTATGAAATGGGAAAACACTAGTGTGAAGGCCTTATCAGGAGTATTATGCCTTTTCATCTCCAGTGTTACTGCATGCTTT
The DNA here is from genome assembly GCF_963457725.1 of Sprattus sprattus. Lineage (NCBI taxonomy): Eukaryota > Metazoa > Chordata > Actinopteri > Clupeiformes > Clupeidae > Sprattus > Sprattus sprattus. The sequence goes on along the minus strand of NC_137913.1, from coordinate 15,332,894 downwards.
CTCCTGTTGTAAAATATTGTAACTGTATAATGTTTTCACTCAAATATAAAACAACTCACAAACAGTTACGACTTCCAGTAAAGATTTCTTTTTTTTTTTCAAAAGTGCTGTAGCCTTTACATCAGAGCAAACACAACCAAATGTGTAGATGATTTACACAGAACAAACAATAGGATATTGATACAGTCAAAAAAAGAAAGAAAAATGTCAAATAAAAAAGGACAAAAAAACTAGACCGCATCCTGTTCTTGCTCAAGAACAATATCGACAATTGTTGTGTTGTGAAACATCTGAAAATACAGTAACATTTGATTGGATTACAATACAGTACAGTAATGTTTCAGTGCTGATAGGACGTAATCAGTTGTGGAAACGTATATGACTTACTTGCACATAGTCGTATCATACTGTAATTGTTTGACTCTATCAGAGTTTCTGTCAAAAGGCACCCTGTACACCTGCTTCATTCTCGAGGTGTTCTGCCTAAGAACATGGTCCTATGTGGCTAGGCTCACTGTATTGATGTTTAGGAATATGTCTTGGTCATCAATGGTTGCACTTTGTATTTGTTTATAATTTTACAAATACAGTACAATGTAAAATATTCTAAATACAAGAATACTATGCTCCTGATAAGGCATTCAAACTAGTGTTTTACGTACTGTCATAGTAGTGTTTCTTACCCATTCTCTCTTCTGAATGTCAGGAGAATCGGTGCAACTGAGAAGTGGCTTATGTTTGGTTGAACCCTCTGGCCAGCCTTACCAGCCTCCTGCATGGTCAAACCCATGTTGACCACATGTTTGAACACATTGGCCTGAATTTCATCAGAGATACAGTACAGTATTTCTCTGTTCCTAAAACACATTTTTTCAAAGCATGCCTCGGTTTCTCTTAGCTCTAAACACAAATCCCAAAACCACTCACACAAAATGCAAAACCCTTTATATCTCTTGCAAAATGACACTTTGGTTTCAAAACACTATTATATCACCTCAAAAGGGCATTTTGTTTTCAAACAACAAACACAGACCATTATTTGAGTAGACATTCTAAGCATTGATTGAACACTGATGTGCTCAATGGAAAACACTACTATGAAATGGGAAAACACTAGTATGAAGGCCTTATCAGGAGTATTATGCCTTTTCATCTCCAGTGTTACTATACGCTTTCTTCTGTTGTAAAATATTGTAACTGTATAATGTTTTAACTCAAAAATGAAAGAAAAATGTAAAATAATAAAAGGACAAAAAAACTAGACTGCATCCTTTTCTTGCTCAAGACAATATCGACAATTGTTGTGTTGTGAAACATCTGAAAATACAGTTTGATTTGAACATTTGATTGGATTACAATACAGTACAGTAATGTTTCTGTGCTGATAGGACGTAATCAGTTGTGGAAACGTATATGACTTACTTGCACATAGTCATATCATACTGTAATTGTTTGACTCTATCAGAGTTTCTGTCAAAAGGCACCCTGTACACCTGCTTCATTCTCGAGATGTTCTGCCTTAGAACATGGTCCACTGTGGCTAGGCTCTTTGTATTGATGTTTAGGAATATGTCTTGGTCATCAATGGTTGCACTTTGTATTTGTTTACGTATACTGTAATTTTACAAATACAGTACAATGTAAAATATTCTACAGTAAAATACAAGAATACTATGCTCATGATACAGTAAGGCATTCAAACTAGTGTTTTACTGTCATAGTAGTGTTTCTTGCCCATTCTCTCTTCTGAATGTCCGGAGAATCGGTGCAACTGAGAGGCGGCTTATGTTTGGTTGAACCCTCTGGCCAGCCTTGCCAGCCTCCTGCATGGTCAAACCCATGTTGACCACATGGTTGAACACATTGGCCTGAATCTCATCAGAGATACAGTAATGGCTCTCCGTCTTGCTCTTCCTCTTCATCATTTTCCTCCTCTTACTCTCACTCCTCTGCCCCTCTGATCACCACTCACTTCAATGTTGCCATAAATTGTTCTCCAAACTAGGAGCTAACGTTTTGATTTCAAATTGCACAACAGCTTTGGAAATGGAAGTTTTGTCATTTGATTAGCAGTGTCTTCTGTTTGAACACAATGAGGTTTTGGCATTGATGAAGCATGCAAAGTAGAGAGGAGGGTGTTTAGTGTTTTGAAGAAAATGTGGTTAACAATTGAAAACTGTGTCTAAAGCAGAGAATTGTGTGTTGTGGTTTGAAGAAAGTGCGGTTAACAATTGAAATCTGTGTTTAAAGCAGAGAATTGTTCTTAAAGTTTAGCAGAATTGGTTTAGGGAGTTGGCACTTGGGTTTAGTGTTCAGAGAAACCGAGGCATGTTTTGAAAAAATGTGTTTTAGGAACAGAGAAATACTGTAATGGCTCTCCGTCTTGCTCTTCCTCTTCATCATTTTCCTCCTCCACCTCCTCTTACTCTCACTCCTCTGCCTCTCTGATCACCACTCACTTCAATGTTGCCATAAACTGTTCTCCAAACTAGGAGCTAAAGTTTTGATTTCAAATTGCACAACAGCCTTGGAAGTGGAAGTTTTGCCAATTGATTAGCAGTGTTTTCTGTTTGAACACAAGGAGGTTTTGGCATTGATGAAGTATGCAAAGTACAGAGGATGGTGTTTAGTGTTTTGAAGAAAATGTGGTTAACAATTGAAAACTGTGTCTAAAGCAGAGAATTGTGTGTTGTGTTTTGAAGAAAGTGCGGTTAACAATTGAAATCTGTGTTTAAAGCAGAGAATTGTGCTTAAAGTTTAGCAGAATTGGTTTAGGGAGTTGGCACTTGGGTTTAGTGTTCAGAGAAACCGAGGCATGCTTTGAAAAAATGTGTTTTAGGAGCAGAGAAATACTGTATACAGCCTACAATGCACTGTAGGCCTACTACAGTATACACTACCACAGTAAAAGGGACACAAATCAAAGGAGTCAACGTGGTGTTAACTTGTCCTCCTCCCCTCACATTGTTTCTTCTATTCATTCTCAGACTTTCTCCTTACCACCTTCAACAACCTGTTTTCTCCCTAAACTGGCTCATATTGGTTGTGTCACATCATTTGATACAAGTTACAGTTTTTTACAGTTGCTAATACACTAAAACCCATTGGCTGAACAAAGTTCTCAGTTGCCTGAACTCATGAAGCTAATTGTGCAGTCTGTTGTCAATACCTTAAACTATTTCACACGGTAAAACACAATTTGCAGGTCTCACTTATACTTTTCAGCAAAACTCTAAACACATTATCAGTCTTAAAACACATTCTGCACTCTAATTCACATGTCATCCATACTGGTAAACACAAGTGGCAACAATCAAATACAAATAGAGAACAAATGTCATTGATTGAACACAACCACTCAAAATTGATTTACAGTTTTTTACAATCGGATACACACTAAAATCAAAAGTGTAACACATTTATCAAAACCTTCACTCAAGGAGCAAAACAACGGCTCAGATCTGCACAACTATAAGCACATTTAAACATCACACTTTTTGCAAAACCATACACACAAGTGATTTGCAAAGCACTAAACACACTTTTATGCTTTAGACACAGACGTATATCAAGAGGTCACTTCCTTGCAATTCCAAAACACTCTGTCAAGTTACCAGACCTATGAGCCGGTCAAATAAACACAGCCATCAAGTGCCCAAACACATGATTGCTTAATTGTAGACACAACAAACAGGTTTAAGCACTATAGAAATGCAGCAGATGAGTAACTGTAATCTGTCTTCAACCAAAATCGAAGGAGTCAAAAGAATAAGAGTGAGGGTGAGAGGGGGAATCCACAGAGGAGGAGAAGGAGGAAGAGGCCGAGGCCATGCCATGAGGCTGAGGTCAAGGTGGAAGTAGAGGAAGAGGAAGACCTGTAGCAGGAGGAAAATGTGCTCAAAGAAGAAGAAGACCAAATGTATCAAATACAGTAAACTTGAAAGGAGGACAGGCCCATATTCACGCAAGAACAAGATATAGAGATCATAAACATGCTTTTGGCAAATACGTAATGCTATCAGGCTCAGAGAAATTCAAGCAAACATTATCGGTGACCATGCCATTTTCAATACAGTAATATCCATCAGGTCTCTCAGTCAACACTGGCGACACTGACAAATCTGTACATTTTACTGTAAATGGAATTGTAACCTGTATTGGAAACATCTTTTCACCTTTGTCTGATATTTGCTGAGCCTACAGTGTTATGCACACTAATGGAGTAGCATGAAAACTGGGACATGTTTTGTTGTGATTCTCCATGTTGTCATGTTGACTGATTTGGGTATATGGAGAGAATTACGTAAATAATATTTTCATCAGCATTGGTCTTGGGTAGTGTTTTTACTGTATTGTGTATTTTCACTTTCTCTGTGTACATCACTTACACTACTGTAATCACTGAGAAGTAGTATTGCTAAAAGTGTTTTAGGTTTATAACAGAAGTGTGTAAGTGGTACAAACAGAATTCAGTTTATGCAATGTGTGTGTTTCATATGGTAACAAAATATGGTTTTGTTAAATGAGTGTATAGATTTTACAAGAGTGTTTCATTTTGCAATGGATCTGATGTTTTTGCTCATTGGGTGTGTGGTTGTGCTTATTGTGTGAGGCGATTGAAAAGCAAAACAAAGCAGTCAAAATTGTGTGTATCCGATCGTAAAAAAATGTAACTTGTATCAAATGATGTGACACAACCAATATGAGCCAGTTTAGGGAGCAAACAGGTTGTTGAAGGTGGGAAGGAGAAAGTCTGAGAATGAATAGAAGAAACAATGTGAGGGGAGTTGGACAAGTAAACACCACGTTGACTCCTTTGATTTTTGTCCCTTTTACTGTGGTAGTGTATACTGTAGTAGGCCTACAGTGCATTGTAGGCTGTATAAGGACAATACGTAAACAAGTTGTATGGCCCTGAACATTGTGCTTTCTATTTGGTACAGTAACAGTACTGATTGCTCAATAGATTTTGACTGGTTGCAGGTTCATATCAACAAAGAACAAGAGTGAGTTGTGAGTAGTGAGATGCAGGGTACAGTACTATAGGGGTACAAAAAGGAGAAAGAACCAACACAAATTAGAGCAAAGCAAAGTAGTAATTTCTGATACATTTGTATAGCTACTATGAGAGAACATGTTTTCATTAATCAAAGTCAATGATAGATATGAAATTTGTTTTGAGGTAAAAAAAAAAGATGTACTTCTCCCTGAGAACTATATGTTTTGAACAGTGTGTTTTCTATTTTTTGGTGTATTGTTTACTGACTGCTTGAAAGTGTATATAATTTTGAACACTTTGTTTATGATTTGACAGCAGTGTTTGATTTTGAGCACAGGTAAAACTGTTTTGAGGCGAAAGTTTCATTTTGCAAGAGGGTTCAGAGGTTTTGTAAATAGTGCTTGAAGATGAGGTTTTGTGTTTAGAGTTTAGAGAAAATGAGTGACTGTTTCAAGAATGTGTTTTAGCAATTGTAAAAAACTGTAAATCAATTTTGAGTGGTTGTGTTCAATCAATGACATTTGTTCTGTATTTGTATTTGATTGTTGCCACTTGTGTTCACCAGTATGGATGACATGTGAATTAGAGTGCAGAATGTGTTTTAAGACTGATAATGTGTTTAGAGTTTTGCTGAAAAGTCTAAGTGAGACCTGCAAATAGTGTTTTACCGTGTGAAATAGTTTAAGGTATTGACAACAGACTGCACAATTAGCTTCATGAGTTCAGGCAACTGAGAACTTTGTTCAGCCAATGGGTTTTAGTGTTTTAGCAATTGTAAAAAACTGTACACACAAACAGATAGTATGAACACAGTGTCTTCCCAGAGGACAAAGACACTTCGCAGGGATTTCCACCTTCGTGCATTATTGATCACTGATGAGTCCAGAAAATAAATAAGTCATATGAATACAGGACTGAGGATGGGGCCATGACATTTCAGTGCTAGCCATCATTGCACAGGAAGTGGCTACTGAATGTGACTGACGTTTTTTTTTTTTTTTTAAATACTGTGTAGTCCTGAATTATCATTATCAGTTAAACCAAGCATCTCCTCTTTTCTTATAAATAACTCTGGCCAATGTGCGCTGTTAGTTTACCTTAAATGGTAGGCAGGTTGCCCTATTTCAGTGCACACTTTATATAGACAGGTGGGGTATGCGTACTGTACTAAAAAGAGTAAGCTCAGCCGATACCAGCTGTGACATTGTGTTAGACTTATTGTGTTACACCAAGCTAATTGGAGAATCTCTCTCTTATTTGGGCATAACAAGGGACAATGTCTAATATGGAGAGGAGGTAATAGCACATGTATTATTTTGGGATGCCTGGAAGGTATAAGAACAACTCATAGTCTGTATTTGTTAGAATGGATTCCGGAATCTCTTCTCTTGTTGTCATGGGACAATAAACACCAAACTTCCGCTTTTCTTCAACCTTGACTCTCGACTTCTGATTTCGACTAAAACTTAAGAAACAAGTATAGTTTAATCTCCCACAACTGTTAAATAACAAATATTAGAAAGGAAAGTAACATTTAGTTCTGACTTTTCCATGAACGTAAATTAAATCAGTCCACTTCAATTGAAGATTAAAAATGGCTTTGGAATCCTAATATAGTAATAACAGAGTATATCTGTAGTACTCAGTAGTGGGTCTGTATATTATGAAAGCCAATATTCCAATATATTCAAAATAAAATTAAAATAACACAATGGAGTTTATGGAGCCGCCAGGTAGGGGGCTACTTTCTGCTGGACTATTCAGTAACTTATTTGCTGTCTTGCTTTGTTTTGTGTTGCACTTGATTGATGTTTGCAAGTTGTTGGCAAGCTAACCGCATAGCTATCACAATAACATTACAAACAAGTCGATCTAAAAGCACTTATTACTAGCATCGATGTCCAAGCGTGTTATAACTTCTCTTGCTATCATCGCTAAAGACATGTCTTGCTAGCGGCTAAACTTAGCGAAACCTGTTGAAATTTGCTTACTTTGTTTATGACAAACCAGTGAGTCAACAACTTTCCTATAAACAACACTATCATTTTAGGTGCTTCTTTTCCTATAGGGGAGGCAATAAAAAATGCAGGACTCCAACTGAGCTTTCACCTGTGAGTTTCAGGTAGACAGTGGTAGGGACACGGTTAGATTTCTGCCAAATGTCAAAGTCAAGTCATACAATTCCTTTTAACACATTTGTCCATCAGGGCTTGACAATACTCTGGCTTCTAATAGGTCATGTAATAGTCTGTCCCAATGTCAATTTCTGTCATCACATTCTTCATCTTCATTCCAGAGATTACAGTATTTCTCTGTTCCTAAAACATATTTTTTCAAAGCATGCCTCGGTTTCTCTGAACACTAAACCCAAGTGCCAACTCCCTAAACCAATTCTGCTAAACTTTAAGCACAATTCTCTGCTTTAAACACAGATTTCAATTGTTAACCGCACTTTCTTCAAAACACAACACACACTTCTCTGCTTTAGACACAGTTTTCAATTGTTAACCACATTTTCTTCAAAACACTAAAGACCATCCTCTCTACTTTGCATACTTCATCAATGCCAAAACCTCCTTGTGTTCAAACAGAAAACACTGCTAATCAATTGGCAAAACTTCCATGTCCAGTGACCAAATGCTGGCTGTGTATTGCCCCTGTTGCTTCCTTTCCCCTTCTGCCACACTACCCTTCCCCTTCCCCCCTTCCCCCCGTCCCACCTTCCTGTCTCCACCCGGCCGACCTCAAGCAGATGGGTCCCCCCTTATGTGCCGTGGTTCTGCTTAAGGTTTCTTCCTGCCTAACAGGGAGTTTTTTCTTGCCCCTGTTGCCGTTGTGCATGCACTAAGGGGGTTCAGGCTCTGGGCTCTGTTAAGCGCCGAGAGGCAATTGTATTGTTATGGCGCTATACAAATAAAATTGAATTGAATTGAATTGAATTGAATTGAATTGAATTTCCAAGGCTGTTGTGCAATTTGAAAACAAAACTTTAGCTCCTAGTTTGGAGAACAATTTATGGCAACATTGAAGTGAGTGGTGATCAGAGAGGCAGAGGAGTGAGAGTAAGAGGAGGAGGAGGACGAAAATGATGAAGAGGAAGAGCAAGACGGAGAGCCATTACTGTATCTCTGATGAGATTCAGGCCAATGTGTTCAAACATGTGGTCAACATGGCTTTGACCATGCAGGAGGCTGGTAAGGCTGGCCAGAGGGTTCAACCAAACATAAGCCGCTTCTCAGTTGCACCGATTCTCCTGACATTCAGAAGAGAGAATGGGTAAGAAACACTACTATGACAGTACGTAAAACACTAGTTTGAATGCCTTATCAGGAGCATAGTATTCTTGTATTTAGAATATTTTACATTGTACCGTATTTGTAAAATTATAAACAAATACAAAGTGCAACCATTGATGACCAAGACATATTCCTAAACATCAATACAGTGAGCCTAGCCACATAGGACCATATTCTTGGGCAGAACACCTCGAGAATGAAGCAGGTGTACAGGGTGCCTTTTGACAGAAACTCTGATAGAGTCAAACAATTACAGTATGATACGACTATGTGCAAGTAAGTCATATACGTTTCCACAACTGATTACGTCCTATCAGCACTGAAACATTACTGTACTGTATTGTAATCCAATCAAATGTTCCTGTATTTTCAGATGTCTCACAACACAACAATTGTCGATATTGTTCTTGAGCAAGAACAGGATGCGGTCTAGTTTTTTTGTCCTTTTTTATTTGACATTTTTCTTTCTTTTTTTGTTGACTGTATCATCAATATCCTATTGTTTGTTCTGTGTAAATCATCTACACATTTGGTTGTGTTTGCTCAGATGTAAAGGCTACAGCACTTTTGAAAAAAAAAAATCTTTACTGTAAGTCGTAACTGTTTGTGAGTTGTTTTATATTTGAGTTAAAACATTATACAGTTACAATATTTTACAACAGGAGAAAGCGTACAGTAACACTGGAGATGAAAAAACACTCCTGATAAGGCCTTCATACTAGTGTTTTCCCATTTCATAGTAGTGTTTTCCATTGAGCACATCAGTGTTCAATCAATGCTTAGAATGTCTACTCAAATAATGGTCTGTGTTTGTTGTTTGAAAACAAAATGCCCTTTTGAGGTGACATAATAGTGTTCTAAAACCAAAGTGGCCTTTTGCAGGAGATATAAAGGGTTTTGCATTTTGTGTGAGTGGTTTTGGAATTTGTGTTTAGAGCTAAGAGAAACTGAGGCATGCTTTGAAAAAATGTGTTTTAGGAACAGAGAAATACTGTCATATATTTAATATAGCTTACACCAAAAATATTTTAGGAACCTCATTCACAGATAATTTACACTCTGTCAGAATTACTAAATTTTGTATATATATACAGTGTGTGTGTGTGTGTGTGTGTGCGTGCGTGCGTGCGTGCGTGCGTGCGTGCGTGCGTGTGCATGCGTGCGTACACATTTTAAATAGTTTACCCTGGAATAGGGAAGCGTAAAATGTATCATAATAAACAAACCAAAACATCAGCCGGTGTAATGCAACATATTACGGTATTAATCAGGGCTAAAATACCATTAAAGAGGAACAAGAGGAAGAGTAAATCCCACTGACGTGTGTCGAGGAGCAGCCATTGAAGGATTTTATTATTATCCATTATTATATAACAGGATTTCTTACATGTGTGTTTTTTTCATACATTGGTAAAGTGCACCACATGGTACAGCGGAAGTCCTGAGCATAGCACAGTTTACTGCATGTGAAGTAGAATGAGTTTGAAAGACAATTTTATGAGCAGCTCACTCTTGAGTTGTGAATGCGTTTTGCATGATTTTTTTTTTGCAACAAGCCTACAATTAACTGCTCCCACTCTTAAAATCAGATCTTGTGTGTGTGTGTGTGTGTGTGTGTGTGTGTGTGTGTGTGTGTGTGTGTGTGTGTGTGTGTGTGTGTGTGTGTGAGCATCAGCAGGAATACATAAAGTACTGTCTAGACAGAGTTGCTGAGAAAAGAAAGAAGAACATGGATTTTTCCAGCACTACATCCCAGAGGACACAATGGATTAAGTCAAATAGACAGTGTTTGAGTAGAGCTAATGGATCTAATGACCCAGTTAGAACATAACCAGACTCCTGGAAAGATCGTACAAATATCCACACAATACACAGATAACGAATGTAAAGGCATAGAAGTTACAAGTGATACAAATTTAGAATACAGTAGAAATAAATGAAGCATCTCTACAGTGTGACATAAGGCAAATTCTATGCTCAGCTTGCTGGCATTGCCTTCTGAATAAGAACTAAGAACATTATATACGTATATGTTACATTCATCAAGTAGTGTACCTGAATGTTTTACTTATTGGTTTGTTGACATATTTATACATATACTTTATTTATTACATATATACTTTATAAAGCATTTCCCCAACTTTGCATTAATACATTACTCTTATGTGTACAGTGTCAGACATTGACGTGACCTGATGAAGTATTCTAGAACCAAGAAAAGTCACCCCTGACAAAGTTGCCCGTAGAAGTGTTGAATGCACTGTGTGATTCCTAAATTTATCATAACCCACGAACGCCCACCTAGTAGACAGTAGACAAACCCTTCAGAGACATGAAGTATCACTCCAATCCCATGGTAGAGTAATATTTGCCTCCTGGCACCTTAATAAACCAGTTCACACTGTGCATCAAACTGGGCCGAGACACATGTTCCTGTTTCACTAGAGTTGTAGACGAAGTTTGGTGATGCATTTGATCCTCATGGGAGTGTATAAGTCTCTCAAATGAGAAAGATATTTTTTTTACAGGGATACGGCCTAGGTTTGTCATCATGTTTGGTCTGGAGGGAACCTGTGTAAACATTTACTCTCTTTGTAGCAAATGCACATTGGCTTTGTAAAGTTCTGAGACGACACATCTGTATTCACCCCATTAAAACACAGCACAGGTCCATGTACTTAAACTGAAACACCTCCCTAACCGCCACATGAAAACTAAAAGCACACACACACAACAGGAATGTGTTCCCCAAAAGCCTACCTGTTCTACACTCATCACAACCAATGAGCGTCATACAATGACAGTTTATCATGCAAGACTGCAAGGAAGCTTTTGGGGGAAAACATGCCAGATGGGTGCATCCAAAGTTTCATGCTCCTTGTCATTTAACCCTTGCAGGTAAGCATCTGCACTGCAAAAATTACATCACATTATCTGTGACTGGGAATTAACAGAAACTTCAGCCCTTAAGTGTCTCAGCACTTATCTAGGTCCTTCAGTAAGTTCACATGACATTAATCGCCACATGTTCATGAGAGTTCACATCTGAGGACAACCTGTTAAAATTCCGGTAGAGTGTTGGGGTCTAATATGCCCCTGCCCCAGTAAAGGCTCGCAGACCCTCATGCTATTTCTCTTTAGCCATAGCGTGTCATATTAACATCAGCTGTAGAGGAATTAGAAGAAGCCATTATACTAATAATTAATTATTCCTTTTTCTGTTTTTAGAGATTACATCCCGTGTCCATTTACATTATTGCCATCGTCAATACAGACCAAGCCCCACACAGGCTCTCATTCCAGGGCAAGTGAACCTGGGTGCAGCTGCCAACTTGACCACACACTACATACTATACTATACACCACTATACATTTGAGTTAAACGCAGGAAAAGATGTTAAATTCTTAGTGCTATTGGTTGGACACTTCCCACAACCGCCAAACCTCTCACTGTCACATGCAAGTATTCATACCCAAGAACCTAGCCTAAGTATTATAACACAATTATAACACAACACAACCGTCATGACACTTCTTTACAACAACAGAAATGCCTTTCACTGATGGTGTGAAGTAGGCATCTCCCTTCGTCCATGCTTCAGTGAATTAGGCCCATAACACCTCCGAAAGACACAGTGGTGTCTGGCATCCCATGCAGGGTAATAACTTGGCATTGGGTTATCTTTGGCATTGAAAAAACAGACAATTTAGTTCATCAAATTCTGAAATGTAGGACAGCCAGGGACAAAAACAGAGCATCTGGCCGGTGTAATCTTTCCTAATGTTTACCCTCTCTCCAGGTGCCCCATTGGAACACAGGGACATTGTTTCTAAGCGTCCGTTACACGACACAGTTTCCCTGTTCTTCACAGCCGTCTCTCTGTTTGAGTCTAACACAGAACACCGGTACAGCTTTAAAACAACACAACTTAAAACTCAGTGAACTGCCATGAAAAACCAGGAGTGGTTTTCAAGAAGGCTTCATAGCATACGAGCACCGCTAAGGAGAAGAATATATAATATCTCAGTTTGACAACTCACTCTATCTACCATAATGATAATAGCAGAACACTTTTCTGAGTTCATTTGACTGCTTAAAATCTAAACCATACCAAAGCTGAGGACCCAATTGCAGCTCTTCACACTTGACAAGTGATTCTTTTGTATAACTCAATATCTGACAATACAATGCCAATTTAGATCTTAACTGAAGGGAAAGTATGTTGATTTTTCTTACCTGGAGGTCCTTCAAGCTTGGCTTTCTTTACTGGTAGAAAGAGAAACATGAAAGCAGTTATTAGAACATCTGTTCTCCACACTTCACATCTGTTTCTTTACCAAATACCATCACTAACATAATTGTTGAATAGACCACAACTGAGTGGCATTAAATGTACACCCATGCTTTTTTCACATGCTTTTATTCCCTTTTCCCTTGTATACAAATGTTCCCATTGATATGAAAGAGTATTGTTCTTCATGCCAATCTCAAAAACATGTTCAGCCCTAGTCTCTCATATTGTTATTATGTTTCAGATGGCCGAACAGAGATGGGATACTCATATCACAGTCACTGGATATTAACGGCACAGAGAGAAGGTGAAGATGGACAGTCTCTCAGCGAATGGGAGATACCAGACACAATTTCACAGAGAAGCCTCATGTTTCACATTCATATTTACTTTTATAGATTCATAGATGCATTTTTCAGTGTATGTGTGTATGTAAAAAAGACAGCCCTACATCAATTGCCCACAAAGTGATACTGGGGATTTCAATTGCTGTCATTACTGATTTGAGTGATCCAACCCTAAATCCTGACAGTCAGACTGCCTTGTGAATGAACAAATAAATAAATAAGTCTATCCCATGGTGTGCTGCCAGCTCCCCTTGGATATGGTCCAATTACAGAGGCTGCCCCAGAGACAGAGAGGCACCTGAAGGCATCTCCCTCTGAGGGGCAGGAAGAGATAGTGGGGTGGAGCCGATAGAGGATACTTATCCAAACCTGTGCACTTTAATTGGTAAATGTACATGTACATGCGTGCAGTGTGCTACTTTTAATTTCATGTTCAGTATGTCAGTTGGGTCCAAGAGGGAACGACTGCCCTTAATAAAGGCAGGTAATAAATGAAAAAACTTCATTTTTGATAAAGTTCATGAAATCATGCTGGCTGGCTCTCAGCATTTAGACAATCTACATGGTATCAGTCATTTCTCAGCATGTATAGGGTGGTGCTGCAAGAGGTCATTTGGGCAGTTGTTATAGCTGGCTAACGTCAACCACGGTGAAAAATAAATACTTCTCAAAATATAAATGTGGTGGCTATGACATACATCAGTGAGGATGTAGCATTAAAAATCAAGGCTCACCATAAAACATCTTCATCTCAGGCAAACAAACTGCCTTTGCCTTCATTCATTCAGTTAATGACAAATGTAATGTGTCACTATGCTTTTAAGGGCACTGAAACCAGTTACCAAGGTCATTTTGGTATGCAAAACCAATGTTTTTCCCCACTCAAATTTTATTTTTAGTAAGGCAGCAGCTTCACAATGCACAAGATAAATTACTTTCAAATTGGATAAGGGGAGGTGGGTTAGGAGTGTATTCTGAGAGATTATTAAATAAAACTGGTCGTAATCTGCATTTGAAAAGAAGCTAGTGGAAAAACACATTACTGAACTACGTCTGGCTCACCGCAGACAGTGAAATTGCATAAATTGAAGTACATGGACGGGACACCTGCGGGAACAACTCAGACACTAGAAGTGAGAGTGCTCAGACAGGAAGTGGGATTGTGTCAGTGATGTTTGAGCGCTCCCTGGCCCATGTGAAACTCGCACAGCACTTGTACAGCAGCAGATGGCCAGAGGATTACTCCCCCCAATCCCCCATCCCCCTCTGGCCCTTACTCCCAATCGGAATCCGCCCTGCTCCAGTGCTCCAGTGCTCAGTACAACTCTCCAACTCTCCACCACTTTCTCTCTAAAACACTCAAACGTACACACGCACATAATCTTACTTTGGTTTTGATCTCATCTCATCTACTTCCCCCTTCACAGCTACTTCTTCCCCTTTGCATTAATATGAGGCGCGCGACAACATGCAGTATGTAGAATACCTTATAGCATTGCATTACCCGCACACGTACATACACACTATGCAGGGAAGTACATAGGGAGACTTGTAATGTATTGGGTATATCCATCTGTTAGCTAGCTCTCTGCTCAGCTGATTATACGTATGTCGTCAGGAAAGGGGGGATGGGTATAATGCTGAATAACCATGATGAATAACAATAACACATTTTTCGTTATTATAGATTTATTATAACTTCTATAATAAATCTATAATAACGTTCATCTATAATAACCCAAAATAATTCACTACTTCAAAGAAGGTGCATGCACAAGAGTTTAAAAAAATAAATAATGTAAGCTGCCATTACTGCCACTGTGTTGAAGTGCTCCACTAATAAAGGAGTAGTCCATCATACTTTTTGTCGAAGAAAGCAAAATTCTCCTCACATTCTTCTACCTGTCCGTTTAGTGTGTGCACTCAAAAAACTCTCCTCTCCCCGGACCGAGCCTTACATTGTTCCAGCCAATCAACACGTTGTTTCAGGGGGACGGGAGGGGGGAGTGTAATTAGATTGTCTGTTGAGCTCAAATCTAAACAACCTTTCACCACACCTGAGGACTGCATCTTTAACTTGTCAGTTGGGTCTTTTTCCTGCAAGTTCAACAATCCACACACTATGGAATGGATGCGGACACTTTTGACATGCCTTCTGACAGGAAAGCTGAACTTGGACCATTAGTGCATTAGCAGGAGTGTGATTATGATTGAGGTAGTAGGATATGCTAACAGCATTATTACAGCAAAATAAGCATGTTATTTGACAATTTGATACATTGACAATTTGATATATTCCCATGAGGAAACCTTACCATGTGCACTGCTACACAGAAGACTTGTAAATGGCTATTGAAGACTACTTGCAAAGTGTGGCGTAAGACTAAGTTCATGGTGTGACATACATGTCTCATTTCTATTGATCAGGCTTGATTATGCTGTCAAAGATTCTTATGTTACATATCATTCTAGCAATCTGATAAAAGTTGGAGAGTGATTAACAGGCTTGACTGAGTTTAGCAACAGTCTTTAAATTGTAAGTTAATCTTACAACAGGTGCCTGTCTGGAGGTGCTTATTATACGATTAGCAAATGGAAAGTTTCCATTGCACTTGTTAACATGCTTATCTCTTGCATATGTTCTACCGGCTGATAGTATTTTATTGCTCCAAATGCGAAAGAATAGTAACCCACCTCGAACGCAGAGGAGTGACATTGCCGGGAGCGTTCAATGAGCCGTTGACGAGTTCAAAACGGGACACTTTCAACGCACATAAATCCCAATCGCTTGCGGCATCCTCGCTTACATCTCTCCGTCCGCCTAAACCGTTAAGTTGCGCAGAACTCAAAAACTAAAAACTGAGAAATTACATTACGACGGTCTACTCATAATAACGCCAAGATGAGAGTGAAAAGTAAGGATTTACTAGGTGTTCCGAGGGATGGGTTTTATCTTGACATTATTGATATGAAGACCCACCAATAATATATTGGCAAAGATAGAAGAAGGCGGTTCTTAGGCAACCGTAGCCAATGGGAGTACTTTGAGAAGGTGACAGGTTCATGTCTCATTCGAACAGGTGGTAGTTTATGATTCCAGCAAAACAGCTTAAAATATGATCAGCAATATTAACGTATCATTAGTATGGCCATATTGCAATACATTATAGTTATTCAATATTACTATTATTATTATTATATGGCCTATTATACTTGTATTTACAGAAATTACAAAAGCGTTTGCATTTATAATGGAGTAATAACATCTCCTAGGTGTTGGTTTTTTATTGTGGGAAAAAAAGAAAACACTTCAAGATCTGTCCAGGCAGTCCTAAAATCATTTAACAGAAATGGTTGTTTCCTACGTCGCTTTTTCATCCAGACCAACGTTACACGCATACCACAGAGACTGGACACAGACAGTAAAAAAACCGACACGAAAGAAGCGCTCCTTAGAAGACGGTGCTTAATGAAATGGCACCATCTGGTGGACATTGCTGTACCAGGCAGCCTTTCAAAGAATGATTACAAACTAAGCCACAGTGAAGGTTAATCAGGCTGTGTCGAAAAAGGCGACAGCTTTCTTGTTGTTTTTGACACATTTTGATCAGTTTAGATTAGAGCTTGATCCTTAGATTCACATTCACAACGTCCTTAAGCACAACTGTTTCCAATATTCAGGCATCATAGTTGAAACCTTGACCTTCAACAAGATACTTTGATTGTCAGAACCTGCGCATCATTAGAATTTTGAGGAAACCGTGCATAAACTGTGCTCCCTTTGTAACAACCCATTGTTACATATTTAGTCATTCATGTGACCACTATGAAAGATACTTTCTAAATACTTAGTATCTTGTGATAACACATAACTCATACTGAAGATACCAAAGATGGGCACTCAAGGGTTAAAAACTGTCTAGTGTCCAGACACCCACATTTGTTTATCTAATACGGGATCACTTCAGACCCAAATGTCACAAAGACAATAACACCACTTTTTCCTTATCAGTTTTCTCCATAATTTGACCTCTTAATAGTGAATATGATATGGACAGACAATGTATTACATTTAAACATTGACAAAATGACCCGAGGTTTAACACAAGAGTTTCCCAAAAATAAATAACTTTAGACTATCCAGAGACTTTAAAGCTTTTTAGGGAGCAGATGAGCATGTTGTAGTTACAGAGATTGAATTAGGAGAGCTAGGATATTTGAGAAATCAAATTACATGAATCGAATCAAAATGAATCCTAAGAAACAACTGACCTGCACAACAAGACTTGTGTGGAAGGGAATGGCCGTCGGCACCAGAAAGAAGTAATCAAGATGGATTCAAAACATAGCTATGTCCTTCTCCAAAACAGACTGCAAAGTGTATAATTTGAAAGCAGTTGTAGTTGATCCTACCCTGGATGTGTTTTGTTGGGGAAAAAAAGACACTCAGGTACTGGTGATTCAGCAGAATAATGAAAAGTAATCATTTATGATCAGTGTACACCACAATGCATGTGTTACTGTGGTGGGCATGAGGTGACGGACCTCTTAGAATCCACGGATCAGGTGCTACCCTCACTCTCACCACAGTGGTACCTGCTTTTCCACCCTGCGCCCTGCAGATGGGTGGTCAGAAGAAAACGAAAGATGGAGTGGAGCAGAGAGGGAGAGAGCAAAGAAGAGAAAGGCCCTTGACACAGACACAGCTTCATGAGGCAAAATAGATGACATGTTCACCAGTCAGTCAAAAACACTAGCTTAAATAAACAGACAGACACACATACACACACACGACTATGACTAGCTCTGTCACTGAGAACAGTGTGACACAACAGCCCGTAGGCTAGTGCACAGTTTGCACGCCTTACGACTTGAAAGGCATTATATCATAGCAATGAGTGCAACAACTTGTAATAAATTGCAAAGCTGGACTATGGACTTGCCAGCACTCACCCATGCCACATAAGCTAAGCAAAGGGCACACTGTACATGTGAGTGCATCTGTGTACCATCATGGTGTGTGCCATGTCTGTATGAGATCTCCCATGGTTTCAGTCCACTCTCTGTCTGTTCAGTGGCACTCCCACCCACCCCGCCCAAAACAAAAAATCACAAAATGCCCAACTATTTAATTACCTATTAAACTATTTAATACAACACACATATACAGAGGTAGACATAAATCCTACCTGAAACCTCTGATTCCTCAACAGGCTCTCAAACAACATCCGTGCATGGAGAGCAATAGTGAGGGACTTGAGTGCAAACAAACAGCAATAGTTTGCTGCACCACCTGCTTACCTGATGGGGCTTAATCCAGGTGTGCCATGGGCCCCTAATGGAATCTCCCTTATGTCAGTACTGGAAACCCCTTTCTGCTCCACCAAAGTGCTGTGGAGAGCTCACCCAGAAGAATGGAGGCAAACACAGGTTTCAGGTTTAAAGGCAAGTCCCATGCCCCATACACGGCACTACCCCGGGGACTGCCAAATACCCACAGACTAAATAGAAGGCAGCTCTTCTATGCTTTGACATGGTTACGACACTGTCATTGGTCACAGTAACTACAACATTGCACTACACAGGCATTAAACAGCATAAAACACACTCACAGAATTACACACATTAATACCAGCCACAAAAGGGAAGGCAAACACACATTATTTCAGAACAACAACAAAAATGCATGTCCGATGCATGCAAGGAATCAACAGTCTCATTGGACACGTAAGTGCGCTATCCCCCTGCACGCTACAGTATTACTACAAAGCTTTGTAGAATGTTTGTTTTATGTATAAATGATGCTTTCATAACACCGTTTATCCTTACAGTAATATTTCTTCACACAGATAACATAATAGGTAATAACTAAGTAATCTGAATTTAACAATAATCTAAACTGAACATTTCAAAGAGCCATGTACTTCATTAAGTTTTGTCCTGGTTCTTTGACTAGCATTATTTTATGCTGTGACTGAGATCTGGTTCCTGATTCCACATAAACCATTGGTAGTTTAAGAGATAATCTGAAAAAACCTTGCCGTGCCATACATACCTAAAATACCAAGAGTGGTTGTCTTCATATTGAGTAAAAATAAATGATGTCCTAAGAACTAAACAGTTGTCCAGTAAATCTAAAATGTGTTGATTTTAAAATATGACTCAGTTCTAGTCCTGGGTAGACTGAATTAATTAGGAAATGTAGAATACTTGACTATGTCAGCAAGGCTTGATAATCATAGTTACTGCATAGTTATTTATTAATCTATGCATTGTCCTACACCTGCAGTTCAGCTATTGGCCCAGGTCATAGATTCTTGAAGATTAAGTTATCTTAGCTGTCTACTTAAAAACTCAAATCAATATTCACAGTTGTTTTACAACGGCATACTAACCTGATTATTATACATGACGTTAACGTCTTCTGACAACATCTCATGACCAACAAGGACAAGGTAATGACAAACATTTGAAACCTCTTTAAACAACACCCAGAGAGAGAACATTCTTAAGCTACTTCCCTTGGTCTGGGGTGGATATAGCCTATGTATAACACTTTGGGATGAATATTTTTAGATGCATGTCAAGCAACATCAAACGTGCCTTGCAGGATCAGTAGATCACAACATAGGATGTTGTAGCCCTACTGTAACATTTTTGGATGACACACTGTTCTTAGGAATAGAAACCCCACTGTAATGGGGTTTTTTTTTCTAAATGAAACATTTGTCAAACAAATGTCTTCGTCACAATAAACAGTAACTAACTGTGCTAACTTGAAACGGAAAATCATCTGCTCGCCACTATTCAAGCTTCGCTCTATCTGGCTCTGAAGACTTCCTCTCGCAGGCCTTCCTCTCTGCTCAAATTGAGACTGGGACAAATAGCACGTGTACTGGGCGTGTTCAGTGAAACGCCTCCATAAAAGAAAACCAATGAAATGGCTTTACGTCAGAATATATTTACGCCATTCTAATATATCCAAATAAGGCATTTACACGATTATTCTATTGGATGTTTCGATCCAGGCGAACGAATCAGATAGATAACAGACTTCCAGCTGTACGCTAGACCCGCCTTCTATGCATTTTTCAGTAGACCCCGGAAGCATAGTTTTTTAAAGAGATAGCATAATTTTCATAGGGCGAGGACTCAGAGGAACAGAAAAAATACCAAAGGGACTAGCTTCTCGAGCTGTCGAGGGTGACATTAACAGAAGAACAGAATCTCTACACCACTGTTTGCCGTCATCGTTATTTCCGAATATTTCAGGCGTCAACCCAACTACTTCTAACGCTGACGATACATTGTTGTTATCCCTAAGCTTGTTGGAATTTAAATACTGACAGTTCAGTTCAGTTCAGTTCAGTTCAGTTGTGTATTCGATCGAGGAGGCACCGACCAGAACACAAATATAAGGGCAAACTCTTGCTACAAAGGCGATGGGAATTCAGTTCCGTTTGCTGATTTAACCCATTCATTGGCCTAGCGAATTGAGTGTTCGTCTAAAAACCCGGTAAGTCGCTTTAATTACCGTTAGCGTTAATGTTTTTTTATTGTTTCATCTCTTAATATGGGCTGCCCTTTACTGGCTAGCCCAAACAGTGATTGAGACTGCAGTAGCCTAGCCTACTTTGTCGCAAAGTAACAACATATTTCGCAATACAAACCAAACATTGTCACATTAAGAAGACTATAGCCTACATGAGATCAGCTACATAGGATCCAGATACCTAACGTTAATCTGTACATTGTCAAGCAACCACCTTGGATTTCCAATGTTTAACCGTTGGCCGTGATGTTATGTTAATGTGTTGATAATGGTTTCTTAGTTGAAATGGATGAAGTATAAAGCTAGCAAACATCTTTTTTTTTCTCCTGAAACAATGACAGGCCGACGTGGACACCATATCTGCAATAGGTTAGGCTACAATATATTCCCCTCAACGGGCTTTACTTGTAAAGACTGTAGCCTTCACTCTATTCAGACGCAGGGGCGTTTCTTCGCTTTGTCTGTGATTATATTCCACATTCCTGCAACACCGGTGTAACCTTACACAAAAAAATAGCATGCAATTTTGTTTGTGTGTTTGCACGGAATATTGTAGTGCAGTGTGACATGGAGAAATATGAATCAATCCTTATGCCAACGTCTTCTCATTAAAGGGCATGCACGCTGGTCGCCGTAACCTTGTGCAGTACTCAATTGAGCAGGGATTTAACTAGACTGTAGAGCTGTTGTCCTTAAGTTAATTCTAATGCCCATATCAGTATTTGCTTGTTGAATTTTACACAACGTTACAAAATTAGGATAAGGAGTGATCACTGGGCCATATCCAGAGTCATCTCCAACATGTATTTGCTTTGTGCGTGAAGAGATCTGCCCGTCACTGAAGTGGGCGTGCTGGTTCTTAGATGTCCAGAACACCCCATGCATATGGAACGACAGGCATTCCTAGTCAAAGCTACAAAGCCTCTCCCATTGTCCTGAAAAAGAGGAGACCTTTTTTTCTGTATCTATAGCCTATCATGACGCGGCCTCATACATCATTTGCTTCTCCTCTTGAATAATCCACCACAAAGGGCATTTACGTTGGTTGACTGAATCTGTGTATTAGTAGAAAATGACTTGTTGTTGCTTCCCGTTAACCTTTTAAATAGCCTCACAAAAATGTGTGTTGTTTTCAATAAGGGGAAATGAGGTTGCCTTATCTTTTTAAATCAGTGATTCAATCACTGAAACACTGCCCCCCCCCCCCCCCCCCCCCCCCTTTTGTTGAGAGGCAGGTTATTGCGTCTCAATACCTGTTGTTATCTTTGTCTGATAACAACCTGTATTGCTGTCCTGCATTGAGAATACGAATTCAGTCTAATGGTGATATGAGGCAAGTGAGTCCTCTATAATCTTTTTTCACCTGAGCAGAGTTCAGTCAGTAACACTATGTACCTTGAATGTACCCAATCTGTCTTGGCTGGATAAGTGTGACCCTCAGACACTTAACTGTTCTCTGTTTTTCTCTAATCTTTGCCAAACATACCAGGACTGGCCATAGCTGAAGGGTGCACTGGGCACATTCCATTGATCAGCTGCTGGGGCAGGTCTCAATGGTTAGGACCTTTACATGTTAACTATATAACTTACATATACACGATCATGAGGCAGTGGTATATTAAAGCCAAAATAGATAAGATATCATTTAGGATGTTTAATCTGCATTTAATCTCATTGACGTAGATAATGCTACAGCCTCATTGCATGCAAAGCCCTAAAGTCATTTTCGGAAGGGGAAGCGCTGAGCTATTAGATTTTCCTCCTCGTTATGGATATTCAAACAGCCCACAGAATTGACTAGGGTCAAGGGTCTGACAACTTCTGAGACGCTCTCGTCTCCGTGAGACCTTTTATGCTGTTGGAGATGAAGCAGACTCAGACAGTCTGTGCCTCAGACGCACACTGAGGGTCCACTGGGGGTCCTAGCATTCACAGCCATGTGGCAATGCATTATTCTGCCTCAGAGTCACTCAAGCAGTTGTACCAAGCAGCGGGCTTTCAAAGACTCTCCTTACCCAAGGCATACCAGCACTGACCTAATCCATGGCCAGGCTTTAAGGTAGGGGAGAATTCAAAGGGCAGTGAGGTGGGGGGCATTTCGTTTTTATCTTGAGAAAGCTCAGTGGATTTGCTCAAATGAGATGGGCTGACCTTGCAAGCAGCAAATGCTAACGGAATTTGGTCGGAAACCATTTCATTTTAAATCAACAAAGAAGAGGACTGACATGCATTTGGCTTCCTCTTTCTCTCCTCCCTGCCTGTGTGGTTTTGTGTGTGAGACACTGAGAGAGTCTCTTGTCTGTCTTTGTATGCCCCTCCCTTTTTCTTTTTGCCCATACCCCTCCTCTCTTCTCCTCTCCTATCCTCTCCTCTACCGGTGCACTGGTGTAATATGTGTCTGTGAGAGAGAGGCTGAGCCTCCCCTGAATCACTCATACAATCAAATGGCTGACTTTTGGCTGCAGCCTCTGCGTGCCTCTGCTAACGAACATAAACCACAGCGGGGCTGGAAGCAGCGGCGAATCCATGCCAAGCCAGCTGATCCATGTGTGGAGTACAAACAGCTCTCTCTCTCTCTCTCTGTCTCTCTCTCTCTCTCTCTCTCTCTCTCTCCATGTGTCTCTCTCTCTATCTAAACCAGGCATGCTGGAGGACTGTTGGCGTGCTATGGCGTAAAGGTCGATGAAGACATAGGCTGGCTCGAGTGAATCAGACAGCATTGTGGTGTCCCACGCAAACACCTAGGCCTACTGTTTTGTGTTATTAAATATAAGAGCTTTGATGAGTGATGTTAGAGCGAGTTGCATGTTTTCGCTGTCGAACTGTAGACTTTGTCTGCTTTGATTGGCACTCACACAGAATCCATGTTGGTTGTGGTTTTAAATGGTTTAGTGCGTTGAATTTATTGAACAGCTTTTTTTTGCTGTCAGTTGGCTGGAAGGTGTAATTACATGTGTGTGCATTGTGGTTCAGTGTTCTTGTGTGTTACTACCAATAGTGTGTGTGTGTGTGTGTGTGTGTGTGTGTGTGTGTGTGTGTGTGTGTGTGTGTGTGTGTGTGTGTGTGTGTGTGTGTGTGTGTGTGTGTGTGTGTGTGTGTGTGTGTGTGTGTGGTGGTTTCTCTTGTCTTCGCTTGTCTCACAGAATGCGAAATGGCTGTCAGTGCGGGCACATGATGGCAGCACTTCGATCCCATTCAATTCTCTCCATGGGGTCTCCATGGGGGGTTAACTGCTCTATCTCTAAGCACATGGCAGTGACACAACTAGTTCTTGGCCGTGTCAGTTCAAATCAAATGCGGAATGTTTACATCTGCTACCGTTGATTATACAGTAAATACGTTGTGAAATGAAACAAAAACACACCACAGTTAAATTTGTATTAGTATTGATTGATTCACATCGATATGAAAGGATTACATGACTAACAACTGGTGAAAAAGTAATATGAAAATATTTGTTCACTGAATTAGCGCATTCTGTCCCAAACAGTTGCGTTGCAGTTTATACATTATATTTATTTCAGTTTCGCTTTCAGTATTTCAACGTGAATGAGAGGGAGCACAAGAACTGAGCGTCTAGCAGCGATTCTCATATCATAGACATATATGATGCATGTATATGTCTGTGGGCACGATCTCAAGCACGTGCAAAAGTTGTTGTTGTCCAATTTCAATCTAGTTTCGAGAGACACATGCGCGCCCAGTCCAATTCCCAGCGGAATCGAATCGTGTGTCCAGGGGTTTACATCGGAGTCCAGTCGGACTCAAGCTGGACACAATGAATCTAGTTCTGGGGAGTCACATGTGTCCAATATCCAATTTAAATCGGACTGAAATCGGAAATTGGACGCATGTGTCCCCCCCCCCCCCCCCCCCCCCACTGTCACTCCTAGCTTTTCTTCGACACCTCTTCCTGTGTAAGTCCATCAGTGTGGGACTCTAGCATAGCAAAGTACAGCCTCCGCCCAGCCCAGCCCAGTTCCCCCATCTACCCTTCATCAGTTAGCCTTCTGTCTCCTCCCCCAGCTAGGATAAGCCTCAAGGCTGAGTCCTTGGGTTAAGTGTGTGTGTGTGTGTGTGTGTGTGTGTGTGTGTGTGTTTGTGTGTGTGTGTGTGTGTCCAGGTGGCTGAACATACAGTACTGTATTTGTCTGTACTGTACGTGTGCCAGTTGTGTGAACACTTGTGTGTGCTAGTCAGCATGTGGGTTATGTGAAATATACATAAGGCTGGTTATTTTCAGATATTTGTTTTACATTTCATATAGCAATCAAGTATGAGAGTGTCTTTTGTGATTTCACTCATAGCTTGCTCTCGTACTTTGTCCATTACAGATTTGGAACTCACACATTCGTATAGGTTAAACCATAATGCATAATATGTGGAGCAAAGTGATTCATGCCCATAGGAGATTAAGGATGGTCAATCCCTGTAGATTCCTCGCTCTGCCCGACACTGACAAATGAAGCATCTGAATGCCCTTGGATTGGTGTATCTCTCTCTCTCTCTTTCTCTCTCTCTCTCTCTCTCTTTCTCTCTCTCTCTCTCTCTCTCTCTCTCTCTCTCTCTCTCTCTCTCTCTCTCTCTGGGAGGTAGGCTTCCCATTCTCATGTGTTCTTCAAAAGGTTAATAGGAGATCAGCTCTGAGTCATCTGAGCCTTCAAACTGACACCATGTTCCAATGAAAAAAGGCATTCAAATAGGCATGCATGAGTTGGAACTGCCCTGCCCTGCCTTGCCTTCCCTGCACATATTTGCCAACCCACTTGTATGCAGCCGAGCACAAAGTCACTCGGTGGAAAGCATGTCTGGCACAATGATCCCCCGAAATCCGTATGTATTAAGGATGAATAGAGACAAGTGAAAGGGAGGCAGAGCTTGTGGTGGGGCGCCTCCTGTGTGAACTGCAGCGCGGGGTTCTGTGAATAGGGCACATGTTCTTCCAGAGCATTCCACTGCCCACTGCTGGCAGGCACTGTCACCAAGTCTCCATCCAGACTGTACAGAGCTGAGCTGAACGGAACAACACGAACTCACACCCCAACCTTGGGATTGGATTTCTCTCTCTCTCTCTCTCTCCCCCCCCCCCCCCCCCCCCCCCCCCTCTCTGAGTGATAGAATTGCTCTGAAATGCCTCAGGCAGCATACCTTTGGATCCTCCTTGTTTAACAGGAGGTTTGGGCTGTGGCTCTGCGTGTCCCTCTTATGACAACCTCCCAGAGGAATCCAGCCTTATTGACAAAGGAGCATTTGCTCAAAACTGACCTTTTTGGTTTTGGTCATGACTCCTCTGGTGTCATGAATGAGTGAGTTATGTGAAAGGTTTCTTCTTCTTTTGGGCTGTGTGTAGGCCTAAAGGCCTAAATGTGTGAACAAACCAGCTGTGTTGTTTCTTCACAGCAGTGTTTCATGCACCCATAGATGGAGGCAGGACTAGGAAAGCCAGTTTAGAATGCGGCCACACCCCCGTTATTCCTTATATAGACGTGCCTGGTGAGCTCTTTAAAGGGGAAGTGCTTTTTGACTGCACGGAGGAATGTTTTCAATAGAAGGTTGGCACCCGCTAGCAATATACAAGGCATAAAGACCAGTGCATTGACTCTCTGTAACGCTGTAAGGATATGTAGATTTGAAATGCAACAAATGTTGAAAAGACACCAAAAGCAAAACTTTTTGCACCCCCCCCCCCCTCCCTGTTTGTCATTCAAGCATACACACACACACGCACACATGCACACACACACACACGCACACATGCACACACGCACACACACACACACTCACACACGCAGAGACCAAGAGAAACATTTTGTGGCAAAGGCATGAATCCAACAAAGGCAGCATTCTCCCCACCCATAGAGACATATGGCTGCTCTGATTCAGCTTCTGTCTAAGAGAATACCTAATTAATAGAGGACACAATCAATTAATTAGATGATTGTAAAGTAGTTCATGCTGTGTTTGTTACCTACTCTGATGCCACAGCTGTTTCTGAAGACTCAATTCTTGTCTGACAAGCATTCTACAAGTCAGCAGCATAGTCTAGTAAATGGACTGCTATGAAGTGTCTGGTTTGGTAACCTTTTAAACTGCAACATTCATGTCATCAGTTTTACTAACAGTGATACCAGCTAACTCTCATATGTTGGACTGGTTGATCACATGAGAGAGCATTTTAACCTAGCTCACCTCATACAGGGTACAAGTCTTAACTTAACTAGCCCTGGCCATTGTTCACATACCTCACACCACATTATACATACACACACACACACACACACACACACGCACACACACACACTCTAACACTCACACACACACACACACACACTCTGTTTCTCTCTCTTTCTCACACACACACACACACACACACACACACACACACACACACACACACACACACCAGCACACATACTGTGCGTTTCCAGAAGTCTGAGCCTCTGTCCCTGTGCTGATAACGTTTGCACCAAAGTGCTTACATCACATCGCCTCTCAGCTGTGTACAGTGTCTACTATCTGCTCAGCCGGCATAAGTACACGTGCGCTGATTCCGCTCTGTGTGTGTGTGAGAGAGTTTGCCCTCAGCAAGAGCAGTGGCTCCAGGGTTGTTGGTGGGAGGATTACAAAGAGTGACGTTGATCATTTGCATCTCCCAGGAGCTAGGCAGCGTCTTTTGTGGAATGCTAAGCCAAGCTTGTTCCTGTTCTTGCCTCGGCTTGGCCAGGGCATGTTGGAGGGCACAGAAGCACAAAAACACACATGCCGCTACATTATTTCCGTTTTTCATTTACATACATGCATATCTGTTGGAATTGATTCCCATTTATGAGCTATTTTGAGGGGTTTGGAGTCTAGTGCTGGTGTTACTATCTGTACTGCTGTGGAACAGGCCGAGCAGGTGGGCGGAGAGGAGACTTTCCCCCGAGGTGGCCAGCCAATGGGGGCGATCGCCACTGTGTCCAATACCACGCCCCCTGTCCAATGGGTCCTGAGGAATATCTTGCTTCTCTCGCTTTCCCCTCCCCCTGTGCTCGGCTCTCTATATGCGTTCTGTGCTGACTGAGCAGTCGAGCACGCCTGGATGTATCAGCTGGGAGGAAATGAGCTGAAAAGGCAACACAGAGAGTGAGAGAGTGGTGGGGAGAGAGAGCGTGAGAGAGTGATAGAACGAGAGAGAGAGAGGCTGATGGAGGGGGCAAGAGCGCTTAGAGTGGGAGAGGGGTGGGGGTGTAAGAAGGCAGCGGGAACTGCTTTCATTGTGTTCAAGTTATTTGGGGGTAAAGACGGAGGGCTGGGGGGGGGGGGGGGAGCGCAAGAGGGCTGCAGACAGTTTTTGTGTGTGTGTGTGTGGGGGGGGGGGGGGGGGGGGGGGGGTGACAGAGTTTGTGGGTAAGTGCCAAAGAGGGACAGAGAGGGAGAGACCGTTTCAGTGTGTGCGCACGAGTGTGTGTGTAAGTGATTTGAGAAAGCGAGGGAGGGGAGGGCTGAGGAGAGAGTGAGAGCTAGAGAGAGAGTGAGGAAGAGGGAGAGAGTGAGAGCTTCAGAGTTGGGCATACCAGAATAGCTGAAAGAGGGCTGCCACAGTATAAACAGCCCAATCAGTCAGGCCTTGTGAATGTAGTTGAGCAAGAGCCCTTTTTTAAACAGAGGATTGTCTCTCTTATTTCTCTCTCTCTCTCTCTCTCCCTCTCTCTCTCTCTCTATTCCTCTCTCTCTCTCTCTCTCTCTATTCTCTCTCTTCAGTGAGCTCTCGGGGGGAGGAAGCAGACAGAAAGACGGAAAGAGCAACCTGCTACATGCAACTGCCTGCAAGAGTCTTCAAGCCTCGCAGAGCCTAGACCAGAATAACAAGAGCATACGAAGACAAGAGGCAGACACGCCAGTGCAAGGAGGGCTCTGAAGGCTTTTTGGGAGGGTAAGTCATACACTTGTGGTATATTCATATGCTTAGTGATTATGTATATCTTTGTGTTTCTCTGATTGTGTGTGTGTGTGAGCACGAAAAAGAGAGAGAAACATATTAATTAATAAATACACCTTTTATGTATTTTCCAAGCCCATTGGTTGCAGTGGTTTGAAATGCAATCAGAGCTAATTCCTGCTTAAACATTTTCTCTTTACTCTTCTACTTTTCCTGTCTGCCAGAAAACTAATGTCCCACAAAATATCTCGGAAATAACACTCTCTCCACTTAACATGACTTAATTTGACAGCTCTGGTGGTTGTCTGGTTATCCCCTCTCAGATGCATTAGTGTTTATTTGGGTGTGAAACTCACATGAGAGTGTGTGAAATAAGACAGGAAATCCTGAGCTAAGAAGCCCTTTAAACTCTGGCTTTGTTATCAAACGCACAGGCTCAGGCATGGGCTCAGGCTCGGGCTCAGGCACAGGTCATTCAGTCAGTCGGTCGGTCAGTCAGGCAGACAGGCAGACAGACAGGCAGGCAGGCAGGCAGGCAGGCAGGCAGGCAGGCAGGCAGACAGACAGGCAGGCAGGCAGGCAGGCAGGCAGGCAGGCAGGCAGGCAGGCAGGCAGGCAGGCAGGCAGGCAGGCAGGCAGGCAGGCAGGCAGTCAGGCAGGCAGTCAGGCAGGCAGGCAGGCAGGCAGGCAGGCAGGCAGGAGTGTTATCTCACAAGCCTCCTGTTCGGCAGCATGAGTAGGCTGGGTGGGGTTCAGTGTAAGGCTCTCTTGGGATTAAGGTGACTTTTAATGTTATCTCACAATGTCTTTTATCACTCGTGTACTTTGCCTCGGGTGAATAAGTTGAGTCTCTGTATGTTTTGTGTGCACGTGAGCATGCTCTTTGCCACTTGTGTTTGAGGTGAACTTGCCTGAATGGATGTGTTTGTAAGAGTACACAGGTTTAAAACAGCAGATGGAATATTTTTTTTGCAGAAACAATCCTTGACCCTATAAGTATGGCAACACAGCTAATGTTTCTGAATTTAACACCCTCACAATCTCTAGTCAACAGTGTGTTCTCAGGTTTACAGTTGCACATTTATCCTGCCGTGTGTGTGTTGGTATCCTTCATTTGTTCACTGGCACTGGACAATTAACTTCCTGTCATAACACTGAACACAAAGATGTCGTCCACATGACAAAAGAGTGTTTTGAAAATTATGTTTTTCCAGCTTTGCATGAACATGACAATGTTTTGAGAGTTGACCAGTGGCCACACATAAACGCAAAGGAGAGTGAAACCGCTGTTGCTAGCTAGGTCATTTTAAAATCACATTTCCTGCATAATCTATGCTTCAAGTTATATTCTACAACTAAACAAGATTACTATAAAGGCAAAGACACTACTAGATGAGATAAAGCCTATAAATCGTTTTCAGAATCAGCAAAACATGGTTTTGGGACACAGAATTTCCCCAGAGAAGTAAACATACAAGTTGCCAGCCTTTAGCGTCACTTTATATCAAACAAACCCAGAAAAGCTTTTGACAACTGATGTTTCTGATAGTTTGCCGCCTCTTCATAGAAATAGAACAAATTGGCTGACAACCATGCTGTGTCTGACAATCAAAAATAGATTTTCTATTCATTGCCACTGAAGACGTGGTGCAGGCTTTGGAGGGCGTATTCTTAGCCTTCGATGAGAATGAAAGGTGATTGGATAAAGTTGGGGCTATGTTGTCACCGTTTTCAGAAAGCTCTACATTGACTTGTACACACGGCGACATAAAGGTTGGGTTCTCAAAACTCTACTCTGAAACATAATGCGTTTTCAGACCCCGAAAACACTTTGTTGTGTGGAAGGAAGCCACGGCAATACTTTTACGTTTTTGCCATACTCCAGCTCAGAACGCCCTCTCTCGCCTTCTCCCGCAACAAGTGACCTGCCCCCATGGCCACCATCTGCAGTGCTGCCTGGGTGAGGAGGCTAGCCCTGGGGTTTAATTTAGAGCGGAGCCAAGCGCATGACCCCACTGAAAGAGAGCTGCATGATTGAAAACAAGGCATCATGACCCCTCCCCCCTCCATTCCCCACCCCTCCATTCCCCACCCCTCCTGCTTCCTTGCATGTTACTGTGCAATCAGTGCAAAATCACAAGGAATGCCTCCCCTGACAGCTTACTTAAGTTCGGACACACCTCATTTAATGTTTTTTCTTTATTTTATTAGTATTTCCTACAACGTTAAATAAGTACTGAAGACATTCAAACTATGAAAGAACACATATGGAATTATGTATATGTAGAAAAAAGTGTTAAACAAACCAGAGTATGTTTTATATTTCAGATTCTTCAAAATAACCACCTTTCGCTTTGATGACAGCTTTGCACACTCTTGGCAGTCTCTCAGTCAGATTTATGAAGTAGTCACCTGGACTTGAGGGCCCCCCCCCCCCCCCCCCCCAAAAAAAAACCGTTCTGCCCCTACTGTTCTGGCAGTGAATTGCTTTGCAACACCCCCCAACTGTCGGAGAACAGTAAAAGGTTCACGAGTCCATTGTAGCAACTGTGTAACGCAGTCGGAGAAGCATATTTCGGCCTTAAGGGTCCTAACTGGCAGCCTTGAAGTGGAAAGATGTCAGGCTAGCCAGAGCTTCTGTGAAATCAGAGACCCTTCTCTGAAATCAAAAGCTCCCGCCTGTGTCACTGGCATAATTTCCTGTTCAAGTAGGTTTGAATAAGTCTCATCAAGCTCTGATGAAGCCAAATCAGGCAAGTCAAATCAGGATTTTTTTTCTCGCAAGACAAGAAGTCTGCCGTCTCTCCACCTTTCTTTGTTCGTTTGAGGGACGTCACACGCCAGGGATACAAGCGGTTCCCAAAAGGAGTTGCGCGCCCCAGTGCAGTGCAGGGAGCTCAGGTGAGCTGTATTGCAGAAACAGGTTGGGGATGTGCTGTGGGATCTGCCTCATTAGTGTGTGCCACCAAAGTGACTATAAATAACCATCCTCTGCCCTGCCCCTTCCCCCACCTTGTGGGTGCGTACAGACTCTAGGGACCCCATCTGCCTCGCCTGCTTGGAAGCTCGGAGACTGTGTGTAAATACAGTGTAATATGTGTGTGTGTGTGTGTGTGTGTGTGTGTGTCTGTGTCTGTGTGTGTGTCTGTGTTTGTTCTTTGTTTAGCTCATACATACAAACACACTGCACCTTTACACGACAACAGAGGAATGCATCACTGGCTAAAGTAATCGGAAAAAGAATGTAGACCATATGCATAGCTTGATGATAGACATAATGTATGTTCAATTTTGTGCAGTTTACTCGATAAAAGCCTGTAATATTCATATTTTCAAATTAGTGGCTTGCTTTTGTTTTATCTTCATAGCTCACACATACAAACATACACAGACAGGCACAAACAGGCATTATTATTGATTAGTTATTGACTCAGAGATTTGTGTGTGTGTGTGTGTGTGTGTGTGTGTGTGTGTGTGTGTGTGTGTGTGTGTGTGCCTATTCTAATCCCCCACACTCGTATTGCCCCTGAACTGTTTTGACCGTGACATAACTTGGTCAGCTGTGTATTCTGGGACTGTGAAGATGACCCACTTCGTAACAGCTGGACAGCAGTGTGACTCAGTGATGTCACACATGATGCAGAGCCAAAGTTAGCCATCTCAACCACTCAACCTGCCCCACAGGTCTATCTCTGTAGATAGGCCCTCATTCAACCAGTTCAATGTCTCCTCAGGCGGACCATAAAGTCTCCCTGAGTTCTTTGTTCTACATAGCTCCCACATAGGTCTCCCTCGCTCAGACAGCTGACATGGAGAAATATATTTCTTTCGTAACAGTGTGCCAATATGGAATTGCACGGGCAATTCTTGGTAGCTGTTGCAGTTTGGGTGACGACAGACTGTGACACATAATCTGGAAATGACTGCCTGTGATGACGTAACTGAATTTCAGGGAAGTTGCCAGATATGTGTCATCTGCTGAAGCAACATTACTGTGCTGCACTTGTCACGAAGGGAACCTAAATGCATAGCTATACCATTAGAACCTTTGTTTTCCTATACATAGGTACATGTGCATGTGTACTGTGTGTGGACATACTGTTTGTTCAGTGTGGATTGTAACTCAGCTTGGAAAAGTGCCTTCATTTTTGATTCATTCTTACATCACTTTGTTGTGGCAGTGTTCTCCATCTTGTCCAATGCTCGCTCCAAGACTCTCTAAGGCTTTACAAAGACTCTGTTGTATTTTGTCTTTCTTATGACCTCTAGTCTCGGATCAGGTCATGTTTTGGTCACAGAGACACTGATGTTTGTCAGCCATTTTCAGTCACATGGTGTCAATTTAGCTCTTGTCTGCTAAACTGATTGGATGCTCAGCTGATCCCATCTAAATAGAGGCCTAAGGCAGCTTTGTCCTAGATGTGTCCACATTTAAATATATACTTTTGAATCACATCGGTGACTAATCTTTAGTGGTTTGGTTGTTGACTGTCATTGATCTGATCAACTTGGATCAGAGAACAGGGAGCTCTTCAGATCTTGATTTCATCAGCTGGTCAGTTTATTGGCTCCAGCAGTGTAGCTGTCCTAGCAGTTGCTCAGAGCTGGACGATGAAAAGCACTGGACAGCAGTGTTACATGCATCTCTTTGGATAAAGGCATCTGTGGACCGGTTGTGCATAAAAATGTTGAGTATGTGGGCAGCACATTGCTCAATACTTTCTATTTGTAGGACCCTTTGGTGCGTGTGTCATCTCGTATTTAATCAGGCCACTACTCAAACGGCAGCCTTGGTGTAAACAGTTGGAGTGTGAATGACCTCTGAATGTGACGTGTTTGACTTCTCTCCTCTCCCGCAGGCTTCTCTCACTGGAATGCCTGAGACGCAATGCAGCCACTGAGGTGCCCCCCACGTCCAGGTGCCCAGGAGGGGCGTGCCAGGCCGCTGGCCCCATCCCGGAGGATCCACAGGACAGAGACCACCAGTTCACCAGCGCTGCCTCTCCAGGCCCTCCCTCCTCATTGACACTTTGCCCTCGGGTGAGTTCTGACTTGGGCCTGCTCCTAAAACGTGTGTGTGTGTGTGTGTCCTTCTTTCTTAATGGGACTGACTGAGCAGAGGTTAATTGCCTTTGAAATGTAAGGCAATTATCGGTGAGGCACTGCTATTTGTGTCTTACCTCAGAGCCATAACGTTCATACTGAGTGTTTCATCTGTGCTCCGTTGTTAGACTGTCTGTCCGGGAATGCTGTTGTTGGTCTTCGGAGGGCAGCCTTGGGGATGGAAGAGCACAGGGGTTAGGCTTGGGCCACAGGCACTGCACAGCTCCAGGGCGGGTGTGGAGCAGCCTGGAGTGCAGACACAGACTACGACAACACAAAGGTGGGTGAGGTGAAACGTCATGGGAGGCTTTTGGGGGGGGGGGGGGGAGGAGTCATTTAGTGTTTTAAATCTACAAAAGTGAAGTTTAAAGGCTTCGTGTAGAAACAGTGTACTGGGTCTAGCTCTTGTTGTTATATAAATATTAAATAATGATAAACCATTTAAACTTGAAACTCCTACATTACAGTTAGCTTTATTTTATAAATCAATTTTATCCAAAGCAATTTACAATACAGTACAATATACATTTCTATCAGTATGTGTGTTCCCTGGGTATTAAACCCATGATCTTGGTGGCATGGTGCTCTACCGGTTGAGCCACAGGAACATTAAACATTAAATAATTAGAACTATTTAATGATTAGAAATAGCCATGGCTCTTGTTCATTGTAGGCATAGATCATTCTGTTGCTAACCTTCATGGTATTGAAATCCCCTTTGTCCTTGTCGTAGGTGTCACACAGCCAGGCACTGTAGAGAGACTGTTGTGCAAACCATAGGGAAGCGTTGCGAAGATCCCACTCTTTAAAGCAGGGCTCCTATAACTCGCTCTTCTCGGGCTCGGGGTCTTTGCACATCCAAGAACTCTCGTTCATTCTCTAGACCTGCTGCTCAAGCCACGAGGAGCCATGCGTCACATTCACGTCGAGCTGGCTCGCAAGGAGCCAACGGTTAAACTCCCAGCACAAGAGGGGGACCTGCCGCCAACCAGCACCCCAGCCAAGGGTCCCAATCTTGGAGCGCACAGCGGTGTCCCCAGGCCCTTCGGGGACGAGGAGATTCGGATGCAGAAGGTCTACCAGCTGTCTATCTTCTCTCAGAGAGGGGGCTTCCCAGAGCAGCCAGAGGGGCAGCGCCCGCCTCGCGTGGGGATGAAGAGGGGCCTGGAGGAGCCGGTGGCCCCCCTGGCCCACAAGCGACTGCACGAGGCCGAGGATGAGGAAGAGGACGACGACGATGATGACGATGACGTCAGGCAGGGGGAGGTGCTATGCAGCTCCACGTCAGAGCCCTTCTACTCCTGCTCCCTGCTCGAGTGTAATAAAGACCCGGAAAGCCCCGCGGCCAAAACACCCCCACCTCTGCCGCCACTCTCCCCTACTCATGCCCCCACCCCCTCCCGCCGGCCTGCCCAGCACAACCACGACCGGCCGGTCCCGGACGCCTGGGCCCCGCTCTCACCTAAATCGCCCCCTATGGTAGATCCCCTGGTCCCGCACAGTTTCTGGTCCGGCGATGCCAGTGCCGGCTCCCCGGTGCTTAGCCCTGAGCCTCCACCAGCAGGTGACGCCCCGGCCTGTTCCATAGGAGCGCCACCGCACGGCGACGGCTCCAGCAACGGGACCTTGGCCGAGCAGGGAAGCTCCTGCACAGTCACGATACGGAGCCCGAGCCCCACTTTCCCCTCCTCAAGCCCCAAGAGGCTCTCCGAGGCTCTGGAGTGGGGGGCCAGCCTAGAGTCCTCCCCTCCACCCGAGCACAGGGCGCCCCCCACCAATGGCGTGCCCTCCTCAGAGAAGACCCCCGTTGACCCCCGGGCGCTCCTCAATGGAACTTCCTCCTCCAACTCTTCCGCCCCCTGCCCAGCCAAGAAGAAGTTGCTGTCATCTAGCGACACGGGGGACTCCTGCTCCGAGGATGAGGGCCCATCCACCTCCAAGAGGAGCCGGCTGGCGCTGCTAGCACCCGGGCTGGGCCTAGCCTCCTGCCGGGGCACCGATGCCAAGGCCGCACCCTTCTGGAACCACTTGCTGCCCTCGGCTCGCGAAAACCATAAGGTAAGTGTGTGATGCCATGCGATTCCACAGCTCTATGAGTGCAATGGGTGGAAAGAAAACAGGGAAAGGGGAAGCAATGACAAAAAGTAAAGCTGGCTAAATCATAAATCAGGAAGAGATGAGCTCCTGTGTGAGTGTGTAACAGTAAGAGAAAGAGAGAGAGAGTGGGAGATATGAATGGACAGGGAAAGTGAAAAAGAGTGATGCAAACCTTTTTTTTTACCTTTTTTTTTTTGTCCTGAGCTGAAATGAGCGGAGTCCAGAATAAAGCCCATTGAGTGCCCCATTGTTCATCAGGTGTGTGCTTTCGCATCACCTCACAAAACACACGGCTTTTTCTGGGTGCATGTTGGAAC
Organism: Sprattus sprattus; assembly: GCF_963457725.1. Classification (NCBI taxonomy): domain Eukaryota; kingdom Metazoa; phylum Chordata; class Actinopteri; order Clupeiformes; family Clupeidae; genus Sprattus; species Sprattus sprattus. The sequence continues at coordinate 15,296,970 of NC_137913.1, read as the reverse complement.
ATATCATATTCTGTTCCAGAAAGACTTAGGGTGCTGATGGCCGGAGAGCTGATTCAGTATGTGTCTCTTTTTCAACACTGGACTCGCAACTCGCTTCTCTGTGGGAAACGGAGGGGGAAAGGCACCGTGAGAGGACATGCGTGGTTGAAAGAACTGTACAGAGAAGGTGAGGGCTTGTCTCAGAGAGAGATAGACAGAGAGAGAAGGATAACTAGATAGCTAGCTAGCTAGCTAGCTACATAGAGAGACAGACTGTGAAAGCAGATAGGCAGAGATAAGGGGAATAGTAAGAGGCTTGGACAGAGATCGAGCCAGTGGCTAGGAGAGCTTTATCATGCTCTCTGGAGCTGAGGTACAGTTGGTAGTGAGGCCTAGCTGACTGAGAGCAGCTCAGGGCGGCCATGGGCAGCTTGGACTACAGCTGTGCTTGGGACCCAGAGTCCACACCTCCACAACTTGTGAGTAAAGCCACAGAATGAAAAATGTGACAGTTTTGTACTTTTTAATGTGATCATGTTCTCTATCATTTGTATCTAATTTCACTTTGGGAGTGTTTTGCAATATTGTATGTGTATGTTATCTGCTTGTTTCTGTGTCCTTTTACAAAGCAGTGGTTTTGCTAATATAAAATGAACTACTAATATGGATAATCCCATTTATGTTACACGTATAAAGCAACTTGCCTTGTGTTTTGCAGGGTTCCACAGACTGTACGCGAGCTGGAAGAAGACTGAAAAGTGGGATCAGGCTGAAATCGTAAGTGTCTGCCTCTTTACTCTGGTTCTTCTGAATATAGTAATATACTAATAAAGGAGACAACTACAGACAAAACTATAGGGTTGGCTTATTGGGTGGCATATTAACAATCCTCATGGAAATTAACTCGGTTACACTTTAATTTATTTAAACTACGATATTTTAAACTACAGTTTTGCACAAGATTAATTTTTTATTTTTGGAGAGGTAGTGGCAACGCAAAGGCAATTTAAGAACAATGGACATTTCAGCTGAGAATGCCTATTGTGACATCGCTGAAGCAACAGTAGGCTGCTGAAATGCTCTGTATAAATACAGGCAATAGCTTTGATGCTGCTGGAATCATATTTATTATTAGATTTTGGTCATTGATGTTGATTTTGGTGCCAGGTAATAAGGCAGGGGTTTTCATAAGCGTTAATTTCAAACAAGTGATCCACCATCAGGTTTAATACATTTAATTTTGTAGTTTACCCACCCCTCCTACAAGGACCATAGGCATAGCATGTCGAGTCACTTGTGCGCCTCTAAAAGGAAGTACCTATAAATGCATATGTAGTGAGGCTAAGATTACAAAATATTAGCCACCTCCTCATCATGTTGCGTCTCTGTAGTAAATGGCAGCCGTCACTTAACCTGAGTTTGTGTCATCACAAAAGGTTAGTAGATCTGGCCCTAATTACTATGATTTGTAGAACTGGCAAATGGTTGTGGGGGTTGTTGGGGGTTTCTTGTAAAGTCTTGAGATTTATCAGAGATTTCTAAGAGAGGATCTTGTTTGCGCTCTTTCCTGTTGCCCTTGCCAGGCGTCAGCTACGCAGTGGCCGGCGGACAGACAACTCTCACTCGACACGAGCCGTCTGGCCCTCTGCCTCCATCAGCCGTTCCCTCCTGGGCAACTTTGAGGTACGAGACACACACACACACACACACACACACACACACACACACACACACACACACACACACAAAGAGATACACAACCACACACACAGGGATACACAACCCATATAGAAGTGCTCTCACAAACATACACATACACACCCACACACACACAGATACACAACCCAACAATACAGTGATACACTCATACACAAATATATGTGCTCACACAAACACACACGCATTGGTATACATACCTACATACATAAAATATATTGTTTTTACGAGCTTGTCTCTTTTGTCTCTTGCATACATCCCTTTAGGTTGATGCTAGACAGAAAGTAGAAAGTTTGTATCTCACATTAGGAAGTCACTGCATCTAAGTAGCCTGTGAAAACACCATAGTTGCACTTACACACTGACTCTGCCCTGCGGTGTGGTTGAGCAGGAGTCCATTCTTACACACTGACTCTGTCCTGCGGTGTGGTTGAGCAGGAGTCCATACTGAAGGGGCGATTCTCCCCATCGGGGCAGATTGATGGCTTCACTGCTGAGATAGGGGCCAGTGGGTCCTACTGCCCCCAGCACGCCACCCTGCCAGTCCAAGTCACCTACTACGATATCTCAGAGCACAGCGCACCATCACCTTTCCTAGTAAGTGTGTGTGTGTGTGTCTGTGTGAGTGTGCGTGTGTGTGTGTTCTGTTAACTCATTTCACCTGTTTGAGAGCTTAAAGTTAACACTATGTCCACGTGAGTGAACTGGTTGTCTTTGTTCCATTTGTCATTCACCTGTCATTGTCACAGGGTGTGATCTCCCTGGAGCCGCTGGGAAAAAAGGGATATAGTGTGCCCAAAGCAGGGACCATACAAGTGGTGAGTGATGTGGCTATTATCAGTAATTATTATGAGAAGCATCATGCTACAGAGGAATTAATCACCTGACTAATGCCTCAACTATGAGTAATCTCATCATTTGTGATAGAGTTCAAGACACAATTGACGGTGCTAACGGTAGCATGCAATGATTTTAGAAGCTCCCTGATATATACAGTATATACGTATGTGTGTGTCTGTGTGTCTGTGTGTGTGTGTGTTAAGTTCTTTATACTGATCTTTGGTGTTAATGCCATGCCTCCATCCTCCAGACCTTATTCAATCCCAACAAAACTGTGGTGAAAATGTTCCTGGTGACGTACAACTTTGGCGACATGCCTGTCAATCACATGACCTTCCTGCGCCACCGCATCTTCCTGGTACCAGTAGAGCAGGAAGAAGAGGGGTCAGAAAGGGCGGGCCCGGCCAAGGAAGGACTGGTGGACAGGAAGAAGATTCTCTGCTACTTGATACACCTCAGGTACATCTTTTTGAGTTACTTCACATTCAGACACATGTGTGTATGCAGACACATTTCGTGTTGTGGAGCTGTGTGGTCTTGCATCATATTGCTGGGCAGAATTTTGAACAGAATTCCAAAATAACTTGTTGTAGATGATTAGCAATGAACCTTATATCTATTTTTTGTTGTTGTTGTTTTTCCAACTCAAGATTCCAGAGTTCCAAATCTGGGAAAATCTACTTGCACAATGATATCCGGCTGCTATTCTCCCGAAAATCCATTGAGGTGGACACGGGGATTCCTTATGAGCTGAAATCTTTCACCGAGGTGCCAAGAAACCCCAAGTACTCCCCACGAGTGTGATTCTTGCCAGCACTGCCCTGTGCGGGCGGGAACCCTACAGAAGGACTGCTCAGACTAATAGGACTAAAGAGGACTAATGTTGATTTGAAAGACTGAATACATACACATACACACATACATACACACACACACACACACATACATATACATACATACATATACACACACACACATACATATACATACATACATATACACACACACACACATACATATACACACACATACACACACATACATACACACACACACACACACACACACACACACATACATATACATACATACATACATATACACACACACACATACATATACACACACATACATATACACACACACACACACTCACACACACACATACATATACACAAACACATACATATACACACACACATACATACACACATACACACATATCCACACACACACAAATAAATGCAGAGGCAAACACACAGGCACAGATATACATCACAGGTACACATTCATGTACACGCACACACACACACACAAACATGCTCACAAACAATTGCATATCACACTCGCTCATTGAGAGACTCTTTTGAGTTCAGTGTTTGTGCATGCCTTGTGACTAAACCGAGTTTTCCTCTAGTGCCGTAACTTCACACAGTAAGCATCTGCCCTTCACTCTGTGTGCACCCTCCCCCACCTCATAATGGACCAATCACAGTAGTTGTTGCCACAGTGGGATTCAATCAAATATGCAGTGATAGGCTTCAGTGACTTCTTCCCATGCATCTACGGAGAAAGAAAGAAAAGTACTCGTCTGAAGTTGGACGTAAGGGTGAATGGACCTTTGAGTGAGCCTCGGACTCACTTCCATATCCCTGGTTCTGATTCTTGGAAAGGGAAGTCATCGTAGTCGTGGCGATGCTCACGAAGCTCCACCAATGACAGAGTACACCTTCATACAACAGACTCTTTAGGACCTCCAGGCATGGATTACCTGGGGGGGGGTAAGCTGAAGCCACCGTGTTTGGAGGTGGGGGAGTGGGACATCGACCCTCCCATCCGAGTCCCATCATTCTCAGTGCGTGTAAACAGACTGAAGGACACTGTGCAGCTCTCAAGGATTCAATTCTGTTACATACAGTCCAAACAAACAAACATGGGGGAGCAGACACAAGCCGTAGTATTTAATTTATGTTCGCAATTGTCTTAAAAAAAGCAATATGCTGCACAATAGAAGGTGTGATTTTCTTAGCGGGGGGTGAGCACTCTGTTTTGGTAGGACAGAGGGTGTCCAGGGTGCTCTGCCTGTAGAAAGGGAGTGAACGGGAGGGAAGGGTAGGGTGGGGTGGGGTGGGGCGGGGGATTACGGGGGTATTTAAATGCAAAACAAAAAAGTTGTATATGTATATTTGAAAAGATTAAACTCTGCGACTTGCGAGGATTCCCTGCTGATTGTGTTTGAGCATCGCTCAATGGTTACTCACCCTCACCCCCACACTTGCTCATCATTCAGGTATTAATGCTTTATGAGGTTATGAGTCACACACTTTGTTCCTGTTTGGCATTACTGAAGTGTGTGTGTGTCAACAGCTCAGTCATGTGTGTGGCATGACGTCCATACATCCTCCACAACTGAGTACTTTTCTTCTTTCACAAGCCTCTGTGCTGTCATAAGACGTTTTCATCGATTAGCAAAAGAAAAAGTCCTCTTTGCTGTGAGCAGAGCTTCACTAAACCATCATGTGAGAACATGTGATGATTGAATCTTTAAGTAAGGTTTAGAGGAGGGGGTGGTCATGTCTAAACATTCCCCTCATGAATAATGCAGAACCTGTAGAGGGAGTTAATGTGTTGGGTGTGTGGAGAGTCTTAAATATTGTAGCCAGCACAATAAACATTTAGGACAAAGTTGAAAGGAAGGGGTGATAGTCCCTGTGTGAGTCCCCGTTCTGGTCTGGTCCGAGATGAAAAACAGAGGAAAGGAAAGAATTAGGGAGGGAGGGAGGGAGAGGGTGGGGGGGGGGGGGGGGGGTACCTGAGAACGAGGCGTCCTCACAACCCGGAGAGGCATGATGAATAATTCATGACACGCTGAGCAAATACAGCACTTCACCACACGGATACAATAGGCATCCACAAAAGCCTGTCGCCATCAACCAGCTATTCATCTTACCAGAGCACAGAGAGCCAGAGGCTTAAACACCGGCAGCAAAGTACATTTCGACTGAAAGGATTTTAATTAGATGATCTCAAGAATTACACCATGGCGCCAGTTCCCAAGAAGGCTTTAATAAAAACGTGCACCTGAAAACCACACTCCATAAACTGATTTTTTTTTTTAACCTCGGTTTTGTGTGGTGTACCATAAATCTTACGTATCAGCAAGCATTAGAAACAGATAGGCATAACCCTTCTGTGTTGTAAAGATAAAACCTGTATGTCAGAAGCGTTCCTGCACAGATGTCTGAGCAAGGAGAGCCGGAGAGCGTGGGGGCTACCATCTCATATTTCAGTCACTAATGCCAACTTTGTGCTACTCTAAAGTTACAGAAATGTCTTTCCTAAGGCGGTGGTGAAAAGGGAGCACAGACGGAATGGGGAACCTCAGCCTTGGTGCATCGTTTGTGGGCACAGGGACCTTCTGTCTTATGTAGCCTGCGTTACCCAGAACCAGCTCACTGTGGGTGGGCTCATGACACATTAAACCTATTAGAGTGACTGGCTGATTGATTGATAGCATCTTTAAAGGCTAGCACAAGGGATTTGGACCTTGATAAATGTCACCACTAGAAGCCAGGGAACTACATTATGAGCAGAGGGAAACATGAGCATTTTTACAAGCTGGGGACAAGTTACATAGGCTGCAATCAATTACTGATCTCTCTAAATATGTGGTCCGGAGGAACAAACGTGTACAACAGGAGTACTGCTACTATTGTTTGGCCCAGGAGATGAGTTTTATAAGTTGCATGGTCTTCATTAAGCTGTCTCTGACATAATTCTGCTGAATTATCCACATGATATGTGCTGACTAGGAAAGGGAATTTAAGAGGGATTCGAATAGTGATGTTATGGTACGAAGGGTTCAAAGGATAACTGAAAAATAAGAGGAGTTGTGTAGGTTGTAAAATAAAAAGAGAGGGCGACACGTAGTGGATTAGCCACGTTATGATGAGAAAGAAATGTAAAGACTTTAAGAAAAAAGTCATTAAATAGTGCTGTGGAGGGTTTCAAGGGGGTAAACTAACTGGAGAATAAGATTGGCTCGACACAATGTCACGTTGACTCGATGCACTGTACGGTTTACAGCACACAAGAGAGGGGTGTGTGTTCTGTATCAGTGCCCAGTGGCTCCACAAGGGTTCAGCAAACCTGCTTTCTGGATGACCTGCTTATTCACTGGAATCTCACACAGACACACACACAGAGGTCTCTTTGCCCCCTGGTGGTGTATATCAGTACTGCCGATTACACCAACTGAACAAAGGAAGCTTATAACCATAGTGAGGTTGACTTCCTGCTCCTTATGGAAATTGTATCACCATCAACATGTCACGACTCCAACTCACCAGTCCAATGGGCAATAAAATGTGGCAAACACTGTCTTTCACACACACAAACCTAAAAACATGCACTCATGTGTCAAAACCACAGAGTGATTTCAAAAGTGGATAGAGTAATTTAAAAACCATCCAGGCATGCCAGGAATGACTTAGAGAACCAGTGTGGAGCAAATGGATATTTGGAAATCAGTTATTTGACACAAGATGTATTTCTATGAAAATAAGTGATTATTATGTTATTATGATTATTGTGTTATTAGACACAGCAGTTATAAAAGTGTAAAATGCTTTACACAATAAGAGAAGCTAATAGAAGACACTACTATACATGTGACCATCGAATCTTAATTTCAATCAAGTGAATGAAATGGGACTTTCAAATGGCAGTCAAAAGCCAATGATTTAGGATAGTTAAACAATGTACAATAAACTGATCAGCCACAACATTGAACGCACCGCCCTAAAATTGTGTAGGTCCCCCTCGTGCCACTCTGGTAATCACATGATTCGCTCCGCCCGTAAGCTACTGTAATTTAAGTTCTGTTAAGAGGTGAAGGCCTCTGTGGATCTGATCTGTTTTTCCAGCACATACCACTGATGCTTGATCTGGGAAATTTGGAGGGCAAGTGAAAACGTTGAACCCTTTGTCATGTTCCTCAAACCATTCCTGATCAATTTTTGCAGTGTGGCAGGGTGCATTATCCAGCTAAAAGAGAGCACTGCCATCAGTGAATACCGTTGCCATGACAGCGTGTACGTGGTCTGCAACAATGCTTAAGTATTAAGTATTAATTAAGTATATTAAGTAAGCAGTGCAAAGTCACATCCTCATGAATGCCATAACATCACACTGCCTCCACCAGCCTGCCTTCTTCCCATATTCCATCCTGCTGCCATCTCCTCCACAGGTAAACAATGCACATGCCCCCGGACATCCAAATGATGTAACAGACAGCGTGATTCATCAGACCAGACAGCTCCATTATAGGTGCTTTCAGTGGTGACAGGGGTCAGCATGGGCACACTGACCGATCCCACACGCAGCAAGGAGGCAGGAAGGCGTCCCAAGGCCATATACTATATATAAATATATATATTATATGGTCTAGGGTCGCCTTCCTGCCTTCCTTTCTACATGTGGGGCTACATATATATACTGCTAGGCAATGTATTGGTGTCAATATATCAAGGAGTTGCTGAGATATGTCCCTACTTCCTGTTTGCTGGCATTTTTTTTTGCTATAGCGTTTTCAAAAATCAAATCCGCCCAAATATAAAGCGGGATATTGTCAAACGAGAACTTTCAAGGTCTATCTTGAAAATCCAGAATCAAATAACCACCATTCTATGAGATGTATTTTTATATAATTTTATTTATATTATTATTTTGCATGAAATCATGTTATTTTAAAATGCAATTCAAATGTGGATAGAGTCATTTTGAAAGTATACAAGCATGTCAGAAATGATGAGATGCAATGTGTAGGAAATGGATATTTGGTAAACTATACCTACCGGTATCTATCTTTTAACACAAAGTAGTATGTTATTTATATTCATATTTATATTTCATTTAAGGAGTGTTTAAGAGGAATGAGCATTAGAGATTCCACATAGGAAAGACCTTCATACGGAATATTCAAAGAATCTGTTTTAATATTCTGTAGATATGACCATTTAAAGGTGTTGTCCTTGATTGTGGCAAATTATTTTTGATATTTGAGCCATTCAAGTTCCCTGATAAAAAATAAGTACTATAATCAAGGACTGCACAAAATCAGGGTCAAGCAGAGCAGGCACATTCTCTTTTAGGACGCGCAAATGCTGCAGTTGAGTATAACTCTCAGCAGGAGTGGCAGCAAGCTCCTGCTTCACAGTCCACCATCCTCTCCACTTCCCAGATTTGCCATCCCCCTCAGATGACCTCCTCTATGGTGCTGGCAGCTCCTGCAATGGCCTGAGTCAGGATGGACAGGTGTCTATGGGCCTGGCTCCAGTCCTCCTTCAGGCCAGTCTTCTGGGCTCGCTCAAAAGCATCTGCCAGGCCAGGGAAAGTCGCTAATCCTGAGGACTTTGAAGCCCAGATGACATGCCTTTGGGGGGTTTGAAACATGGACAGAAGGCATGGGGGGGGGGGGGTTAAGGAAAAGAAAATTGCCAGAGGATGGATAGATGGACAGATTGGATGGATGCAAGATATTTATTAAGACATCAAGGCAAGGCCATAAAAAAACATCAAGGGAAAACATTTCTCACCTAAATGCGTATTTGTCAGGAAATGCCAAGGGATCCAAGAAGGCTCGGTCCAGGAGCATCAGTTGGTCATTGATCTTGCGAACCTCAAGAGGCCTTTTAAGGTAATGCAGACAAAGCAAACATCCCTTCACTAAGGACAAAACCCCTTTGGGAGGGGAAAATAATCCTGCTCTGATTTCACACAAACAACTGAGCTCATGTCTGTCTCTGAGTTTACAGCTGTCATAAAGGAAATAGATCCTCTCACTCACGTCACTTTGGAAAGGTCAAGACCGTGGATGACACTGTTCAGGTTGTTAGCTGCAGTGCGGAACTTGGTCACAGCTTGATTTAGTGGCTCTAAAGATGGAAACAGAAGGTGCACACAGTTACTGATTGACTTCATATGTGGCCGACCATTTTCCTTTTTATTCCACAGCTCCAACCACATACTCTATGAAACTGACTCTTAGTTTTAGCTTAAGAAAAGCATGATATGACTAGGGACTGGACCGGCAGTAGGACTGATAGGACCGACTGGTAGACAGGTTGTCTGGCCATGTCTTTGGTAACCTACCCATGGAGATGCTGTGTGTATCTAATTCAGCCCTGAAGTTTGCTATGGCCACTTTGAGGTACCCTTCCAAACTCTCTGCGTAGTCTCTGCAGTTGAAGGGCAGCAATAGGCTATCAGCTAGACGAAGCAACACATTCCCAGCAGTCCTTGCCACTGTTTGGTGACTTGTGAAACCTGAGTGAATAAATAAGAGAATAAGAGAAAGAGCATAGGAGTATGTTTGGAAAAAGATAAAACCGTTGTACCTGGATCGATGTACTTGGATGAGTAGTCAAAGGTATCATAAGCTGTGTGATACGCAGGGTAAATGCGTGCTTTCGTTTTACTCTGCAAAATGCACCAAAATCACATCATAACAGTTAATAATAAGATGAAAGTCGAATCAAGACGACTCTCCCTGATAATGACTATGCCCAAACAGCAAAATAAAGAAGACACTCTATAGGAGGATATAAAAAAAAATACATTTCGATGAAAGTTTACCTCTGACTATGTGTATGAAAATGAAAAATGAAAATCTTTAGAAATCTGTTTCATACCCTATCATAGGTGTAGGCTATGTCCATTGAGGTTATACCCAGGAAGTGCATGAAGGCAGCGTAGTCACTTCCTGCCCCTGTCAGATATCCAACACTAGAAACGAGACAGAGAAAATCTTTAACACCACTTACAAGTAAACAAGTAAAGTCCCACCAGGCTTTAATTTAGAAAACCATTAATCTTAGATCAGATTAAAGCCAAGCACTCAATTGGACATACTTTGGAATAACTCCATATGTGTCACTGGTCCGGTTGAAATAGCGAATCCAGTTATCGTAAACTGATGTTGTGTCAGATCCAGGGATTTTTACCTGGAGTAATAATATGAACGTTTTTTTGCCAATTTGTGTTTGTCATCACTGTGAAATTGGAATTGACTGGAGATAAAGAGCTAAAGCAAATATCTTCCCCCCATGTACCTGTTTTGTGGCTGTGAAGATGACACTCTGGGCTGAGGGGGATCCAGAAGCTCGGAGGGTGGCATTTGCTGCAGAAGAGAGTTGTTAATTGGCCTGTAAGACCTTAAATACCATTATTACGAATTGTAAAGTTGTAAATTGTATGGTATATTAGATAGGAATCTATCCTTACCAAATACAGAAATGTCAACATTAATGTAGGCAACAGTGCGCTGAATCAGCTTGCTGTAGTATTCCTGTGGGTTGAAGAGGATTCAGTGCTTTTTTTCTAATGGAATGATAGGCCTCACAACAGTGCAAGAACCCAGCCGTAGATTGTTAACTTTATTTAGACAGCCATCGATAAATTATGTTTTAGTATGTTTTAGTGATAATCCAGACATATTGTAGTGTCTTTATTCATAGATAAATTAAGTTTTAGTCTGTTCTAGTCTTTTTTCATCAATAACTGATCTAATACCTATCCGTTGACCACCCTTAAGTACCGGTTTCCTAACTATAACCCCAACCTCACCTTACATAAATCCAAACAAATCCTCAAACAGAAACACCACCTTAACCAAACTCAAGGTGTATTTTATTTGTAAGAGTGTCACAAATTACAAACAAATAAACAAACAAACACTCAAACAACAAACCCTCTCTTTCATCACATCATGTGTGTCCATCTTTTATTAAGTGCAGACCACCTATATTATTATATGCACTCTGGTTCATGGTCAAGTGGTTCAGTAAGAAGTTTCTTCCTTATTTCCTGTAAGTGTGCTGTTATATAGTATGTGTACATTTCCCATTGCCAAAACATACATAAGTAGACCCAGTTTTTAAGATTTTAAATTTTAAGAACAAGTTCTAACTTTTAGGCTAGATGAACAAATTGACTCAAGCTGACCTCGGTGTACTCTGCAGACCCAATGAGGCCAAACTCCTCTGCTCCCCAGCTCCCGAAGATGATGGACCGACGAGGCCTCCATTTGCCTTGTACACAAACAAAGACTAATATAGTCTATCGCCAATCATTTCACTTTCATTTGTTTCATGTGGTTTCTGCTAAATGACTAAATGTAAATGTAAATGATTTACCACAACCATTCCTCTGTTATGATTGTGTTCCTGCATTTGTGTTTTTGTTCTAACGACAATTACGAACAACCTGGCCATCCTGCCTGTAAAGGTGTCTGCATTAACCAGCTGAGATGCCAGGGTGAAGAGAGAGATGCTGAGCCAGCGTTTCCTTACCTTCCTTCACCATCTTGCCAAGCACTCTGCTGACCTCCAGCATGACGGAGGTGCCACTGCTGGGGTCTATGGCTCCGTGCACCCAGCTGTCTCTGTGGTTCCCGTAGATGACATACCTGTCTACATCGACATGCATCCTCACATTCAAATATATGTTTAGTCAGGAAATACAATAGCTACAGCATGCTCAACTTGTCCTGCTCACATTTTAAACCTTCTTACACTGTATGGGTCGCTTCTCACACCCCAACAGACTCTTCCCAGGAATAAATAGTACCATTTAAAGGCAGAACAAACACGATAAACTGACCTGTGCAAAATTATATATATTATATGTACAAACATAGTGCTTTGCCCATTCCTATGGCACATACATGCTTTACTTCAGTTAAAGTAACAACATCACCAGTCAGTGTGTTGGAATGTATGTGCATTGAACAGAACTTTACTCTATTCATCACTGTACACACTAACCTGGCTCAACACTCCCTCGTATCACACCCATCACATTTGATGAATTCCTCAGTTCCTCTCTGTTGTACACATCCAGCTTTACGTCGCTGAAATGAGAAACAGATTAAATGCACCTGTAGCCCTGCTGAATTGTTATGTGCGTACTCTTGAATCAGTGCATGCATCAGTCACAGGGGGTGCATTTCTATGAAGGAATTATTAAGACATTGAAACTGTGTAGACTAGGTAACTGTACAGATACATAACTACAAACTGGCCAAATAATGATATATTTACATTTTGGACATGTTGTAATGTAACAGAACCATATGAGAAGAACATCATATTGTAGTTATGTTTAAACATTCACACCTGTTGTTATACGGAGATGCTGGTTGAAATCCTGGCCCACCCATGTTGTATGGACAGTTAAAGGCTCCTCTCCAGTCTAGTGGTGATGCCTCCCCGCCAAGTTCACTACCACATACCAACAAACAGCATCAACAAAGTCACACAGTTACACAGTTGAGGAGGAATTCATGGCTCTGAATCTATGAGCACTGACATACCAGATTAAAGCACTGGCATCCTCAAAACCGATTGGCTGAATTGGGATAGGAGGAATGCCCGTTATGTCTTCTTTTGGAATTCTGTAAGTGTCCTCTGTGAAAAGGTTGGTGTCAGGAATACAAAGAAACTTAGAAATCATAAAAGGTACTTATTGTATCTAAATGTTGTCTGTGGTTACCTTTAGCCGCTAAGTAAGGTGTCAATAAATCGCCAAAGTCTGTGTTGAAGGATCCTCTTTCCACACCAGAGGGAGGTAGGTACCATGAGTAAGGGTATGTCTCGTTTGTGTCAAACATCTTGCCATCATTGATGTCCCCGGGATCTGTGTAGACTAACACCCCAACAACTCCAAATGGTGCAGCATTGATTGCCTAGACAGAGACTGACACTGAACCATTGTGGAAGGGAATCACCCAATATGAAAGTTATATCTTTACCATGACACAGCTATGCATTCTCACATCTCACCTTTGCTGCTCTTCCTGCTCCACCATATCTGACTATGGCAATGGTCCCTCGAAGGTCCACTGTCGTGTTCAGGTGCTCATAATCACTGGTTTTACCTTGATTGGCATATACAAGTTTCCCCTGCAAAAAGTTGCCATATTGTCTCAAAACAACATAAACAAACAAGCCAGAGATATTCCCATGAATATTACTGTATAACATACTCTTTATTGGAGGTGTTTAGTCTGCAGTAGTAGTGATTATCAGAAGTGTTTTATCTGTAGTAGTAGTGATTATCAGAAGTGTTTTATCTGCAGTAGTAGTGATTATCAGAGGTGTTTTATCTGCAGTAGTAGTGTTTATAAAAGGTGTTTAATCTGCAGTAGAAGTGTTTATCAGAGGTGTTTTATCTGCAGTAGAAGTGTTTATTAGATACTCTTAGAGTATTGATTTGTGAGGAAAGTAGGAATGTAGCTGAGGTGATTTACATGGACTGACGACTCAAAAGGACTCCATAAGGAGAGTTGAGAATGACGAGTTTGCTTCGTGAAGAAATGCTTCTTATCAGATGATATGTGACAAGATACTTCTGATAAGGCAATCTTATCAGTCAGACCATGTGTGATAGTGTATCTGTCTCACTTGTTGACCCGTCATGACCTGATCTTTTAAAGACTGCTTCGCCGCTTTGCCATGGTGTGAATATATAAACGCATTGGCTTCAAAGGTCATGACTGCTTAAGGAAAACACTTTGGATGTAAAAGTCATGTGGCTTTTACAAGGTAACAACATCGCTCTGACTGCTAAGAGGAAACTTTCTCATAAAGTAACACAGGTGGACAAACAGGTGTTTGAGCTACTGCAGTAAGTGTTGAAACTGTGAAGAGATTCACCTTTGGATGGCCAGGAGGTCCATAGGCTGCATATGGCTGGACCACCGCCTGATCCTCCTGGTCAGGAAAATAGGGCTTTTCTTTCTCTCGGGCCGTGTACAGGACAGCATCTGAGGCATTGACTTGAAGACACAATGGATGTTTTGTCATTAACTGTAATATAACAAGATGTATTCGGTGGTATTTCATTCAGCTTTGCCATACGAGCCACAAATGCCAGATAGCTGTATCTTCATAATGTTAACAATTAACAGTACAACAGAGACAGTTTTTCTTCTTTTTTATGGTCTTTGACTCCGACACACAGAGTATGACCATGACTGACACAATAACATTTCTATCACAGAGTTAAGATAAATTCTTTCTGAAAAACAATATGTTATCACCAAATGTAGCTTTACATTTTAATTCCCTTTTGTTTGTTTGTTTTTGGAACACACCTACAGTCACTTTGTTGGGCTGGTTTTGGTCTGGGAAAGACAGATAAACCTTATATTCCTCTCTCCAGGCTTTATCCAGCCCACTTTTAGGGTCCTGCCATCTTGCCAACATGATCTGGACTGTCTTCTCATCTCCTTCTGTGGTGGCCATGTGGGGGACTTTGGTCAGCTCCCTTTGGTAAGCAGGAAAACATAGAGAATCAGGCAGTAAGTAGCTTCAGAGACAATTTAACACATAAAGCTGTGTAACCTAATTTGTAACAGTTAACACTTCGTAGCACTCTGTGACATGATTAAAATGATATATAGTACATGCTTTTATCCATCCATGACACCAGCGAGCACAATTCCACTTAACAAGACTAATGAAATACATGTGATACCTCTACATGAAGTAAAGAAACATGAAGTCCACCGTGCTGCTTACCTGAGATTCTCCTGTATCTGAATGTTGTCCACTTCAGCAATGAACTTCTCAATCAGGCTCTCGTCCACATCTTTAGAAAGCTCGGCGACCCAGTCGGGCACTGCTTCTGGGCTGTCTTTCTGGATGCCAAAGTGTCCGATGAGAATGCCGACCACCAAAGCCGCCGCACCACCGAGCCCAAACAGCAGCACCTTCTTCAGCATCCTGCTAGTGGCGAGGGTCCGAAATATAACTCTGTGTCAAGACCTTTCTTGTGAGCGAGGTATGACCAATGAAGCGTTCTGTCCGTATAGATCACGTTAGCTGTGCTCTGAGAGTGTCTGGCCCACTTCAGAGGACAGTGGTTTATGATGTGTCAAATGTGTCTTAAATTGTCAAGATCAAGGGTTGACAAATCAGTAGGAGTCCACCTGCCCATCCCAGAGGAACTCATCTCCAATGAGCAGAGTGTGTTCACAGGATATTCAAATACAGGTTTATCCATTAATGATGTGAGGTGGACTTTATTCCACTCATCCCGTCTCACACACATGAACCCACCCTCCTTCTGCATACGCACTCTCCTCTACAGTCTGTCTGCAGCACTATGTGCTAAAACTAGACTAGCTTCCCCCCCTTCTTTTTCCCCTTCTTATTTGTTAAATTTACTGTGAGGTTTTTATTTACTGGAAAGAGATTTTTAAGAGTTGAGTAAAATTTAGCAATAAAAGGATTTGTTAGCAGGGCATTAGAGATGAGGACGAACAGTAGCTACACTGTTTACTCTGGCAGCGATGACGAGATAAGAGGTCAGATGAGCTGGGCTGAGCAAGTCAACATCGCTTACCCCCTGGATGAGTGTGAATTCGGAGGGCAGATTGAAGAAAGACAGGATGTGTCGGATACGAAGTTGAGGCACAGAAACAGCTTATAGCTGTAGCTGTAGCTGTATAGCTATTTCAGATATATGGTGCTATGTTATGGTATCTATTAAATATATAGATGTCATGTGAAGAACAGACACGCATTTGTTCCAGTAACTTCAGTTAACTTTTGCTATTGTACATCGCCTACTGTTGAACTTCATTGGCAACTCAGCACTATATTATTTGTGATTATTTTGTGACAGGCTGGAGTTAGAGCTGCCTGACCGACCCCCATGTCTGCATGGGTTACCACCACATACCCAGGAAGAAGTCAGGAGAGAAGAGGCCTAAGCGAGTCACCTTTGAACTGAGTGAGTCAATAATGAGAAAGAAAGAGGTTCTCCGTAATGGAGGAAGACCTGAAGTTTAGCCATCATCTGCATCATCAAATTTTGTTTTATTCCATCTTATCTAATTGTTCTGTAGACTTCACCTAATGTTATGTTACTCATCTTGGACACTGTAACTGGTTGAAACTGCTTAATTTTCCGCATCTTCTGAATTTGAATTTGTCAGATCCTCATGTCTGTATGGAGGATCAGCAGGAACCCAGGAAGATGTCAGGAGAGACTTGAAGTTTAGCCATCATCTGCATCATCAGATCATTAGATACTTTTATTCCTTCTTGTCTGACTGTCTACTAGACTTTTTTGATTAAGCAACTAAATGTTACCTTACTTATCCTGGATACTGTGCTTAATTGTTCACACCTTGTAAATTTCATAGGGTGGCTGGAGACCGTTGGGCCATAGTGGCTCAGGAACGCAGAGGAGCTGACCCCAAAGTTTCCTGTATACGGGTCAGTCAGAAATGTATTTATTTATTTCATTAGGGGTATATCTAGCTTTTCCTCTCATGTATTTCCAAGGTGCTTTGTCAAAATTAATATAAATAATTAGCTTTCAAATTACATAATACATTTCTTGAGTTCAATTAATGTGTGATACTTGATGTGTTTGTCTCTTAGGGCACGCCAACACTCTGTTCACAAGTGTTGTTGACCGCAGACAGAATATTGGAGGGTATTGCTATGTCCATTCCACAGTTCCAGCCGTCTTCTGACCATGACAATATAGGAGAAGAGGGGAGGGGATGGACAGAACATATCCATATGTGAAAAATATGAGCATATAGTTTGTATACTGTGTGCTTCAAAACTACAATTGAATGATGTAATCAAGGGGGTGGGGGAGGGATGGTCACCCTTGAATTTTTTTTATATATTATTATATTTATTTATTTTCACAAATAGATGAAATAAAAACCTTTTTTATCTCCCTAAATCTGCCAAATCTGCCAGATCTTCGTAAATCTGTCAACATACCACCTACCTCAATTCCACTAGGAAACTTTATTGTTCGCACATACTTATTTGCATGCTTGTACGTGTGAGTATTTTGCGTGTTTGTGTGTATGTGTGTGAGATTGTGTGTGGGTGTGTATGTGTATGCAGTGGGCCTCCAGTCACCCTATGCAAAGAGAGAACAATTCTAGAGGGCACCACCTGGCATTCAAACACACACACACACACACACAAAGATAGCAGTCATGAGCCCCTCGCTACAGGCTCCATTCCTGAAATTAGTTATTAGAAGGTGCAAGTGAGACAACGTTGCCAAGGTGTGTGTGTGTGTGTGTGTGTGTGTGTGTGTGTGTGTGTGTGTGTGTGTGTATGTGTGTGTGTGTGTGTTTGGTGTGTGTCTGTAAAGTATGTGTGTGTGAGACATCGTTGCCATGGAGAACATTGCCAAATAGAAAAGGGAAGAGCAATGTGATTGGACATTAAATTGGGATATTCCCCCAAGTGCAAGATGACTCATTATTACCTCTGCTAACGAGGTCATATTTTTGGCACAGTTTGTTTGTCTGACTGTTACAGAAAAACCATCGGCCCGATTTTCATTAAACTTGGTGGAAGCGTGTAGCCTGGGTGGCAGATCCACAGAGTAGGTTTTGCACTTTCACTTAAACTTTAATTTACAGTGCGAGATAAGGCATTTTGGCCTTGGCCCTGTTTTCAGGGAAGTATACAAAGTATCAATTATAACCGCAAATATCTAGGGGAAGACATTTTTCATGTTCTTATGTGGTGGGGTCCACCACAGGCATCAGTGCCTGCTGCAGGTTATCAGCGATGGGGCCTCCAGCTAGGGCACAGCACAGCAGCACCACAGTCAGACATCAGCACTGCACACATTCCATACTGCTAATATGCACACACCCACATAGACATGTCCTAAGCATGCTAAATGTTACTGTGTGATATGATGATACTGATTGCTATGTGTCACTTGTATATTTTTCCACACCTATTTTTCATCTCTTTAGGCTGTGCTTTCAACAAAGACTCTGTGTTCTCTGCAGCAATAATCTGACATACAGAGTCAGACACATTTCTAATCCACAGAGGCTGGTTCAGAGTAAAGCATGCTTCCCAAGCAAGTGATTAGATTTGCTATTAAGCAAAATTGTCAAATTAGGAGATGATCCTCTTTAGTTACATGTTAATTTTAAAAACCTTAATTTTTCTTAACTACTCAAGCATTAGTGTAATACCAGAGTACTTAACGTCAAGTGGTATGCATCAATTTGCAGAAATGAATAGTATACAATAACATTGTATATATTTTAAATTAAGTTTAAACACACTGAATGGAGTGGTCAGAAGGGACGCTCCAAAAATGCTGCCACTGTATATAGTAAGCAAGAGCATACAAAGTAGTAGAGGTCTTATCTGTGCTTTTCACTTCCTTTACTGTCACCTACTCAACCATTCATTCTTTTCTGAATATTAACGCCACCTGTGTACAAAAAGTACATTGCACCACGACTGTTGCACTTCCTGTTAGGATGTTGCGTTGAGGCTAGGATACATAGTTTTAAAAATGTTTAAACAACGCTTTCGCAGAAATGCATGTGTACTCTGCATGTCAATTAAAATGATTCACTTTTAGATATTTTGAAATTGAACGTTAAGTATTTTCTACCAGAATACAAAAGCCTGTAGCGGGCTTTCACTTTCACTCCCGTTGTCCTCAAGACACCTTCAACCTCCACCAGCTGCCTGTCAAAGAGTGAGTTAATAACCAATTAGGTAGCCCTTGTTATTTCTTTTATGGATATGTCATCGTATTTCATGATGTCTAGCGTAACATTAAACATATTCTGAGTTGTGGTACTTTAATTTAAACGAATTGAGAGCGCAACGAGAATTTATGAGGCATCGTAATCTTACTTCATTCGATCGTATTCGATGAGCTGGTTAAAATTAACCCGGGAATTAACATCAGTAGTCCTATTCATTTGTGTGTCCTGCTTTATAAAATAACCGAGAACCTCAGAAAATGCATTGTCATGAATGATGCATGTGGCATGATGCTTGTCTGAGACTTGTGCAGGTCTTCTCATGTTTGCAGCGGTTTTACTTTCGATTTAGTCGATGATCAAATTCATTAATAACGATGGTTTGTTTGTTTACTTTTGTAATAGGGCAGGCACGTCTCACTTCCATGACCAGCAGTTGATACCATCAGGCTTTAGTTCATAACCACCATGTCACCCTTTACCGTGGTGGTCTCTCTCCTTGTTCTGCTGCACACACCATTGGCAGCTACCAGACAAATACACGCAGATGCCCCAACTCCCACTGCCTCCAATGGCCAACCCTTTCCATGGGACAACATGAGACTTCCAGAAAATGTCTTACCACTGCACTATGACCTTCTCATCCACCCTAGCCTTACCAGCCTGGACTTCACAGGAGAAGTGAACATCAAAATGGCTGTGCAGACAGACACCCGCTCCATCGTTCTGCACAGCAAGGACCTCCAAATTTCCAATGCAGCACTCTTGAAGTCAGATGGCAGTGTTGAAGGCACATTGCAGGCTCTCGAGTATCCTGCTTTCCAACAGATTGCACTCCTGTCAGATGGTGTCTTATTTAGGGCTGGTCATGTCTACACTGTTCATCTGAAGTTTGCAGCAAACCTCTCCGAGAGCTTTCATGGTTTCTACAAAAGTTCATACCGCACCAGTAAGGATGAAGTCAGGTAAGGCAAAAATACAAGTCCATCAATCAGCATCTAGATTGACGTGGAGATTTTAATAATGATAATACAATTAATAATAATAGCTTAGACTTATATAGCGCTTTTCTAAGTACCCGAAGGCGCTTAATTTAAACAGTATAAAGGAAATTACATTGTACATGATGAACTGAGACATGATTGACTCATTGACTTGACAGGTTTGTGGCCTCAACTCAGTTTGAGCCAACTAGCGCCAGAGCTGCCTTCCCTTGTTTTGATGAACCTGCCTACAAGTCCAGCTTTTCCATTAGAATTCGGCGGGAGGGGCGACATATTGCTCTCTCCAACATGCCAAAGGTAGGGACTGTGATGTGCTTACTGAATGTTTACCATGTCAAATGCAAGTCTCAGAAAGGTGTGGTAGTATTGAGATTAGTAAGCACGTAGCGGTTAGCTTTATGTGTCCCTGCTTAGAAATGGCCTGGTTCTGGGGCAGCATCATTTATATAACACAAGTATGACCTTACTCATTTCTCTTCTCTGGTTATGTCCAGATAAAGACACTGGAGTTGCCAGGTGGCCTATTGGAAGACAACTTCGATGTGACTGTGAAGATGAGCACGTACCTGGTGGCATACATTGTGTCTGACTTCCAGTCCATCAGCAAGAACAGTGAACACGGCATCAAGGTTAGATGGCTTCCTCTGTCCAACGGACTCCATATTTCCAGCCTCTTCTCACTACAGATAAGGGACATACTAGTCAACTATGTTCAGTGCGATTTAAAGCTAGGCTGCTTGTGTATGGCAGTATAAACAGCAATGACAAGGATTTGCATTCATTTTGAAGATGGCATTAATACTAACCTTTCATAGTAGAAAATGTCTAACAATTTTTTTCACCTAGATTTCCATTTACACTGTCCCTGAGAAAATTGGCCAGGCTGACTTTGCACTTCATGCTGCAGCTCGACTCCTTGACTTCTATGATGATTACTTTGATATACCCTACCCTCTTCCCAAACAGGGTAAGACTTTATTTTTCCACAACGAACAACTCCGATACCTGTAGAGAAGAAATTACCATAATGTTTTCTGACTGTTAACACATTTGGAAAACACTCTTTTGATATGTTTTCACAAGTTCTTTTTAATTTAAGTTAATTTCCTGTATGTGTAAATATACTTGGCCAATAAATAGATGAGTACATCTTTTCCCCCTCCTAGACCTTGCTGCTATTCCTGACTTCCAGTCAGGCGCCATGGAAAACTGGGGTCTAACGACATACAGGGAAACTGCCTTGCTGTTTGATCCTGAGAAGTCTTCAGCATCGGACAAGCTGGGCATCACTATGGTCATTGCCCATGAGTTGGCACATCAGGTGTTCATGTCCTGCCTACTTCAAATGTGTTTTATGGGTTTTACAGCTGGACACTTAAATATTTAAAATGTGCACAGGAAAACTGTAGTTTGAGTGTAACCCAGCCAACATTTAAACATTACTAGCTTTGTGTATGTTTTGTTTTGTTCCATGAAATATACTGTATGTCGTCGGCTTCCCACATTTCTTAAGCTGCCTCTTGTCACTCCTCCCCATTTGCCCCTCATCAGTGGTTTGGTAACCTGGTGACCATGCAGTGGTGGAATGACCTCTGGCTGAATGAGGGGTTTGCCAAATTTATGGAGTTTGTGTCCGTCAACATCACCCATCCAGAGCTCCAAGTGGTGAGCTTAATTTCTTTGATCCTACAGTTTAGGAAGCAAATGCTCTGGGTTTTATGTAAAATGTTAATGGATACAAAAATAAAAAAAATTACGAATGACCTACAAGATTTAGATTTTAGGTAGATTTACAAGAAAAGTCAGTAAAGCAAAACCTTTTTCAGATCAATTTACTCAACTGCAAAATTCACTGTACCACACCTGCACTATGGCTATGTGTAGAGTCAGATCTCTTTCTATTGTTAGATGTTTAAAACTCTAAGATCTGAAAGTTCTTATTAAAATAAGAAAATTGGATTTGTTTGTGGCCCTTAGTGATTCCTCCATTTGTTGTGTACACTAAACAGGAGGACTATTTCTTGGGGAAGTGTTTTGAGGCAATGGAGGTGGACTCTCTACCCTCATCTCATCCAGTCTCTACCTCAGTGGAGAACCCCGCCCAAATCCTAGAGATGTTTGATGATATGTCTTATGACAAGGTATCCATAAACCCCAATGCCACTGCATGAGTGCTGACCATGCCTCTGATAGAATACACTTATATAGTTGTATATAAAAATGAAAACATTTACATAAATTAACATGGCCTATATGTTTGGGTCATAAACTTGCATGTACACTGTGTGGAATTTATGAGGATCTATTATCAGAAATGGAATATAATATTTATAATTATGTTTTAATTTGTGTATAGTCACTTGTAATAATGAATTGTTGTGTTTTCGTCAGCTTAGAATGAGCCCTTCATATCTACATAGGGAGCGGGTCTTCTTCTATGGAGTCCGCCATGTTGCACCGCTATGTTTCTACAGTAGCCAAGAATGGACAAACCATAACATTTGCACTAGACAGGGCCTTTTGTATTTCTATAGAAACTGACGGCCATCCTACACGCTTGTTAAAAAGAGGGGGGACGATTCTGCTAGATTCCACTAAATCCTATATAGTAAACCGTTAATGGAGTGCTTCATTCATATCATAACCCTTCAAGGATTTTGGTTTGGCTCATGGTTTAATTTGATAATAATAAAATTGTTTTATGTTTTAGGGAGCTTGCATTTTACACATGCTGAGAGATTTCCTCACCCCAAAGGCATTCAAATTCGGTATTGTTCGCTACCTGAAGCGATACAGCTTCCAGAACACCGTCAATGGTGATCTGTGGGAGAGCTTGACTAATGTAAGGTTATGGCCACTACTTCATCTGTGCCTGTGTTTGTGTGAATATTTTAATATCATAAATATGATTTTCATGTAAATATGTGATATAACTGTGTTTTGTGAGCAGCATGCTTATGTGAATGTTCCTATAACAGATCTGTGAGTCTGACAGCATGGACGAGGGCAGATTGAAAGGTGAAGGGTCCTGTTCCCGCCCAGGGGCCAAGTCTGGAGCATCTGTGAGTATTCAGCTCTCCATTCTTGTTCCTATTTTCATCCGTTTTCAGGACCTAATACACTGTAGAAGTTTCAAATGCTACAATAATAATTGTAACAATAAGTATTATTTAAATAATAATTTAGGTTGACTGTAATTTATGTTGCTAATTAAAGTCATACAATAAACATAAAATAGTTGATTTATTTAGTCAGGTATTTTTAGTTATCAGTTATAAGATAGCTAGTTTATTTAAGATAGCTAGTTTATCATCTATATGACTGTCATCTGTGTCTGGTTTCTGTCACAGAAATGGTACGCAGAGGACGAGCTGGACGTGAAAGCTGTGATGGAGACCTGGACCCTGCAGGAAGGCTTTCCTCTGGTCACTGTGGATGTAAAAGGTCGTGAGGTCAGACTGAGTCAGGAGCGCTTCCTTAAGAGTGACAAACCCTCACACACATCAGAGTGAGTACAGTCCTGCTGCTGCTGAAGACAACCCTGAATACGTTTTAGCCTACCATTAACCATTAATGTCTTTATTATCAGTTGTTGTTGGTAAATGGTAGAGGGTCTGATGATTAAAGCATTTCCGTCTCTTATGCGGTAGGTTTCTGTGGCAGGTCCCACTCACCTACATCACTAGCCACTCCTCAACTGTGCATCGCTTCCTTCTGAAGACCAGGACAGGTTTGCTTCCTGCTTTCACTCTAAAGATGGGATTCACCTATCAAAATCCTCTCAGATGAAACTATAATGTTTACCCTCCAGGGCTGGTCACACCAGTGCTTCTGGAACCACAGTACTCAATGCTTGGGTCCTGTAGCTTTTTGAGCCTGTGTACCTTCATTTGAAACACATATAAGTGAAAAACAAACAAGTTTGAATATCAATGTCAAATTCCACTTGCGGTGTCTTAAAGCAAAGTGTACAACAACATAGAGGCTTAAGACTGTTGTCTCACGTAATTTTATTCTAACCAACATAAGGCATTGGTCGTTTCTAGCCACTGGGAATACATCCTCATTTCCTGAAATGAACCCGTCCTACTTTGATGCTTGTCACCTTCCTCTAGATGTGCTGTATCTTCCTGCTGAGGTAGAGTGGATTAAGTTTAATGTGGATATGAGTGGATACTACATAGTGCACTATGACAGTGCTAGCTGGGATGCCCTCATAAACCTCTTGCAACGCAACCACACCGTTCTCAGCAGTAACGACCGAACCAGCCTCATCAATAACGTCTTCCAGTTGGTCAGGTAAGTCACCTGCTACAGAGCTGCAAGAGACGTCTTTACGTTTAGACAGTTAAGATCCTTCCCAGTTGTTTTATGTAAGTTATTCTCAATGAATGGGTCAAATGCTAAGATACCCAATGTCTTAGTGCATACAGCAAACCGGAACAATTTGGTACAATATATTCTGAACAAGGGCCATTCTAGCTTTAAGGACACAAACAGTGAGCAAGGTGCCATGTTTTCCTCTTGTGATCCCTCAGTGTTGGGAAGCTCTCATTGGACAGAGCGCTGGACCTCTCCCTGTACCTGAGTAAGGAGACGGAGATCATGCCAGTGACACAAGGGCTCAGCGAGCTGGTGCCTCTTTACAAACTCATGGAGAAGAGAGACATGCAGGACCTTGAGGATCAGATGAAGGTTCGTGACAGAAAATAGATGTTGGACCATTTTGCTGTATTATTGATTTAGAATTTCAGTGGTGTAATTGCCATTGGAATTTGGTACGTTTAGCTGTGAGAGCTCATACCTTGCAAATGTTTATCCATACTAACCCTAAGCGGATGCTTTTTCAGGGCTACATTGTGCAGCTCTTCAGAGACCTTATTGATCGTCAGGCGTGGAGCGATGAGGGGTCGGTGTCTCAGAGGATGCTACGCAGCTACCTGCTCCTCTTCGCCTGCGTTCGAGGCCACCCATCCTGTGTTCACAAAGCCAGTGAGCTCTTCCAAAAGTGGAAGGAATCAGATGGCAATATGAGGTCAGATATTGACAGATACAGGTACAGGCTCAATGCAGGTACTGGTCTCTCTGTGGTGGTTTAACCACCCTCTGCTTTTTATGTCCTCATCTCAACCCTGCAGTCTCCCCAATGACATCAGCATGGCTGTGTTTGCTGTCGGAGCCCGCACTGAAGAGGGGTGGGACTTCCTCTTGGAGAAATACAAACACTGCCTGTATACGTCACTCAAGAGTCGCATCAAGTCTGCCCTCACTATAAGTCCACTTGCTCATAAGCTGAAATGGTGAGACAGACAAACTTTTGGATTTGTTGCTCCAACTTCAATGGTTCTATTTATTATCAGTTGCCTCAATATTAAAAGCATTTGTCGTATGAATTAAAAAGAGCAGAAAACCTCAGACTCAGAGTTTGTGTAATAAGTAGGGACAAATAACAGCAGGAATAAAAGTTGTGATTTTGCTTTTAGATTTCTTGTACCAGGTTGATGAAGTGCTCTTGATGTGTGCATGAATAACATTCTGCTTTCCCTCACCCACTCGCATGTCTTCCTATCCCTTACACACTCGCATGTCTTCCTTTCCCTTACACACTTGCATGTCTTCCTTTCCCTTACACACTTGCATGTCTTCCTTCAATCACTCGCTTGCATGTCTTCCTTTCCCTCACACACTTGCATGTCTTCCTTCAATCACTCGCTTGCATGTCTTCCTTTCCCTTACACACTTGCATGTCTTCCTTCAATCACTCGCTTGCATGTCTTCCTTTCCCTTACACACTTGCATGTCTTCCTTCAATCACTCGCTTGCATGTCTTCTTGCCTTTCTGGTCCTCAGGATAATGGAGCAGAGTCTGGAAGGAGAGGTGTTGAAGACTCAGGACTTGCCTTATGTTGTTTCGTCAGTGAGCAGGAACCCGAAAGGTTACAAGCACGCATGGGACTTCCTCCAAGTCAACTGGGACACCCTAGTCAAGAAGTGAGTGGCCCTGCGTAGTCTAAAATAATGGTTCATGAGTAATTCTTTGTTTTATTATCTCAGGGAATAGCCAACAAGCAAAAAATCATAAAAATAGTAAATACATGTTAAATAAATAAATACATTTATTTACTCGTAGGTTTGAGCTGGGTTCACATTCCATCTCTCACATGGTCTCTGGAGTGACCAGTCAGTACTCTACCAAGGCCATGTTGGATGAAGTAAGTGGCATAGTGTGGCATCAGTCTGTTCAGGTTCGCTTTGGGTTAGGAGCAGCTAAAGGTGTTGTCCTTTGAATAAGAAATGTTTCTAATATGTTTGTCGTTCTCAGGTGAGTGGTTTCTTTGGTTCTCTGACCGAAGAGAAGGGTGCAGGAATGAGATGCATTCAGCAGGCGTACGAGAACATCGAGGAGAACATCAGGTGGATGGACAAGAACCTTCCTCTATTGCAAGCTTGGCTGAACCAACGAGGAATCAAAACCCACAATTCAAAGAACTAATTTAAGATTCTATGGTCCCTTTGGTCACTGATAATATGATGTCACATCATCGTGAAATAAGTTAATAAGCATTGTATTTTGAACCTCTGTGAGTGCCAAAGTATGATGAGCATTGAGCAATGAAGTATGTTTGAATGTAGGATAGGAACTTTTGTGTAAATTTGACTCCACTTCTAATCCTATTTGAGCCATCCCACAACAAGTGGTTTTAAAGTTCCACTTTTCAGTTGTCACATATTAACAGCAGTTTTGACTACAGGTCACCGTCGCAAACTTAAGTTTAAATCACTTTACAGAAATAATGAAATTGTTCAAGCAAGTCATTAAGTGTCGTCTTGATCAAGTGGTACAGCTATTGTTTAGGTTTCATTTTGCTATCCATTTACCTTACTGACCTTTTTCAGGGGTTGGCTTCACAACCCATAAACACTGTCTGATAGGACCTGCTGATAGATGTTTTGTTTTGATCCACTCATTGGGGTGTTGCCTATAAAGCTTTGCTACGTTTTTAACTCCGATCTCAAACTCTTTTTTTCTCAAAATTGTATTAACATAATGACAGATTTGTTTGTCATTAATGAGCTGCAAGAGGCCAAAAAGGTAGATTCCACTAAGATTTATTGACGTATTGACAACACAAAATTTGGTCCTTTTGGTCACTATATAGCCTTTCATCCCCATTAGAGGGAGCCATGGTTGCATCTTTTCATCTGCTTCCTTATATGGCTGTTCTGAGCCTCCATGTAGACAAAATGGAGGAAAGAATAACAGAGCAGCAGAATGAGCGGAGAGAGCAATGTCTTGCTCGTAGAGGTGCACCTCATGTTCACAAGCACTGTACCTCTTCTGGGATTCTGGCTACATGTCTCTTGGGGTTGCTCAGTTGAGTTCATTAAGGTTTGGGGCGAGCTCTACGTGTCCAGTTGCAGCTAGGTTAAGAGTCCGATAAAACACATCCGAAAGCAAGTTGGGCAGTCGTCAAGACATTCCTTGGTTGTGGATGCAGCTGGGACAGCAGTGCAGGGTGTCGTGGATGAAGAGGTCACACTCCACACAGAATACAGTCCGACACACAGGGCAGGTGAACACCTACACAACCACACACACACACACAAAGGACAGAGAATTATTTTGATATAGTCAGGGTCTGTGTCTATTCAAATACAGCAGGTTGCACATGAAGGACTGTTACTTACACTTTGGTCTTTCAGTTGACCTTGACAGGCTTGGCAAAACCTGAGAGTAAAACACAATGTCAGGATTTCCACTACTTATCAGATTGAGTTTAACATGACGCTTGAGTGAGAGCCAACCCGCAGGCAGTTTCAGTCAAGGTTGGGCCAGAAACTGTTCCGTCCCTCACTGCAGGTTTCTAAATACTGTAAGTCATGAGGAGAAGGTCCAGCACTAATGGCATTGACATACAGGTGATCTGACTGTGATTTTCTGCCAATTCCTCAAAGTCACAATACACGACAGTGGTACAGCAGGTAGAGGAGTGGTTCAGTAACTGGAAAGTTGGAAGGTTGCTAGTTCAATTCCTCCTAACCAAGTGTGTAAGTGTCCTTGAGCAAGACATCGAACACCTTACTGCTCCTGATGTATAAATGCAATTTCCTTGTAAGTTGCTTTGGATAAAAGCGTCTGCTGAATGACTAAATTTAAAATGCCCCAAATAATAACAACAATACCAGTGAGAGGATGTATAACCCCCCTCACACACACACACACATAAACACATTAACAATAACAGTGGCAGTGAGGGGGTGTACCTCTCTCCTGTAAGTTCTTCCAGGGGACTCTCCTGGAAGGCATCCAGGGGAAAGAGATGATGGAAGGACCGTGCCAGGTGAGGAGCAGACACCAGCGTCAGACCTGTGGGCATGGACCCGAGAGGTGAATGGTTGTCGCCTAAGATCATGTTCATCCTCATATCTGATCCGTTAGATCCACCCATTTCTGTAGAAACTACAAGGATTATGCTGAAAGGAGTCAGACAACTAGCTACATATTTATAGATGTATAGATTTATACATCTATATGCTTGTATATTGCTTATACAATATATATATATATATACAGTATATTGCTTGTCCATTCAAGGTCATTCTGAATACAAAATGTACACAAAAATATCTCCATCTTTATTGTGAATGCTGATTTTGACACATTTCGCAAGATTGTTCCTTCAGCTCTTTCAAGCTGTGGGCTACTGATGCATAGCACATGTCAAAACCTGGTGATGATTATGTAGCCAATACATATAAGGACATACAACCTTTCAATGAATCAGTATACACACATGAATCAACTGAGATAAATACATACCACAAACCTTACACTCGACAGGTAATTCTGTGTACTTGGCTCTGCATTGGGGGCAGTAGTATCCTCCAAAACCCAGTCCAGGACCACCAGTGCTATCCAAGTGCCTGGAGAATCAAACCAAACAACATGTATTACCCATAATTTGTACACAATTAAACAGAAACATGGTTTTCCAACGTTTTCACCCAATTAAAGGCAAAGTCCACAATTCTTACACAATACACCTTTTGACAGATCCAGTTAGTTGCTCCTTGGTGTCCTTTAAGTGTGTGTGTCTGTTCAGTGTGTGTACTCAAAAAACCGTTAAACGTTAATCATGGCTAACAGGTGTCCCCTAAACGTTTTGCAGGATTATTTAACAATCTTAACTAACTTGTACATGTCTATTCTGGCCAGCATCTTCAAAATAAGCTCTTCACTTAAAAACGGGAGGACAGGATATACTGACATCATACAAAGACTTTGAAATATTTGAATCAAATAGACAAATCCTCACTCACGCCATGCTGAAGGATGGCTTGGCATCTTGTTCTGACATGGTAGCAATGATGTGTTGTGGGAAACCTGCAAAGGAGAGTCCCAGGTCTGAGTATTAAACGGCTGACCTGAACCTTTACATGAAACGGTGCACCAAAATATGACAGATTTTCAAATGCCAGGTACTAAGGGTTGTACACAGTCTGGAATTATTCCTAAAATCAAACATTCCTATTGCCATGCAATATGGAAGGTCGGAACATGACTAAGAACCTCACAAAGGACTATGTATTGGGCCAATTTGTAAGGTTGACGGTCATAAATTAATAGAAATTGTCACAACAAAAAAGTGGTTGAATTGACGAAAATACCGCTTGAACATCATATTTGCTGTGCTGGAAGCTACACCTATGGTAATAGTATCACAGCATCTATCTTCTCCCGGAGTGCAGGTTATTGGTAACTCACCCATGCGGATGAGGGAGCACTCAGACGAGGTGCTGGCCGGGGGAGGCTTCACATGCAACATCAACAACTCACGGAAATGGCATTCATCCAGGATGACATTGTAGGAACCTGTTGTTCACATTACAAATAACAAATGTTGGTGAAAGGGTGAGTTAGATGGAAATCTAAATAAATGGATCAATAATTAATCGATCCAACTTAATAACCAACCAGACAAAATAGTAAACACTGTTTACAGTGCTTACAAAAAACAGTATTAACATATAAACTACGTTAAAGTATGCATTGTGTTAAATAACTACGATAAAGTGCTCTTAAGGTCTTCATCATTTGTAGTCATCATGTGTTACGACTGCTCACCCCCAGTGTCTCGTGTGAGGACAGTGCACACTCGCACCTCTGCAGACAGGCCTATCACCGACACACGGATTTTCAGGCCTTGCAGAGTCTGGGAGACGAGACAACCACAATGAGATGACAGAAGTTGACGGTACCTTTTACTATACATAACAACCCCTGTGAGGACAAGATAGACCATACTGGTCACAATAAATAGCTAGATTCTCTGAACAGTGAGTATTTCAGGTTTTATTTACAACTATAAGGTTTAAATAGGGTTTTAACATATCAAGACTGTTTCTTTCTTCATAATTATGCACTCAAAGGCAAGGTCCGGGATTCTAATGCAATACTGCAAGGAGTAACTTTCTAACTTTGACACAAAGTGTACTGGAATAGAACTGCAGACCTTGACTTGAAAGATTTTCGCTTTCTAGATATCCACATTTCAATACTCTGCTTTGACCATTTTAAGCATACCTTCACGAGTTCATTAATGTTTGCAGGGTCACATGTTGTTAGGCTGCTGAGGACGATCAGAATCTCTCTACTGGTATGTCCCGGCATGTGCCTGAACAAAACAATTAAAAGATGATAGAAAAACCAGGAGAAATATGGTTCATAGCCAGGTCATAGCCAGCTGCTCTCACTACCTTGTGTTAAAGCCGAAGTACTTCTGCACACACAGCTCTGTGCAATACAGATAAGGATGTGCGGATTGGTGTGTTCCAAGTATACTTGTTTTGGTGCAGTTGTAGGCAAAGATCATACAGACAAGCTGAGTGCGTGCGCACAACGACCTTAGTGCACTGAGCGCACGCAAACTACTGCACGCTCAGTTTCGTTCACGCCCAATCAATGCTGACATGTCCGTACAGACCCAACATTTTGCTGCAGCACGGACAGTCCGTACAGACTGTGTGGATGATGTAAAAATATGCGTCCGTGTCTGCAGAAGTATACCAAACACTTAACTCCTCACGCTAATGACTTACTTCAGAGTCTGCATTGCAAGGTTAATGGAGTTGTAGAGGGAAGGCTCTCCAATACATGTAGTGTCCACCGCTTTCTTGAGGGCAGTGATATGCTTCTTGGGGTTCCCTAGCCATAAAACAAATTACAGAACGCGTGTTAAGGTTTGGTCTGATGAACACTGTGATGACATAACCTTTAATATTTGAGAAAATTGCTAAATTCTAGCGCTTCATCTCTGACTTCAAGCCTGGATTTTCACAAGTCATTGCTAATGTGGTGGTTGGTTGTTAATCCCACCTCACTTAGGGTAAATAAATCTATAATGCTTGGCTCTTGAGGATAATGATTTTTATATTATAAATGTAATCTCTGAAAATCAAACTCAAAGGCAGTTTTATACACAACTGTAACAACTGCATTTCATCATGACTTGAGCAAATTTCATCATATCTTGAGATCAACTCACCAGAAAGGTCAGTCAGTTTCTGCGCCCTCTTGTTTTGGGTGGTTATAATTCCTATCTGTAAAACAACAACATGGACCTTGATAACATGGAAAGCACCGGAATAGCAACCGAAAGAGGCAAGGTAATAACAGGTAAGAATATACACAGAGAAGAAACACAGAGAAACTGGAAATAATTCTTACCTGACTGATTGGGTTCTGGTCAAAGTACTCGTCCACAAAAAACTCCAGAAGCTACAAAATTAAGAGATTACAATTTGAGAAACGTGCAGTCCTTTGAGAAAAAGTTGGTATCTTTTATCACTGCAGACAGACATTACCAGACAATGCAACTGCCATTCTGCTCAGAAACTTCCTCACCTTCAGGGTAGAGGTCAGGCGGTTAGGCTTTAAGTCATGGTCATCCATGGTTCGGGAGGTGTCAACGACAACAAACAGGTGCCGCATCTTCAATAAAACAAATCATGACAACCAGTTCATTCATTTGGGACCTATATAGTCAGAGTCAATCTGCGCAGAAAAACATTCGATGCTCACCATCCCCAGTCGGACCTGCCCATGGCTCTCGATGACCCTGGCATGTTAGAGAGGAAATTGAGGGTGAGGAAAGTATGAAATACTGGATGATAATTTAGTTAAATGCCCTCTGAGGCAACCCCACCTTTTCCTTTTGCTCTGGAAAAGAATGTCTTCTACTGTGGCCTTCAGAGATCCAGACTCATCCTCTTTAAGCACCTCCCTATAGAAAAAGACACACAGTGATTTTTTTAGGCTGTTTCACTTGCCTTACCATGTGTCTTATTTCACATGAGTGATGCATTTCATGTGTGAGACACATTTTAAAAGTAAACGACTGAGACCAGTTGTTCCAAATACAAACCCTATCAGACATAAATCAATAGGAGACAAATACTTACCAGGTCCGCTCGTAACCCCCTTCCCACCTCTTGGCAATCTCCGGCTCTTCATCCATTTTGTTGAAATCCAAGCACCTATAAAACTAAATTGCCACCCAAATGTAAGAGATGCTAGCTCGCTAACGACGTACTCTTCTTCGTACCTCAAATTCTATGAGCTCAGCTTTTTAGCTTAATTTTTCGCGAAATCATAGAACAGCTCTTTATGTAATACTGCGCCCTATGTGGAAACCAACTTGCTTTATCTCCTCCTGCTGCTCGCCTTTGAATTAAGTTATCTCTTCAATAAATAAACAATACCTATATGGAAAACTACCAACAATAAAGGCAAAGGCATGTGAGATTGGTTTGTAGAAAGCTAACCACTTTGTGATTCTATTACTCTATTCTTTAGAAATACAGCTTTTATCGAAGTCATTCCAAATTTGAATAGACAAACAAAACAGTGTATTTTCAACTGAAACCCGAACAGCTGGCTAGATGGATATTTTGCACAATAAACAAACGACGTGATGCATATAAAGTACTTACTTTTAGAATGAACTAGATATGAGAGCATACGCCTTGTGACAGGTAAAATAAGACTTCGCAAATACTACACAAGCTCAAGCTCAACTTCACAGGGATGTCAGTGTAACTACTTAAATGTCCGGTCGGAAACGTCTAATGCACTGTTGCTTCCGCATACAACATTGAATGGGCTCTCATTGAATCTTCAAAATGCATTACATGAATATACCAGAAAAGATAATATAGATAGATTAAACAAATAATGATAACCATGAAAAAAGGTAATCCAGATATCATGTTTTATTTCGAATTCATATTTACAATATAAAACACTGTACACTTAAATCCTTTCATAGCCTTGTATCTGGCATTTTTGAGAAGTGAATACAATTCTAAATCTCCAAAAATAAAACACTAAAAACATAGAATTGAGTTGACGAATACGAATTTGATTACCTGAGCATAAAGTATATCTTAATAATGTATTTTCAGTGGTTTAAATGCAGAGAGATAACACATTGGCCTATATACAAATCTAAAGTGACATGTTGGAATGCAAATATCAGTTAAAATATAAAATAGCAAGTTTAAAATAGCTTAAAAAGGAGGTAAGCTTTAAAAAACGGTCAATTCCATTTTGTTTTCAGGCTCAAGCTTAGTTTTGAGAGGGCATCCAACAATGATTTAAATGATACCATATCACTTAAGAGTAAAAGAAGAACTGAGACTGGTATTAGAATACATTCTTAGTGGAGGAGGTACTTTCACAGACTGCAGCAAAGCACTTGCACAAACATAAGAACAGTTTAAAACAGTTAGACCGTTTGACTCATCTTGGCTCCCAATCCCAAAAGAAACACTCAGAGACTAAAAGGTCTGAGCAAAGGACAGAGACAACAAAGGTCAAAGGTCAGCCTTCATGGTCTGCGGTCATATTGACTGACCCTCTTCTTTATGTGGGACAGCTTAGCCTTCAGGTACTTGCACCTCTTCTTCTTCATTTGGTACTCCGTTGACTACAGAGGGAGAAAAACAAAATGAGAAAATAGTATTTACAAGGTTTCTATCTGTTAAAGGTCAAGTAAGGTCAAAAAGCAGGTCTAAAATGATTTATGATTGAATTAAAAACAAGATTTACAAGAATAAAATGCAGTTAGTTGGGAATTATATACATACCTTCTTTAGGTTCTTCAATCTGTTGTATTCATCCATGGCATCCTGTTTTCAAAAACATTTTAACGGTCAGGCAGGCTCTTAAAGGCTCTTTAAGTGAGATTATGTTATAATGTAATTTAGTAATGTTTTGGCCTTAAATTCTAGAATACAGTCTCTGTGAAACCCACCAGGAATTGTGGGCTGCCCTCCTTCAGTCGGTCCAGCTCTCGGTCCACCTCTGCCAGTCCCAGGTTCACATCATCGAGCTCAGCCTGGATGCGCTTGTACTCCATATGGTCCCCATCAAACTCACGCTTATAGTCGAGCCTCTGCTCCTCAGTCACAATAGGAGGGAGCTCACTGCAAAACAAGGAAGTGAGGGAGAAATGAACCAGGGGAAAATGGATGTTTGTGTGTGTGTGTGTGTACGGAAAGGGAACACTGCCGTGTTGTTCGGAAAGTCTTGCTATGTTGAGTCATCAGATTTCACTTATTAGTGGTACCCTGTGATCAGACATCTTGTCAAATTTCTTGTTATTTTACCAACAATTGTCAAAATTCTAAGACACAAGGGTTGAAAAATGCCCTCTTAGATGTTCCTTGGTATATTATATACAGCTGCGGAAAAAATTAAGAGACCACTTCAAAATTATCAGTTTCTCTGGTTTTACTATTTATTGGTATGTGTTAAAGTAAAATGTACATTTTAGTTTTATTCTATAACCTACTGGCAACATTCCTACCAAATTTCAAATAAAAATATTGTCATTTAGATCATTTATTTGCAGAAAAATGACAATTGGTCAAAATAGCAAAAAAGATGCAGTGTCTTCAGACCTCGAATAATGCAAAGAAAACAAGCTCATATTCATTTGTAAACTACACAATACTAATGCTTTAACTTAGGAAGAGTTCAGAAATCAATATTTGGTGGAATAACCTTGATTTAAAATCACAACTTTCATGTGTCTTGGCATGCTCCACCAGTCTTTCACATTGCCGTTGGGTGACTTTATGCTACTCCTGGCGCAAGAATTCAAGCAGCTCGGCTTCTTTTCATGGCTTGTGACCATCCATCTTCCTCTTGATCACATTTCAGAGTTTTTTTTATGGGATTCAGGTCTCGAAATTGGGCTGGCCATGACAGGGTCCTGATCTGGTGATACTCCATCCACACCTTTACTGGCCTGGCTGTGTGGCATGGAGCATTGCCCTGCTGGAAAAAACACTTCTCAGAGTTGGGGAACATTGTCAGAGCAAAAGGAAGCAAATTTTTCTTCCGGGACAACGTTGTACTTTGCCTGGCTGAGGTTTGTAAAAGACCATAAGGATTGAACCAAAGCGGACTGGAGGGTCTCCTAGTTCGTCTTCTCTGATGAGTCCAATTTCACAGTAGGTGCAAGACTCTGTGGCTTGTAGGCCTCTCCAGGTCTCCGTCTAACCATCAGACGACCATGTGTTGGGCAAAGCTGAAAATTGGACTCATCAGAGAAGACGAACTAGGAGACCCTCCAGTCGGCTTTGGTTCAATCCTTATGGTCTTTTACAAACCTCAGCCAGGCAAAGTACAACGTTGTCCTGGAAGAAAAACTTGCTTCCTTTTGCTCTGACAATGTTCCCCAACTCTGAGAAGTGTTTTTTCCAGCAGGGCAATGCTCCATGCCACACAGCCAGGCCAGTAAAGGTGTGGATGGAGTACCACCAGATCAGGACCCTGTCATGGCCAGCCCAATTTCGAGACCTGAATCCCATAAAAAACCTCTGAAATGTGATCAAAAGGGAAAGTGGGATGGTCACAAGCCATGAAAAGAAGCCGAGCTGCTTGAATTCTTGCGCCAGTAGTAGCATAAAGTCACCCAACGGCAACGTGAAAGACTGGTGGAGAGCATGCCAAGACACATGAAAGTTGTGATTTTAAATCAAGGTTATTCCACCAAATATTGATTTCTGAACTCTTCCTAAGTTAAAGCATTAGTATTGTGTAGTTTAAAAATGAATATGAGCTTGTTTTCTTTGCATTATTCGAGATCTGAAGACACTGCATCTTTTTTGCTATTTTGACCAATTGTCATTTTTCTGCAAATAAATGATCTAAATGACAATATTTTTATTTGAAATTTGGTAGGAATGTTGCCAGTAGGTTATAGAATAAAACTAAAATGTACATTTTACTTTAACACATACCAATAAATAGTAAAACCAGAGAAACTGATAATTTTGAAGTGGTCTCTTAATTTTTTCCGCGGCTGTATGTATTTGAACATTCCTCTCTCCTTCCAAACTATGGCTATGACCATGTATACCAGTCTCCATGTGCCTATGTCTGACCAGACAGACCCTTACCTGTCCAAGTCAAGGTCATCCAGTTCATCCCCTGACTCTGCTCCCGTGTCAAAGTCCTTCAGCTTGCTCTTCAGACCCCCCAATGAGCTTGTAATGTCAGAGCTTCTGTAAACACATGGACACACACCTCTTTGGTAAACAACTCACATACACCTACATGTAACTTTGCAACTTTATCATTTGGGATCTAAATGGTTAATTGCATAATGTGGATAGTATTCGTGCTTGTTTAAATGGGTTCTTTGTTTCCCTAAGAAACAAGCTCTTCCCGTTCACGTTACACAAAAAACAAGGTGTAACACAAAAAACAAGGTGTGACAATAGTCCTTAGTAAGATCACACTATACGTGTTAGACTACATTAGTTAAGTTCGAAAATAACTTATGTACTTGCTGTTTGTTGTCTTTTGTTTGTTGATTTTTTAGACACTGCTAATGAAGCTGTCTAGCTGTGATATTTACATACAATTGTTGACTGTTAACGCAAATGTGAGGTTCAGATGTCAGATAGTAACTCTCAGTGAGACATTATGCTCTCTTGTCCCAAAATAAATACCTTTATAAACACCTTTTCAAAATAAATGACTGAAGTAAATGATCGGCCTATAATCTACTGTCTATAGTGTATTATAGTTTATTATGAACCTACTTTAATACTACTGGCATCACATTCATGGCGTTTGGAATGCTATGCATGTCAGACACACTTTCCTTTTCCAGACAGTTTTACATTTGATTTCTACTGCTCATGTTGCTAGTATGCAAGTAAAGTAGGGGTGCCAACTTTTAAAATATCTGATTTTAAACATGCAAGACATCCAGCTCACCCTGGGAGGTATATTGGTTTCGCCATATCCATGCTTTGGTCCAAAAAGTTTCTAGATCCACCAACTTGGTCATTATGGTCATTCACCAACGCCTCTGGTTCCCCAGACACACTCTTCACCTATAACCAGGGCAAAAAGGCGAACAATGTGGGTCTGTTTTTCGTGCCAGAATGAAATGGATAAAAACAACATTTCACTCTGAATGCACCACACATGTTTAAAGGGTGGCATGACATGGCAGATAAAAATACCTGCATGCATTCCACAGAGGAGGCCAAGCCCGTCTGTGTGGTAAATAGTTTAGATGAACTCTAAATCTTGATCTGACAGAACCGGTTCCCCCACTCCCACCCAAGCTGAAACTCATCACACATACTCTGGACGGTGAAACCAAAACAGCACAATTCAACTCTTAATGAAAGATAAAATCAGTGGCTCCTTCCTTAAAATTTCAACAATTTAGGAAATTAAATATATATGTACAATGGTATTTCTAAACTATGGGTTTTGATGTTTACATTTCCAAAAGATTAGAATTTAAGACACACAGACAATTTAATGAAAATGGTATGAGAGGTTATAAGAGTTAACAAGGTTATTTCAGGAAACAATTCCTCAGTCCATCAAAACAACCATACAACTTCTTTGAAAAAGAAAAGGCTGCAGGTAACCACACCCAGAAACTGGACACGAAACTACTGATCCCGCCCTCCCGCACAGCAGTATCTTTGCACCTGACATCCCAGGTTTACTCAAAAGCCAAAACATGCCATGCTCTTTCTGTCCAAGGTCAAAGTAATGTTTTTTTTTAAGCTGTCAAAATGTAAATAAATGCATAAAACAAGAACAACAACCAGAGTGATGCATAACATGGGATTGCCCACCTTTTCATGGTTCCTTCATAATTAACAAACATGTTTGTTTTCTTGACATTAAAAACAATCTTCATCTACAAGCAATGCTCCCACTGATTGTTATTGAGAACTGGGTATTTGTGCTGAACATTTCACAACAAAGGTCAACCAACACACTTAACATCCACACAAGACATAATTATGGTATTCTATATGACAGGGTCAGTCTTTACTCTACCCACCCACGCTCCAACACTTTGGGGTCCCATTTCTCTGAGCATCTTAACTTCCTCCCACAGGACGCGATCCCTGCCATATCTACGGATCTTGTTGCGAGTCCTCACAGCGAATACAAGCAGGATGATGAGGCCCACAACAACGAGGAACCCAAGAACTATGGCAACGGCCTAGAAGAGAGAGGGGGGAGGGGGGGTGAATTAACACCATACAAAATTCAGATTGTGTAACAATAACAGTGACATCATGACCAAGACAACCCCACGTGAACCTGACATGGCAAAACTTGGTGAATGGTGAAACTCAAGGAATGACATGCAGGAATGTAATGCAAGTAAATGAACGTAATGATGGATCAGAGAAGAATTCATAAGCAGGTTAATGTGGAAGGAATCCACCTTCACGTCTGGTGATTTATGGAATATCAGAACAAAATGAACTGCTGAATTGTGCAATATCTGAGCTTGTATGATCGAGCTTGTATGATCGTGTATTTTATAAAGCTGTTATCCTTAATATGTGCAAATACACACCAGCCATGTTACAATGACAAATCATCATTATCACTGCAAACTCACCTCCTGGGGGTCCACCACACAATAGTGATACATGTACTGGTTGATGAAGTTGACTGAGGACGTTTGTTGGTTTTGGAACTGAGAACACATCATTTGGATCTGGCTGTACATTACAGACCCTGACGACTGGGCCCTCGGGTTGACAGCCACCAGGTAGACAATAGTAGCAATGAGCATTAGGAGAGCCAAGATGGCAGAAATGATGATGGAGGCCAAGTAGAACTTTGGTGAGCGTGCAGAGCCCTGGCGTGACACCACCAGGATGAAGATGATCAGCACAGCAATGAAGGTGATGGCTGCTACTGCGATCATGAAGCCCTTGCCCGTTTTGGGATTCATATACTGACCCCCACCATAGCCACCATAGCCTCCTGCACCTCCGCTTCCGCCCCCTCCATAACTGCCTCCGCCGCCAAAGCCGCCTCCACCACCATAACTGCCTCCGCCATATCCGCCTCCCAACTGTGATCCGATGCCTCCCAGCCCCATTGCAGACATGTCATAGTCCCAGACCAGTGTGGAGGCCACACAGGCAAACACACCCACACACATAATGATGATGATGATGGAGAGTATCTTCATCACACCAGGTGGGGAAGTCCAGCGGTAGAAGTGCAGGACCTGGTCGTCTGGGTAGTAAGAGAAGGTGTGCTGGGACTTGTTCCGGCTGCCATGCCTGCAGACAAAAGGCGGATTGGTTTTCTTAAACGGTCACTTCCATACTAATATCCACAATTCTACAGCCTGTTGTTCATTTCAATGACATCAGTGCCCTTATTATGTTTCAGTTTTTGAGGAAGCCCAACTTTAAACTTCGCAAATAGAGCTATATTTCAAAACAATGCAAGAATTTAATTGAATGCTAAGAATTAGCAGCATCATTTCAAGCTTGGTATGAGCAAAACTCTGATATACCTGTTGCTTCCATATGGAGGTGGGCTACTGTGCTTATTTGGCGGCATTGTGGTGGGTCCACACTTCTATCACAGTTGCACTGGTGTGAGCTGTAGAAGGGAAAAATACATTTAGACTGGCGACAACAGAATCTGTAGGGACATACATAAGTCAATCACAGCAGTCTTGAGAACAAAGTGCACAGATAATAGGTATGTTGACATAGAATGTTCGCCGCGAGCGGTTGTTGTCTCAATAACATGATCCACTCTGCGTTAATACTGTCAATATGTGTCATACAAAATTCACTCCTCGCCGCCTGGTGAGAGTATGTTTGTCCTGAATACGTCAGTATTTACATCGAGTACAACCACTGTAATCGTTAGACATTTCGAGCTTTCAGCCCTGAGGTGTTTTCAGTTCACCGCAACTCTCTGAAAATGTGAGTGGCTTTCAACCGGTCAGCGGACTTCATCTAAAGCCTTGGACACTGATGAAAGATAGGTGGACTTGAATTTAAACTTCTTATCTTGGTACATACGAAATTTCATCGAAATCCATGGTCGAGAAAGTATTAAACTAAATCGCGGAAAATTGTTAGTCATTGTTAGTCAATTGTGATGAGTAGATTAGCGAACGTCCTGTCAGGTGCACTGCAGCAGGCGTCGTTCGTGAATATGAATGGCCGCTTATTAATTATAGTTGTTTTCAGTGAGGTACCATGGGTCTAACGCCCATTCCAACTAAATGTTCATGGTTTCACTTGAAAGAACTAACAAAAGTCTACCTTCTGTTCAAATTCCATGCAAATATCTGATAAAATGAGGAAGTTACAAGCAAAAACATGTGACTAATAAGCGTTTTCGGTCACATGACTTCCATTGTAAGTAATGTATAATATTTTGATATAATCGGTGATATTACAAATACCATAACTCTCTCAATCCTCAACTGATTTTCACAATCCAGGTGTCATTGTAAAGGGAATGTCTGTCTCTGTCTAGTCATGTAGTTGAGTTTAGGGGTGTTTGAAAATTTTGTCATCATACCTACAGATAATAATAACCTTGTTCAATAGCATAACTAATCTTAAAATAAAAATGAAACAATTATCCCCGACTGCATTAACCTAGAAAATAAATAGGCAAAGAAAAAAAAGAGAGGGTCATTACGAGTTAAGGGCAAAAAGCTTGATTTACTGAAAAGAAGTTACACGGCACCCTTAGAGAAGATTCAAAACCGCGAAAATATGATGCTTGAAGAAAAAATACGGCGTCAACTAGGTAGGCTACACTACTTTAACCTTGTGTTACCTAAACATATGAGACCAGGTTTCCTAAAATGTCGGTTACGCATAGTTTATGTGATACGTCAGGAGTCAAACAGACGACAAAAGAAAAGAAAATTGTCTTCAGAAGTCTGCTCCTGTGAGTAAACAGTTTTCAGATCTGTAAGAAGTAGGCCTACAGTTTATATTTTTCGAGTGTTCTAAGCAGAACCTAGGCCTTCACTGCGGGACAACAATGGCTCTTCTATGGCGAGGAAACATCACATAAACATTATCCAATATGACCATCCATTTACAGTGACAAACCTAGCAACAAAAACTATTAAGAGTGCGGCAATTCGCATGATCTGATACTACAGCATGAACAGATACTACATTTTAAACAAAGACAACAGTCGTAAACTCACCTCCTCCACTGAGCTCCTGTCGTAGTCTGGGAAACAACACTTGTCCTCTATCCCCAAGGATAACTCATTATGGTAATCATGTTGAACACACCTGTTCGCATCCTCATACAGCCTCCTCCTCCTTCTCGGCACTGGTGAACATGCCCCGCCCCGCCCCGCCCTGAATCTACACAAATAAAAAAATACACGACTTTTTCGAAAGACGCCACCATTCAGCTATGACCAGTAGCCTACATAAAAGTACACCCAACAGGTTCTACCTGTCCTTTGTCTGCCATACCAGGAAGCGCGTTTGCTTCCCCCCCTAGTAGCCAACACCTTAAATGCTGGCCGTCAACAGTGTAGTTTGTCAGTCATACATTAGCAAAATGAAGAGCGAAAATAGATGTAATTGCAATATTGGCTTATCCAAATACATTTACGGCTTACTTTATTAAACTCATAAAACCCTTGGCTTAAGGGTACAATATTCTTGTTATCATACTTCTAAATTGTGACCATTAAAAAATGTCTCACAAACCTGGATGAGAAGCCTCTAAGCCTAACTTAAATTATATATATTAAATTCCCTTTTGGTTCTTTCAGAGAACCAATACTCTTTATATCTCTAAAAGCTTGCATTTCTTGATAATAGCTTGTATGGATAGGCTTGATGACAGCCTGTCTATTTCACCTTTTTTCTATCAATAAGAGAATAGATCAATCCAACAACTTACATCAGAAGTCTATGGGGCACTCACTTCAGTTTAACTATATTATGAAAGAAAAAGCAAGAACATACAAGAGACACAGCTTTTTTGTTTTTTGTTTTATGCAGTAAGGTAACTAAAGTCCATGCAATGCAGGCTATACATTTTATACAGATCGGTCGTCTGCACAAG
Organism: Sprattus sprattus; assembly: GCF_963457725.1. Lineage (NCBI taxonomy): Eukaryota > Metazoa > Chordata > Actinopteri > Clupeiformes > Clupeidae > Sprattus > Sprattus sprattus. The sequence continues at coordinate 15,254,426 of NC_137913.1, read as the reverse complement.
TCATTTGTGGCATTTTCTTAATTCCTTTGAACTCCTTTTAACTACAGATCATAAAAACACAGAACACTTTCTCTCGGTCATGTAAATAATATGCCTACTGATAAGGAAGAACACAAAAGAACTGATGAGCACTGTTCATAATGAAAGTGACTTGACCTTTAAAAAAAGGTAAAGCATATTAATATTACTGAAAACATGGATCAGAAAACGTAAACTTTACCCAAATTCCTTCATGCTTAAAATGCTGGAAGTTATTAAAAACAAATGGAGGCGTGATAAAGACAGAACCCTCATGTTTGCAGATAAAACATTGTTTGCATTTTTATCACAGTAACGGTCCTTGGTGCTACCCTTACACTTTGTACATCTTGCAGTAGTCCAGCAATGTAACACCTGCTAGGTCATTTTGGATAAAGTGATCAGAAACTGTTATCCTCTCTCCATTTGCAGCCCTGTTCCATGAGGATCTAGCATATCTCAGTTATCTCAGTAAATCTGGCATATCTCAGACAGACAGCAGATGCTTTCATCTGACTCAATGAGACTGATGTCTGAACAATCTGGTAACTTCCTCTGGCAGCCTCCTCCATTCAGGTTGCACTCCACTGTGTTTCCCGGCTGGGCTGTAGCCATTAATGTTCATATTCATATATTTTCTTCTTTATGTGAGACAGCTTGTTCTTGAGATATTCACATCTCTCCTTTTTCTCCACAAATGTGGGATCCTGTGGATATAACATACAGTGATGGTCATACATATATGCATGAACACACACACACACACACACACACACACACACACACACACACACACACACACACACACGTGTGGACCCCAGGAAGAGTAGCTGGTGTCTTTGGCATCAGCTAATGGGGATCCAAATAAAATAAAATCAAACACACACTATGTTTAATGCAGAAAACATAATATAGACTTGTAGTAATATATAAATTATCCCACAACAATATTTGACTAAAACAGTGACTAAAATGTGATGTATAAAGAACACTTGGCCATGACAGTGCTTTTTGTTACAAATGTGAAACTATAAAGCTACAAAAACTAACTGGCATGTGAAGCTGCCAGGCAGTCAGATATGCAGAGGGGGAATTCTGTTTAGGGGAATGCATATTGAAATGGGAGTGGAAGCACTGGAAACTCCCAACAGACACTTCCGACAATGTTTGAGGTCACTACCACTCACCATTTTTTTCCTCTGATATTCCTGGATGACTGCATTGATACGCTCCTGCTCCTGAAGGTGAAATGCACACACAATTCCAATTAAACCAAACATTCTAAATTGTCTTTATACTCAATATATTACTAAATATTACATTGCCATATGATGATTTTAATGGTAACTAAGAGGGGAGTGGAAGGTACCATTTGGCTGGAAGGACGAATATTCTGCATCATGTCATCCATCTCATCAAACTTTTTAATCTGGGCCTCAACCTCAGCATGTAGCTCCTTGTACTCGGCATACTGGTCATTGAACACTGCCTTATACTGGTCGCGTTCCTCATTGGAGTGAATGATAGGGTATTTCCTGTATTTGTATATGAGACAGAGGGGGGGGGATGTTTGTACTTCACACAAGGATCAGCTTGCTTGAACTGTGAACTGAAGCTCTAAAATGTAGAGTAGAGACCTCTAGCAGAGACTTCTAAAATTAATCTAAAAATGAATTCAGATTGGACCCGAACTCACTGCACATAATCGGGAATCATCACAGGTTTGGGAATGTGCCCAGCTGGGATGTGACCCTGGATGATCTGCGCCTTCATCATGGGTGCAGGGGATAGAGCTATGTCATCGGGCTCGTCTGACAGCATAGCCCGCCGGATCGGCTCAGAAACACTGGAGCCTGGGCCAGTCTGTACACATGAGGGAGACCAAGGATGAGCAGAAGAGGAAGTGGAAAACAATATGAAGGTAGAGGTTCAACATGCATGTTCAAATGTGAGTTTAAAGAAAGCATGTAAGTTACCAATCCAAGTGGCACTGATACGAATGTCTTCACCTGTACAGAACAAATAAAAACAACAAGGGAGTAATGTAACTTAACCTTATACTGACTGCATTGCGCTCAGTATTCACAAAAAACAAAAAGATATTGTTTAACTGAAATGCCACACTTAAAAATGTGCAGTCCTTCATTATAATCTATTACATTTTTCATCAAATTCAGATGAAACTTCTCACATTCTTCAAACTGTATGTACAGTGCGTGCACTCAAAAATCACTCCAGGGTTTGTGCACAGTCTTAGCTCTGTAAATGGGACACAAAGTATGTGGCACGGGCTGAGCCATAAACTATTCCAGACAATAATAATGTTGCTTCAGAAGCATGAAAGGGAGGGGTATAATCGTATTGGCGGTTGACCTCAAATATCAACAACCTTTCACCAGAATCGAGGACTGCGCCTTTAAAAACAATGGCGTTTTAGATCGCCTCACCTCTTGTGCATATGCCTCACGGCGCATTCGGGATGCCTCGTGCCTCCATAACTTCAGGCAAACGCAAGAACCCACCAGATACAGCACCATGTTGACGAAGAGGAAGATAATGGCTGCAGTTTGACCCGCTTCAGTGCGGCAGAAGACTGCATTGGGACCGTTGTTGAACACATGGAAGTTGCAGAGGCCTCCTCGTGTGGTGTCCCTTACATAGATGATGCCACCGGTCATGTACAGCATGGCCAGTGCAAAATTCATGACACCCTCTGTGATGGGCCACCAACTGGAGTCCAGCAGGATGGTGCGGTAGTACATGCTCATGCCCAGCACCACAAGTATGACGGTCGCCACCCAGGCCAAGCCAGCGACCACAAGGACAAAAGGAGTCTTGGGGCCCGTGTACTGGCTCCCGCCTCCATACATCCCTCCCATAGCGCCACCGGCTCCCCCAACCCCCATCCCAGGCTGGGAATACCCAAACATATTGAACCACTCGTTGTCCTTGTGAACGTAAGCACAGACGCAAGCGAAGACAGCTGCTCCCAGCAGCAGCTCAACACAGCCCAGGATGCGCAGTAGTCCTGCCCAGGACTTCATGTAATCGTAGCGCTGGTGGTAGTCCTCTAGACGCTCACTGTAAGTCATGGCGGAGCGCCCAGACACAGACTCCAGTGGGTCCCCCAGCAACATGGCTTCACGTTCCTTCTGGGAGGTGTAACTTCCTCCTGATCCCCCATAGGGATCAAGGTACGACCCAGGGGCACCCGGAGAAGGGGGGCGGGAATTTGGAGGAGAGCACTCCACCCCATCAGTGGTGGTGTTGTTGTTGTCCTTTGCAGCCCAGCGCTTGCTGCCCTGGAAAAAGTTCTTCACAGAGTCGGGGATGAAGCGATGGACAGGCTTGATGTCCATGGCGTCGTCAGGGTTCTCCTCTGTGTCACTCGGGTAGAACTCTGCTCCAACAGCAGGGTACCTAGGAAGGGGAGGAGCTGGGAGAGGGTTTGCGCTCAGTGCTAGCTCTGTGTCCCTTGCCAGTGACCCAACAGGCACCTGGTCATAATGTGGGGTGTCTCTAACCCAATCCAAGTGAGCACTTGACCCATTCCATGCAGACATGGTGAGCCTTTTTGTCAGGAAACCTACAGAAAAATGTGTAAGACAGTGGCATTACTAGCAACATAATTAGATCAGCTGATAAGATAGATCAGATAGTGTATTCAATATGCTAGGATTTCAAAATAAAGACTCTTTAAACAAGTAAAACCATCCATATGAGTGCTTGGATCCATATACAGTAATACTTAACTACTATATTTAACTGTGAGACCACCCTGTCACCTGCCACTTTCCCTCCTCAACCCACAAAAAACACTTTCCTTAACATCCAGTTGGCTATATTTAATGGTCTAATAAAGGCTAAGGCATCAGGATATCTGAGAGTAACGTGAGAGTAAAATTAAGTCTGATACTGAGAAACCGAAAAAGAGAACACACCTTTTCAGTAAACTTTACGTTGCTGTGCGGTCTCGTAAATGGCTGTTTCAAGGCACCTGTAATTCAGACAAAGAGGAATGTTTGAGTCAGAACAAAGGCCGAACGATTTACTAATGCCTAAAATATAACTGATATTCCTCGGTTTCTCTGAGTCATTATAGGCTACCATACGTTATGATTTTAAAACGGACAATATAGGCCAACAAAAATTCGATAAACTAATTACACCCATGTCAACCAACACCTGAGGAATAAACTAAACGGAAGTTCTGCTCAATGTCAACACTTTCGACGGATAATTACTTCTGTCTATTACAATGTGTACACGTGTTCCTAATACCCGAAAAGACGTGGTCCTCGGTATTGATTTTATTCCAAATGTACTCACCTGTGTCCGCTAAAACAATCTTTTTTACCTCGACTCCAATTACCTCCCACCACAAACAATCGCGGGTCGGGAGTTTGTTTCGACTACTGGTTCATCCCCAAAGATGACGTAATGAATGTTAAACCTGTCTGACCAGTGTGAACTCATAGACCCGATAAATGGTCCTAACCCTGAATAAGGCTAATAAATACCAACATGTAATGATGTGCTAGCCTACTAGTACTAATAATTTTTAGTGCTTTATAATCAACTTAATGACTTGCAGCCATTTGTATCATCAGCTGAGGCTAGGTAAGTAAAGAAAAAAATAAACAGATTAAAGGGGAAACTTATTTAATAATTTGTATTTGTACTTACAGCCAACAGTCTATTCATTACATTACTGAAACAGCTTCAACCAACCATTTAGGCCTACCTGCAACTGCATCTTGATGCACTCATTTTCATATCAGTTGCAGGACCAGTAGACAGGGGGCATCACAATTTGTATTAGATATTAGACTACCGCATTTATCAGTATGTTTCATACAACATTATTAAATTATAATAATATAATCATAATAATAATGTCTTCTAACATACCGTAAGGCCTGAGTGAACACACTTGAGTCAAAACTCCTCTAAAGGATGCTGGACAAACCCCAATCCTCATGAAAACACAAGATCAGGAGCAAGTCAGATTATTGTTTTGGAAATTGGTTTCAAACTTAAAACCTTAACTGGAATGTAAGTGCCTGATTACAATACTCTTGCTCAAATGTTCATTTATCTTTGCAAGGTGCTGTGTACACTATAAAAATAAAACTGTAATTTCTATCGGCCACACGATCATCAGACACCTTGTGATACTTCTATTAAATGCATTGTAACAGATAAACCCCCACTGCACCCATGCATCCCAACACATCTGAACAGCTGTGTGGATTGAGAAGTGTTGCTACTCTCCAGGTGTGAATGTGATTTTGTGTGACGAATACAGTCCAAACAGCTGGTGTCAAAAATCGGTTTAGTTATTGTCCTTCATCCACTGCTCTATCCACTGTGAAATTTGATCCAGGTTCCGGTCCAAGTCCTCTGGCTCATTGCTGGGCATCTGGTGGACAATCTCTGGCTTGTAGGCCTCCATAGCCTCCTCATAGATGGTCTGGAAGATCTCACACTGGACGTTGTCCTGAAGCTTCTTCCCTGTGTATCCCCTAGAAACAAGTTTATTTCATTAATTCACCACAACTATTTTTTGTGTGTAGAAGCGATGGTTTGAAGATCATGCAATTAAGTCACATGGTGCGGTCATGAACACATTTTATTGAGCTTGGATACTTTGCTACGCAAGAGTGTGTGACGTAGTGGACAGGTAAGAAGAGTTTAAATCTCCTAGGAAGCGGAGGTTGGGTGAGTGATGGCTGTCATTCATCTCTATTGGCTCCTCCCAAACTTTGTTTAGAAAACATAATTTATTATGTGATGGTATATACACTTCACAGAAGCACATTCTCAGCTGGGGGACATCCCCAATGTGTGTGCTTGTTTATCCTCAAATACTAAAATGAATAAATGTTCTGCTCACCTGCCCTCTAGTCGGTTATACAAATTGGTGTTGTCTGTGCGAAGAACAAAGACAATGTCGAACCATCGCTCAGGGAAAAAGTCGCAGCCGTGGTAATCCACTATAACACCTCCATCCGTCATCTTATTTTCCAGCTCATCCACCACCTGAGCTCAACACACACAGGCACACACACACACACACACACACACACACACACACACACACACACACACACACACACACACACACACACACACACACACACACACACACACACACGTTATCTCTGTGTTGATATTATGTGCCCTTTCTAATGTTGGGACTAATGCTAATACACACCAGTGAGTGAAAAGAAGTAATTTTCACTCACATAGGCTACTTACTCTGTCCTCATCCAACACTGGACACTGGTATTCCTCATCAAATCCATCAAACAGTTGTCCTAGGGAAATAGAAACACTCTTATTATTATTCAAGTGCAATTGTATTGGTTTCCAAGATCTGTCCACATTTGAAATTAATTTAAGAGACTGTTTATTCCAGCACCCTTACCTTCTTGAGCCAGGTCACCTACATTGACGTATGTTAGACCTGTTTGCTGAGCAAGCTCTTTCCCTAAAGTAGTCTTACCAACTCCAGGAGTTCCTGAGGAAGAATACCAAAAAGTAGACTTTATCCAGAGCAAGGAGTCAAAAGTGCCTTCTTGATAGCATTACATGGCATGTTCAATTTTTGTAGCAACCTTAGTTGCTTAGAATAAATTAGGCTAAAAGATTTTATCAGCAAAAATATCTTCAAATCAAACATCTAAAGATGGTTTTACGTGTGCAGCCACTGACGAAACAAACATATCCTAATAGTTAAGAAATATTCTATTTTGCTTGCTTATTAGTAGTGTATCTGCATGTCCGTGTCGGATATTTTTTTGAGGATTTTAAGGTTTGATGAGAGCGTTCTTCTAAAGAAAGCTTGCAACCATGATAAAACTTGTTACACTGTTTGAAATGTCTCACAGCCTCGGTCAAAAAGGCTTGGCGAATCCTAGTGAATACACAATATAGAGCGACTTCAAATTACACCTAAAAGCTTGTCATATCTCTAGGTAAACATAGACGACACACCACACCATATCACAACTCTCCTGATTACATGATTAGCTGCTCTACAATAGGTTATGTCTTTCTTACCTGTCAGTAGAATATTTGGTTTTTTAATTATTTTCATCCTGGACGTCACTCTTTACGAAAAGCGTGACTGGTGTTTACTATGACTGAAAACAAATAGCGAGAGACAAGCTTTCTAAAAGAGTAATAATACAAATATAGCGATATCAAGCCAAACCTAATTCACATCAGTCCACAAAAACGTGCTCTACTTGAGTGTGCTTCGAGATTCTCTTACGTCATATTGATGCGACAGAGTAACGAAAGAACGTCGTTTTTAAAGGGGTATCCCCAAATTCAAAGAGTTGTTGATTTTTAACTTGAAGTTTTGTTTAATATTTGGTCAAAACTGAGGTAAGACGGTAACCATGACCGTATTTCAGTACGAATTGGCTAGTTTTCTCTTGTGTAATGTATATATGGTTGCTAGATAACGTCCAGGTTTGGTCAGTGTCGCTGGTTTGTTAACGTTAGCTAGTTATTATTTAGCTGACTAACGTTAGCTCCTCGATAGCTGGAGTTTTACACCTGGATTGAAAAGCCATTTTATCATCACGTTTGCTTTAATGTGATTGCAATGTGTGAACATGCGTCATGTAATTCATGGCTTCAATTAATATATTCTACAATGTTTACTGGAGGAGGATGCCACTACCCACAACTGGTGGCAGAGCATTTTAACCTTCCACAACGAATGTCAACCCTGTCAGAATTTGCTTAGGTTAAACGTGTTATAGATAGCTGTGTTTACATGGAAGGATTCGTGGGTATATGTGAATGCAAATGTAAAAACTTTCTTACTTCTTACTCTTGATGTATGTGACGCATACGCTGTCCCACCAGAGACAATACAATGTTGGAATTACACATGTAAGGTGGTTAGCAGCACAGGGGCACCGCAGGGGACTCACATTTCCCTCTCCCTGTATACATCAGACTTCCAATAAGAGTCCTGCCATCTGCAGAAATGTTTAGATTACTTGTTGTAGGGTGTGTCAGTGGTGTGAACTAGTGGACTGTTTTGTGGCATGGTGTGGGAACAACCACCTCCTCTTAAATGTGGCCAAGAAGAAGTAGATTGTTGTGGATCAGGTCTAGGCTGAACACCATTTCCATCCTGGGAAAAGATCTGGAGTTGGTAGATGGCTACAGATACCCAGGTGTTTACCTGGCCAACAGTCTTGACTGGTAATGTAGCTCTTAGGCTGTCTACATAGAAGGAGGAGGGACAGAGAAGACTCTAGAGTTTGTTGTCTAGAAAAGGATGATGCACAAACTGCTCAACATACTGGACAACACTGCACATACCCTGCACAACCTACTGGTCAGACTGCAGTGTAATTTCAGTTGTAATAAGAACTGCCACAAGAAATTATTCCTACCCACTGCAATAGTGTGTTTTGTGCTGTATGTGAATTGCTGCTTCAACAGACATTTGTGTCTGCAGTGTAGAATTAACGTTGTTAGTTAACTAATCGTTTTTCCTTGCCTAATATGACCACAGTAAATTAATGGAACCTCTCTCCTTTTTCAATTTATGTTTTTTTATAGCCCTCTTCCTCATGTTGAGTATTTTGGATGGAACTCACTGAGGCTGATAATGTCAAAACTGTCTCTGAGAGGGACTGCATCCTCTGGTAAAGTAAGTTGGCCTGTACAACATTTCTTCTCATGGCCAATAATTACGATGTCATATTCAGCTCTGTAACATACTCACTCTCAGCATACTTTTGTCCAGTTGAACAGTTGGGTGGAGCCGTCATTTGGTGGCCTTACTGAGAGTTTAGGTCTGAGTGATTTTTCCCTGAAGAAAGGACAGCGCTCTGGAGAGGGAAAGGGTAAAGGGCAGCTATTTGGCAGTGACACCAGCAGCAAGCGTCCAAAGAAGAGGAGGGCAGACTCTGGTGCGTCGGATTTCCAGTCGCTGTGCATAGAGGCGTCACCTGACGACCAGGATGAGCCGTGGGTGGACAAACACAGGCCGTGCTCACAGGTGATGATGACCTTTGACCTTTCTTGGAGTATTTAGACTGCTTAAGTGTTGGAAATCCTTTTCAAAATAAGATCAATTTATGGTATTCAGTCCAAACTATGGTATTTAGTATTGTGATCGTGATCAGTGTTGGAAATCATACAGTGAGATGAGAAATGAGATGGAAAATGAAAAACAGTGCCATTGATTCACCTGAGGGTTTGTATCTTTGTATTATCTGAAGTGCTGTCAGTTTAACGTGTTATTAACGGTGTTAACGCAAACCCATTTTAACGCTGTCAATTTTTTAATCGCGAGATTAACGCTGTTTCAAAACAAATTCATTTTTTATTTTCAGATTAACGTTTTGTTTTGGCCTCGCAAACTGTGTAGTCTGCTAACATTACGGTCTGAGTGAATGGTGAGCGTGATACGGGGAAATGAATGATAAGAAGCTTTATTTAAACTACTTTTGCACAAAAGTTGTGTTGTGCAAAAGAAGCAAGCTTCATTGTCGTCTGAAAATGTCAACAGGAAGCTGGCTGAAAGCAAAGAAGTAGTGGGCTTACCTTAAATTGGTAACCTGGTAAACTGTTACGGTTCATTGTTTCTGAAATAAGAGGCACGACTTCTATGTTCCCAGCAAACTTGAAAAAAAGAAAATATTAATAAGCTGAGTCCTTGTTTACCTGAAATGTGCACTTTCAATTTTACTTTGTACCGCCCTATGTTGTTTCGCAATAAAATAAAACTTTTGCATAAAGTAAGCCAATCCACTTTTCCATGTTGATAAGAGCATTAAAATAAATAAAAAAATGATGGAAAAAAAATGTATTGAAGGGACATTTAGAATAGATACAAATTTGCGATTAATCGCGATTCATTTTGAGTTAACTATGACAAATATGTGATTAATCGCGATTAAATATTTTAATCGTTTGACAGCACTAATTATTTGTGTTTAGTGTAGGCGCAACTAGCAGTCCCCAAGAAAAGAACATTCACCGATTTATTGTGTCATGGTTTCATTAACTTTATTGTTTTTACTTATACTTACTGTAGGCGGAACTGGCAGTCCACAAGAAGAAGATTGAGGAGGTTGAAAACTGGATCAGGACTAATTTAGACTCGAAAACAATACACAAGGTTTGTCTTCAGTGAACTAGAATGAATGTTGTTTTTCGCGGGCACAGCTTTTCACTTTCTTGTTCTTACCTGAGTTGGAATGATGTAAGGATCCCAACATTCCATAGTTTGTAAATAAAAAAAGTATCTGTGCCATTATCCACAGGGTGGCACCATTCTCCTTTTAACAGGCCCGTCTGGATGTGGGAAAACAGCCACAGTCCGTGTACTTGCCAAAGAACTGGACTACCAGATCCAGGAGTGGACAAACCCTTCAACTGTTTCTGAGTTTCGAACAGAGGCCGAGTTCTCTTTTAAAGACACTTTCGATCCAAGTATGATAACTTCTGAATCAAGACAACTCTGCCATTATTTGAAGAGCTTCATTTGAATGATGTCACATCTAAATGTGTTTTGTGTACATATCTCGTACGTGTCGCTACTAACATGAATATCAAAACCATACTTTCACCTTTTTCCCACCCCAATGTCTAATCAGATTCTAGGTTTAACGGTTTCCAAGGCACCTCACAAACAGGGGCCTTCCAAGAATTCTTGCTCAGGGCCAACAAGTACAACTGTCTTCAAATGAGTGGGGACAGCCTGGCAACGGACAGAAAAATCATCCTAGTGGAGGTACAGTAGATGTAAAACAACAGATGGATGGGGGAAAGCTAATGGAGGAGTATACATTGAGATGATCAATAAAACACTTAAATTGAGCAAAACTCTTGATAAAGGACATGAACCTTTTTTTGCATTAATGCCACCCCATGTGCTGTATGCACTGATAATGCAATTTTAGGGTTTTCACTGAAGGTGTGGTTAGTTTTTACTATGGGTTCGCTAGATTTACCTTTTCTCTCTCTTTTAAATGTAATTTTAGGATTTCCCAAACCAATTCTACAGGAAGCCAACATGCTTACATGATATTCTAAGGTGAGACACTAATGTGTAGGGATGGGGGAAAAAATCGATTATTCGATTTTAATCGATTCTCTCTAAAACGATTCTGTCTCGATTCAGAAAAGTTCATAATCGATTTTGTAATTTAAAAAAAAAAAAAAAAAATTTTTTTTTTTTTTTTTTTTTTTTACACATCCATTTTATGTTGAAATGCAAGCTGCATCGATTATTGGATTGTTCATAGAAAGTCAAAATTGTGACAAGGAAAAGCTTTTTCTCTCATAAAAAATAGAGAAGGTAATTCATCTGTTGATTTTCTTTAATTATCAAACACAAAGTAGGAAGTGTAGCAAAGACTCTAAGTAGCAAACTCAAATGTTTTAAAAGTCGAAATGGATTGATAATCGTTTTATCGGTTTAAAATTGATAATCGTTTTTTTTACACATCCATTTCATGTTGAAATGCAATTACGATTGATTATCGAATATCAATTCGAAACCGATAAAACGATTATCGATGCATTTTGACTATTGAATCATTTGAGTGTGCAACTCAGAGTCTAAATTGAAGAAAATCAACAGATGAATTACCTTCGCTATTTGCTTTATTAGAGTAAAAGCTTTTAATGGTCACAATTTTGACTTTCTATGAGCAATGCAATAGTCGATGCAGCTTGCATTTCAACATAAAATGGATGTGTAAAAAAAAAAAAAAAAAATTTTAAATTACAAAATCGATTTTAAATCGATAATCGATAATTGATTTTAAATCGAATCGTTGACCTGAATCGATTTCGAATCGAATCGTGAGGTGCCAAGAGATTCCCACCCCTACTAATGTGTGTGTCCTGTCTACCATGATTATGTGGTAAATAAAGTAAATATGATATTTGACGTCTGGTCAAAGATACTGATCATATTTTAGAACCAGAGAGATATTTTAACCTCATCTTATTGATTTCCACAGGCGTTTTGTCAGGACAGGCAGGTGTCCCCTCGTTTTTATTGTGTCGGACAGTCTCAGTGGAGATCGAGGCTCCAGACTTCTCTTCCCCAAGGAGGTGCAGGAGGAGCTGAAGATCAGCAACGTCAGGTGAAATGCCATCTCTGCTGCTGCACTGCCCTTTGCCCATTCTAACCACAACTGCACTCAGACTCAGTCTTGTACACATCACATCTGCTATACAATGGCACACTTCCACCACAGGATGACAGCTTCTCTCATGGACAGGAACTCATTCCTGCCCACCACAGTCACCCTTATAATGACTCCCCTCTGTAATGGGAGAGGAGACTCCTTTTTGTTAAAGAGACATTTATTTCACAATTTGTATATATATATATATCTTCGTAAATGCTGTGTGGTTTTTGTGTGTGTATGATTTTATGTAATTTTATTTAATTAAATTTCTCCATCCATCCATTCATCCATCTGTCGGCCACTCCCATCCTGCTGCTACTGTTGTTTGTTTCAGCTTTAACCCCATCGCCCCCACAAGCACGATGAAGGTCCTCAGCCGCATCGTCACCATTGAGGCGGGAAAGGTCAGACCTTCTGAAATTCTTACATGCACTTCGCTCCTCTCACACATTTGTCTTCCCTCCCGTCCCCTCTCTCTGTTCACATGGCCTTTTGTGTTTCTGGTTGTGTGTGCACAGAGTGGGGGTAGAACTACCGCCCCTGACAAAGCTGCTCTAGAGCTGTTGTGTTCGGGCAGTTCCGGAGACATCCGCAGTGCCATCAACAGTCTACAGTTCTCTTCTCTCACAGGTGAAAGATGAGCGATCAGTGTTTACAGTAAATATCACTGTTGACATAGCTATGGCCATAATAGTGCCAACAGACTTTTAATATAATTATTTTAACAATCACAATGATGACCATTGATAACAGAGACAGAGACCAATCCTGAAGCAAAACTATAAGAAAGATACTTGCAAAATATTGTATAATTTTAACGGGGCACACTGCGTCGAATATACAGAAGGCTCTTCACGCTATTCTGAACATTGTCATATATTATTGTGCCTGCAGAAAAGACTACAGAGTGACACAATTAACAACTTTAACGATCATTCGGATTATTCCACTGTGTTCACAGACCACTCCCTGGAAAAGAGTCTCTGGGCTGCCAAGAAGGGAAAGTCAACAGCTGCATCTCGAAAGGGCGGACGGAAGCCCAAAGTAAAGAGCAGGTCCTCCAGAAGCGTTGACACGCTGGAGGAAAGTCAGGCTATCGGTGGAAAGGATGCCTCCCTCTTTCTCTTTAGAGCACTAGGGAAGATCCTCTACTGTAAACGTAAGATGGAGCAGGCTAGCTCCACCACTTCCTCTGTTTAGTTTAGTTTAATTAATACAGTTCAGTTAATACAGTGATTAGAAGATCATTTATTTTGGTTCCGTGTTTTTCAGGTGAGAGCTTCGAGGCTTCAGAAGTACCTAAACTACCTGGCCACTTATCAGAACACCAGAGGGACAAATTACTGGTAGACCCTGAGGTACCATCTCACAAAAGCAGACAGTACAACTCGATACCAAAATAATGGAGCCATATTCTTAAAGGACTAACTAGTAATTCTTTGTCCTCACTTAGGTGGTGGTTGAGCGGTCGCACATGTCCGGAGAGTTTTTCAGCCTTTACCTCCAGCAGAACTACGTGGACTTCTTCTCTAACGTGGACGATGTCGCTCGGGCCAGTGATTACCTTTCTGACGCTGACTGCCTCACAGCTGAATGGAGTGTGAGTCCACCTTGCGGCCATCTCTGCGCCCTTACTTAATCAAGCGTGTATCACTCCTGTGTTTTGGATGACAATGTGATTGAATTGTAGACAGCGCACTAAGCTGCTTGAGGTTTGGAGTTTGTAGTTGTTAAAGTGATGGGATGACGTTGGAATGTTGTTGTGGAACTGTCTCTGAATAGTCTCGTTCCACCATGCTGGGGTATGGGTCATCCGTCGCCACCCGGGGTCTCATCCACGCTAACTCTGCTCGGGCTAAAGCAGATTGCCAGTCTTCCGTGGGCTTCAAGCCGTTGCACAAGCCTCACTGGCTTTTGGTCAATAAGAAGGTAAAATGGATGAGCTGGTTAAATGTAAATGGAATTGCTCAACTAGCCTTTTGTCTAATTAATGATTTTTCTTTATGTGGATTTTGTGCCTTTTGTTGTTGCAGTATCGGGAGAACTGCGAGGCTGCTCAGTCACTCTTCGGAAGCTTCTGTCTCACACCTGTTGGCATTCAGACAGAACTTGTGCCGTACCTTGCGAAACTTAACAACCCTATGAGGAACCCAGGTGACCTAGACAACTCACACTCCTCTCTCTCCCTCCCTCTCTCTCTCTCTCACACACACACACACACACACACACACACACACACACACACAGTGTAACAAATCCTGATACACAGTAAACAAATTAAGTAATAGACAATTCTGAGAGATGTTATCTTAATTAAATGTATTGTTATTTTTTAATATTTAATTTATTTTGTATTGTGCCATGATGGTGAAAATCCAATTTGAGTGCTGGCGGTCATATGTAGAACAGAAAACTGTATTTCAAATCCATGGGCCGTCTTTTTGACTTTTATACATTTCTCATACTTATACTTATCAAGGTAACATGGTTGAAATCCATGAGCCATCGCCACCGCCTTCACACAGACACAAAAGAACAAGTGCAAGCAGATTGTTACATTTGCGAGGCATCTCGTTAACATGCCTGTGTTCGCCCTGACATAAGAAGTTGCTCTGTGATGAAAGTGCTAACTCGCTGAATATTGAAACATTGTTGACTGGTAGCTTAATACTGCTACACAGATGTAGTCACACACAGGGCGAACACTACAGTCTCTCACATGCACTGCATAGCAGTCTAATAATACTTGTTATTATTACTCTGTGCTATTGGGAGTGAAAATCCGAGAGATTTAGTTAGATTCAGTGTCATATACATGAGAAATGTTGGTCATACAAAGTCTCACAGATAAAACACATGACTTGATGGGTATGATTTCTTAATGTCTCCTTCCTATCCTTTTTTCCCCTCACAGCTCAGATTGCCTTTCTTGTGGATGTAGGCCATCTCCCTCTTAGGAAATTCCCGGGCAGGTATGGATTGACACTATTCCCCATAACAGGCCTGGGACCCCCATTTACAAAGTGTACCCATCTACGTGTGGTTTTGTTAACAGGTGTGGTGGCAGTACTCATGTTTGTCTAGTGGTATAATGGATGCGCTTGGCTTTGCTTCTTCCAGATTGAAACTGGAAGCCCTGGGTGATAAAGATGGAGTGTTGTTACATGAGGACAGTGAAGATGAAGATCCAGCCAGTGACGCTCTCCATCCAAAGGAGAGCACAGATCCAGACTCGGGGACGGGGTCAAAGCCTACCCCATCTTGCAGCCAGGAGGCTGGGGCAGATCTACCTATGAGTCAGCCACAACCCACCACCACAGAAGCTCTGCTTGAAGCAGAGGACTTGCTCATAGAAGAATATGACAGTGACTGAAAGGCTGGGCCGTGTCGGACTGAAATATTCAAGAAAATGAATGTCACAGTTTGGTGATGTTCAGATGAATGGGTTTTCTATCCTCACACAAGACAGCCCTTTTTTTGTTTAAATAATTATAATGGTGACAATATTGGTTGGACCTTCTTTCTAATATTTATTGTTTTGTGCGTTAGTCCTGTTCATATTCCATGCTACCAGAGAGAGTTGCCCGATTTCTCTGGTTCACGTCTGAACTATAAACAAGATTTTGGTTGTAGTCCAGAGAGCACTTGGGATTTCCTCCTTTGTGAAATATTTATTTTTGTTTGCATTCTTACAACGCTCTGTGAATATGTTTGTCCTCCAGGCTGCCTTTTTTCCTCTTGGAGGATGCACACAAATGTGAAACTGCAGTGTATATTTGTATTCATTGCTAAGGCAAGCTGCATTGCTTCTTTGTCCAATAATACAGATTCAAACAGTGAACGCTTCATACCTTTATCGCGAGTAAAAGTGAGCATTGTCGGCCATTTGTCACCCTTGTTCATCTTAATTAAAAACAAAGCCGCAAAAAAATTTCATTTTGGTGATCATTTTTTAAATGTTTCTCACTGTTTAATGCTGTTTGTATATTCAACTGCATAATGCGTGTGCATGTGGTGTTTGCCTCAGGTATTCCGCTTCAGAGGTATTCCGCTTCAGAGGTTATGACACTCGGAAGGCGTTCCCAAAAAGGCATACAGAACGACACAATACAGCATCCTGTTCGTCAGTGCCGTAGCGTGGAACGGGCCGAACGATGTCTTTAATGCTTTGTCGTCTGCTTTTGTAGAAGAACAAATGATATATAATTTCGGAGACATACTTTGCGAACATTATATGTCGAGCGGCAACACTTGCCAGTGACGCACTGTAATTTATTGTCAGGTAAATACTTCTTCTATCGCTCATCAAGAAGCAACAGGTGGAGGACTGACCAGTGGCTACAGACTTCGAGTTGAACTATTTTACATTTTCGTCGTAATGGCAAGAAGTGGGAAGGTTAACCAACAGTCCCTCACAATAGTTTCTGACTTTCACATAGGTTTGCTCTAAAGTTGTTGACTCCTCCCCATACATTAGCCAAGTGTGGCTCTCTGGCTCACTCTGTAAATATTACGTGGTCGAGGTTCGGTTCTTCACCAAACCCCTGTGATCGGCTACTCTACTTAGAGAAACGATGCAAACACATGTGTCTTTCACAGACATTCTGAAGTATGGTTCACTGCAAGAGGTAAGGTGAAGCCATTTTTATTGTTTACTTTTGGATACTGCAGTGAAAAGAAGTGGGAGCGCGATCTTGTGCTACTGTGTGGTCCATCTTTTACTGGAATGCAAGTGGGTCAAGACCAGACAGCGTGCACCAGTGCAAGAGCTGGAGAGGATGACATGACTGACGGAGACCTGGGGGACGGAATGAGTGAAAGACCCAAGGCTCTGAGCAACCAGACCAGAAGGCACCAAGCTCGAAGCAGAAGTCAAGGGGACTTTCAGGAGCTTTTGTCACCAAAACACACTTTGAAGAGGAACAGCGATGGAGGTGGAGGCAAAGAGACCTTCTCCTGGACACCAAGCAGTGTATTGAGGCAGGAGTTGAATGGAGGACAGCTCCCATATAACTGTAGCAAGAAAGAATCAGGTAAGATTAGGCATGTGTCATTTTACTCGCCCCTGCCCCTGTAAGTGCAAATCATAAATATAGCCTACATGTTGTGTGTCAGTATAATGTCATTTGCCTATCCCAAAATATTAAGATTAAGATTTCTATTTCTACTTCTACTTCTGGATGGCCCACAGCCTATGGCGTTGAGTTTTGGATTCTATAACTTAATGTTTTGGTTTCATCGTTCTCAAATTGAGACTAAACTTTCAGGAAAGCCTTAAAACATCCATGTCACCTCCTGCTTGTGTCCTGCCATGAACCTTGATCTCTTTGCTTCGCTGAGTGATGTTTATTTTGGCGTGTAGGCTATAGTGCAGGTGAGGAAATGCCAACATCTTTGCTCACGGCCAGCGTATTACCATAAAAGTCTACTGCTGTCTATATTACACCTCTGCTGCACCAAGGGGTACAAATAGTTAAAAGCGTGTTCACCCTGACAGAAGTAAGAGATTTAACATTGACCAAATATGTTAGTTAACAACATGTGAAATAAATAGACTAATATAAGTATGAACCTTAACAACATTAAATCAGGGACAACTAATATGATGGTTACACATTAAATATTGAATCAGCTAAACTTCTACATAAGTCTACCTGCTAAATGTTTCACTAAAGCTGAACAGATGACTGGGCTGTGTAGTTTGTTCAGGAACTTCCTGGAGTAAACTGAAAGTGAATTTCCCCAACTGTGTTTCTGTACTATTTAAAGCTATGGTGTCCACATTTTTACCCAGAATACCACGATGAAGGAAGCAGCGAGGAGTTGCAGAGCAAATTACAGGAGGCCACTCAGGTGAGTTCAGAGTCATGACAGGTGTGTGGTGGTGGACTTGAGTTTCCAGCAAAGTTGACATTTCCTTTCCCATTCACCTTTCATCATTCAACTTCAGTGCTCGGCATTTGCAGAGTTATGATTCAGTTGAACAGACAGATAACTGTGCACTTTAATGTAAGACACTTTGAAAGCTATGATAACTCAAATAAATGCAAACATTTAAAGGAATAATTTGTTACGTAGGTAGGGTGTAATGGTCCGTCCTAGCCACTGATGTACTACCATATTCTTCCAGGAGATGGAGCTGCTGCGCTCAGAGCTGGAGGTGACACACCGTCATCTGGAGGGGAAGCATGAAGCGCTGAGGATCCTTCAGGGACATGTGAGAGTGGGAAAATATCCACATTGGCATATCCAAAATCAGACTAAAATATATTAAAGAGTAGGATCTATTATTATGTATTGTCATCAGTCATCAGAACCCTCAGTCTACTCAAGTTTTTATTCCAGTCATGCATTGTAAATACTAGGCTATGTGTGTGTGTTATCTTGTGGTGGACATGTGTTTTTTTTATATATATCCATCCCATTCCCAGGCAATCTTAGATAAGGCAACCACTCATACAAAACACTTATTTCAGAAGAGTGAGGAGCGGGGCAAAGCCTTGGAGAAGGTGGGGACACTTCATTTTGTAATGCAGTTTTAGACAGCTGTATCCATCACACGGAAGCATCCATCACACAGATGCATTCTTACATTATTTCCCTCTAAACCAACTCTACAACTGTCACTTCAAACAAGACTGGTTCATTATTTATCCAATCTCTCCTCTCCCCTCCAACTAATTTAATCTTTCAGGAAGTAAATGCTTTACAATGGGAAATCAATTTTAATCAGGCGAGATTTAAGAACTTCGAGCAGTCATGGGAGCAGAAGTATGAGAGGTGTGTTTGTTTTGCCAGAATATGATTCCATTTTCCATTACTATGAACATATGTTTACTGTTAATCTCGTTTATTTATTTGGTCTGTCCTTTTTTGGGTTCCATGGTCTTAAATAGGGTATGTTCTGAGAATCAAGCATTGAGTGAAAGTCTTGAGGAAAGAACAAAAGAGATGCAAGTACTGAGGACAGAGAACACTTGTAAGTAATTGAATAAACAATAAACAAACAAATAATTAAATAAATAAATAACGTTCTGTTAACATGGCACTCAAGCACATGTGTTTATCATCTAGCTTTGAACCAGCAGTGTCTAGAGCTTCTGGGTACGCTTAGCGCTCAGGACAGGAGTGAATTCCAGGGAACACAGCCACCCTCAAACCAAGGCAGAGAAGGCTCAGTGCTTGAGGTAAGTCAGAGGATGTTCAGCTATAAAGATACAGTGAGGAATGTAATACAGGCAAAAGGGAAGAGGTATGTTTAATTGCTAAATTTGCTCCCACAGATTTGGACCCACCATAATGTCCCAGTGGTATCCTGTTCAATATTCATTTTGCGGGAGTTTGCTTGGCTTGTGTACACCATCTGTGATATCCCATGTCTGTGTTCCACAGCTTGCTGTGTTTGGAGCCTGCCAGTGTCCCTCCAGTCTGAGCGAGCCTTGTCCCTGTGCCAGGAGTGCTGCCGCCAGCCGCAAACAAGTCTTACAGCTGAAACAAGAGGTTTGGGATCTCGGTTTTCCATTTAGTTATAAGCAAAAGTCCCTCAAAGTCTCTGTTTTCCTTGAGAGCTAATATAGTATATGGATTTTTCCACAGTTGAAGGCTCAGAGGAGAAAGATGGATGAGGCGTTTGTGATGGCAGATGCCTTCCGGATAGCTTTTGAGCAGCAGCTGAGGCGAGGGAGCCAGCATGTTCTCCACCTGGCTGAGAGTGACACAAGCAAGACTCTCAAGAAGCATTGGGGTAGTTTGAGAGTTTATAAAACTCTGAACAAACTTGCAGTTGACCACTGATAACATGCAACGCTTCTGCATGCTCAGTTTTGTGGTGGCGTTTTGGGTTTTATTGCCTGAAGGTCAAGGACTTCTATATGACATGGCTCACTCCAAAGTCTTACTTTTTTCCTCTTTTTTTCAGGGAAAGAGAGACAGGGTTCTCTCAGCATTGGGCAAAGATTAAAAGGGCTTCTTCCATCTGCTATGGAGGGAAAGATTCCAAAAGACCCATATGAAACACTACATATGTTGCTTGATCTGGTTTGTCTATGACTTTGTCTATGGTATTTTTGAAGTTTTAGTTTGCATAATATAAACTGAACCTGAACTGAAGCTTACATAGCCCCTTATCCCATTCTGTCCTCTCTGCTATAAACTGTATGGATTTCAGTTGAGTGATAAAGAAGAGGCACTGGCGCACCAGAGGAAAGTGAGTTACATGTTGGCCCGCAACACTGAGGACCTTGAGAAGCGTCTCCACATCCAATGGCAAGGAAGCAGCACGGACACAGACAACGTGAAAACAAGTGAAAACGCTCCAGGGAAAACAAGTGAAAACGCTCCAGGAAAAACAAGTGAAAATGCTCCAGGGAAACAAAAAGACAATGCCCCATGGGACACCAAAGAGGACTGCAAATGTCCGGGTTCTTCTGAGGATCGCAGTGCCGAACTTGCTGACATGAAAGAGACTAAAAGTTGTTCCCTTGATCACCTCTAGAAAAGCTTTACACTCGCTCAGCATACGTAGATGGAATCATTATAAAAGTTTCAGAAGTGAAGATCAAACAATATTGTTTTTGCATATAGCTTGCATTAACTTAAAATGTACTTAACTTTAACTGAACTGATTATTTCCCATTATAATATCAATGTCACCGAACTATTAAATACTAAAGCATCATTTGTTTGGTTTCTGTAAGAACTACAGCTCCTGTAAAACAAACAGGTAATACATATGAACTATTTATATTTTTTACCTTTAAGCTGATGGTCTGCAGTAGTGACACAATTGGTTCATATAAAACATTTACTTACAATATGTATGTGTGCAGGCCTTTTAATAACATTACCAATGATGTGTCAACTAAGTTCTGAGTGCAGATTTTATGTAATTTATTTATTTTAATTAATTAAAGCATGGAAGGTACTGGTTGCCAATGTTGAGCACAGATAGTGCATATGTTATTAAAGCAGTCCCTCCAGAACTTCACAAATTCAGTTGCAATTGTATCTCTTATCTCTTATTAAATATATGGCATTTCTGCATTATTTGTGAATTACTTCATTCAACTCAGAATCAACCCAATGTCAACCGCAATTATTTAGACTTCTCACATGAATCACACCCTATCAACATCCTGGAGAGGCTGTGTGAACTTCACTTATAACTCCAACTCCCATAATGCAATTTAGAGGAAATGCGCAGGATGGCACTAGCATAGGGGCGCAAGTTGCAAACAGGAACCTGGCTGGATTTGTTGTTTATATCATATGGCCCTAAAGAGGAACGGCTTACGGCCACGTCGGTTGCTAATATTTCCATTTATTCTTTTCGCCGGTTTGACAATATGGATTACCTTTAACTTAAAACCTGAGGATTTGATGTTACCCACAGGTGACATTATATTACTGTACTTCCTCGAAGCATTGAACTTAAAATTGCAACATTTTACCACAACTAACGTTAGTTCTCTAAGTACTTCGTAGTAAGTTAATATACGTTTAGTTCTGGACGTAAGCATGCATCATTTTTTACAAATTACGCTTTGTCAACTTTTCAGGAGCAATGAGTGACCAAACTCTTGACTATTTCCTGAAGAAGGGTCAAATAGTGGAGAAGGATGCGGCGGTAATCCAGTGGAATCATGCAGCCAACAGCAGGTCCAAAGTCAACGAGGCACTTAAAAGTGAGGCTCCTAGTGTAGGCTGCTACTCTGTCAAACCCGGTTGCTATTGACCAGTTATTTGGCTTACATTTGTGTGTCTACCATAGCGACTATTTCAATTGGTTTGTTGTGCAATATACTAGCAGATTTCTTGTCTGCATCCCTGTTGAAAGAAATCTGTCTTACTCGTACATTTGGTGACATG
Organism: Sprattus sprattus; assembly: GCF_963457725.1. Classification (NCBI taxonomy): domain Eukaryota; kingdom Metazoa; phylum Chordata; class Actinopteri; order Clupeiformes; family Clupeidae; genus Sprattus; species Sprattus sprattus. The sequence goes on along the minus strand of NC_137913.1, from coordinate 15,232,356 downwards.
GTTCAGGTGGAAACCTGCATGAGGCCTTCATGACATTTCATGTCAAAGTAATATCAGAATCTCACTCTGTTCTATAGGGGAGTATGCATATTGCTGCTATGTCTTGCATCGTCTCTAGATATATTTCCTGATTGCTTAATCAGTCCAGTATTGATTTTATACAAGCTTCTCATCTCAGATCAAGTGCTTATATACCTCTGTTACCTTTATGTAATAAATGTGTCACATTAAAACTGAAACATAATAGGGTCTGGAGGGGTTGACAGACTACATTATATTTCTATGTTCAGGATTCTATTATCTCAATGGAGTGATTTCACTGAGTCAGATTTCATGTGTTCATAATGTTACTCACTAGCCCTGTCGTTTGCACTCAAAGGCTCGGCCCACATGATTGAAGCTGACATCCTTCTCAGAGGGTTCGATCCCATAGAGCCAATCATGGCCCACCCCCCTGAGAATGACAGTGACATCACACTACGAGAGTGGTTAAAGGAGGTGATGCCTTCAGGCAAAGGAGTAAAACTTGACTTCAAAAGGTTAAGCCAATACTTACATACTGGTTTTCTGATAACATTTGTCATGAACATTTCCAGTTCAAAGTCTTTGAGAATACCCCTCCTTTGTCTCTTACTACTCATCTTTACACAGTTTACAGGCTGTTGCGCCCTCTATGGTTCTTTTGGAACAAGTCCGCCATGAGCTCCAAGCTCCTGTGTGGATCAATGCTGATATTCTTGCGGGTCCCGGAGGCAAAGCAACCCCGCTGGAATCTCAGGCCTTCCTGGATGCTGTCCATGTTGCTGCACGCAACGCCGTCCTCTCTCTGGGCTGGACAACTGGATGGAGCCCAAACACTGATAACCCAGGTGAGCTGCTTCACGCTGAAGTAATAGGGGACTGAACTTTTGAGGTATGTTTTTATACACAACTCTTTTTGGTAATATCTTCAAATTTAGGTCGATGATGTATGATGATGTAAAGGTTAGATGAACACACCTGTTGTTCCCACTAGCCGCTCAGGCTATGCAGTATGTTATTCTGCTGTCCAGGACGAATGACCCAATGAAAATGATAGAAACGCCTTTAAAACCAAATCACCAAATATATCACCAGAAGACCCCAGCTAGCCTTCTAGCACACTTTTATCAGGGCCAACTGCGGTGATGGTGCTGTTTGCAAGGCTGTTTGCATGCCTTTTAGGCAGTTAGCTCGCTAGTTTTACCTACTCTTTCTTTAGGGAGTGTTTCATTTTCATTGAATATTACATTCATTACTGTTTGTAGGGTATAGCTGGGAGATGGTGCAGCAAATGGAAGCTGTGTGCAAACCCCTGGTAGAGCCTGTCACCTTTCCTGTTCGCGCTTCTCTTATGTCCCAGTCCTTTGCACAACTGCGGTGGCTCCTGCAACAATCTGACAGGTATGTCTGAATCCTGCAACCAGTGTGGAAGCATTTGTGATCATTTGGTGTGACAACTCAATGCCAAGCAGACTTGGGGGCTATCTTTTCCAATATTGATAGTTTATTATTCCATCAATCAGATAAAATGTAAAAACAGCCAAACCTGTTAATTGAGGATGATCGTATTGCAGTAGCATTAAGTTTTTCAGAAATTCTTGAATCACTGTAAATCTTAAAAATCACAGTGGTGAACATAGTATTCGGTAAATATTAGGTGAGTTTTGCATTTTAGGTCAAATGCGTAAATTAAATATTAGGTGAAATGGTTGCCATATTATTATACTTATTAACTCTACTTAGTAACTGAAATGAAGGTGTAAATGTCATTATATTACTGCTCAGTACACTCAATCAGCTACTCTTCAGTGAGGTAATGAGAAAACAGAAGTGCTTGATATAAATCCTTAGGCTGATTGCTATAAAGCTCCGGTGCCCATAACCGATTTAATCCCCTCCTTAAGACTCGAGCCTCTTAAGGTGAGGGCTCTCCTCCTCAAATTGCTTTTTGTCTGTGATGATGCACATTAATGTAATCATTATCAAGATCCCAAATGTTACCACACCTGAAGGGGCTTACCCTATGTTCTTTCTGTTGTGGTGTGGAACAGAGCCCAGACCCATTTAGTGTGTGTGTTGGTGTGTGTGTGTGTGTGTGTGTGCTTATTTGTTTGGGGGGAGGGGTGGGGGGGGGGGGCTTGGGGGCATTGCGTGTGCACGCATATTTTCATTCTGTTTGTTGTTTTGTTTTTTCTTGTCTTCTTTCAGGTACAGTCTGACGGTGTGGACGAGCCTGAGCGACACGTTCATTGTGGAGGACCTGTTGCCGTACAGGCAGAACATCAGCAAAAGCAGAATCTATTACGACCTCTCGGACTCACAGATGGCACAGTTTAAGGTGCTGCCAGGGTTTTCTTAAGGCATCATTAATGCATAATTATGTATGCATCATAGGACATTGAAACTGCGCTAGTGGATTATGCTTTGGTGCCAGTATGTGTGTGCCCAACGAGAATATAAAGGTTTCTCATTTGCGATGTCTTTCATGCTCTGAATGAATTGGTGAAGGGCAACACAATATCTGTTTTGAAAGCAGCTTTATCTAACGCCTTTCATTGTGATGAAAAGTAGATTCGATTTTATTTTCATACCAACAATGTAATGAATCATGTTAAATGTGAAACATGCACAAACTAAAAACAAACAAACATCTAAACCTGGACTGCTTGGTCCTTTTTTTTAAATGCAGTCCTTTGTTTAACTGACACAGGTTATGTGGTCAATGTGTTTGAGCGTTGTTGTAATATCCTACTCTTTTGTATTAACTGCACAATTAGTTTTATATTAAAATAACTTGTGAAATATCAAATGCTCATGCAGTTCCAGTGAATAATTACATCATTTTATTTATGGTATATTTCTGGTAAAATATACAAAATGTATGTTTTTGCCCTCTTCTTGACTGGGGAAAAAAATAGAATACCAGTATTTTGTAATAGGAATATACAGGGCAATGTAGCCACAAAGACATGCTTTAAACAGCTGATGCTCTGAGACACTCTCATAGCCACAGTACTTGGCATTACATCGGAACAACATAATGCATACAATCAACTGCTAAATAAAATAACACTAAACATTATTTTAACACTATCATTTTCTGCACAGAAAAGCACAAGTGTTTCTTGATTAGCGTTGACAAGGACATGGTACTTGTTTTTTTGTTGTTGTTTGGCATGCTTTCTATTACTTGGTGGCCATCTCTTAGACTTGGGCTACCAGCCTTTATCACAAGCTCAAAATTGTTGAAACCCTCTATTGAGAATTAATTAGGTGGGTAGGTTTCTGTACACCACAGGAATGGTTGACTCGTTGACAGAAAGGTGCTGTGAGATGCTGTGTTTGAAGTAAATACCGTTGTTGCACATGAAGAGGTTGGCATCAGTGCTGCCATTAAATTCCATTTACAGACGTTACGTGGATTAATTGTAGCTTGCATTGAGAATTGAAATATGTCCATCATTTATATTGTTGCCCTCAGACAGCATACGATACCTTGCTTTGTCTTACTGTCCAAAAATCTCTTCAAAGTTAACCAGTTGCTTGATCTGCTCTGTCTGCATGGAATGGCGTCTCAGCAGTGTCTTCTTGGTCTTCACATCTCTGGGTAAACTTGGGGCAAAGGGCAGGAACTGTTTGGGTGGTGCTGGTGCAACTCCCGGGGGAGCAGGCTGAACCCCAGCGCCCACAAGTTTGCTCACACTCACCGGTCCGGCAGAGGTTGAGGTAGAGTTGACCTTGATGTCTGGAATGGGTGCGTGCGGGTTGAGCGGGGGCAAGTACCCAGGCCGTGTTTGAGCAATGTGATCCAGAAGCAGGGCCCCCGAGCCTCTGCGCTCCAACATCCCCGCAGCTCTCCTCTGCGGGAAGCCCTCCAGGGACTCCCTGGACCCTGACAGGGTGGACGAGCGGCTGGAGACAAGCTTCCGCTTCTCGGAGGCAGCCCCTGGACCTGTCCGGTCCTCTGCGTTCTGGCTGCCGAACTGGGGCAGCTGGGAGTCTGAGCTGTAGTGGTCCATCCCGATGTTCCGCCGGCGAACAACATTTTGCAAGCTTGACACCGCAAGGTTTGGGATGCTGTCTGGGACATCTCTGTCCACAGGAATGGGTCCTGCTATGCCCCCTTCACGACTGAGATTCAAGTGTGACAAGGAGTGTTGAAGAGACGACACACTGTCGTAGGACATCTTCCTACTAAGCAGGCTTCGTGCTCCACCCAGGTCCCTATCGCTCTCGTTGGCTTGCTCCAGGGCACGCAGCAGACCGGTGGCGTCCTTTACGTCGATGCTCTGATGGCGGGAAGCAGCCAGAGTTCTCCTGATTTTAAACGAGAGCTCCTCCTCCGGTGTGATGTCATGGAGTTCCTCAGTAAGGGAAGAGCCCTTGCTCTGCTGGAGCAGCAAAGACGGGGGGATCTTCAACCAGGGTTCAGAATGAAGCCTCTGAAGGTGCAGGAGTTTGGCGACTCCTCTGTCCTGCATGGAGACAGGGCTGTGGTTGTGGGTCGGAGAGCCTGGTTGCGATGTGGCAGTGTTGGTAGAAGGGATCAGGCCTTGAGGGTCCCTTTGTCCAAGTCGCTGGCTCTCAAGCTGGGCACTGCACAAGGAGTGAGGAGGGGTACAGAGCTGAATTTCAGATAGTGACATGCAGGAGGCTGGGGTACAGTGCAAGCGGTCATCCAAGTCTGGTGGTGGTGGGACATTCAGATACTGCTTGGTCATTTGTCGTCCAGATGGTAGTTTGTCTGTTGTGATGATGATGACCTCCTTGCCCTTGGCTTTGCAGGCATCGAGCAGTTCCCTCAGGGCATCCTTGTCACCGGAGTTCACAGCGTAGACCAGGGCGGATGAGCCAGAGTGGTCCTCTAAGCTGGGGTCGGCACCACTCAACAGCAGCAAAGACAAAACCTCCACACCTGCCCGCTCCATGCAGGCATGCATCAGGGCCGTCCTTCCACTCTTGTCTTGGATGTTGGGGTCGGCACCACTCTCTAGCAGGTATCTGAGAAAGATATGGATGTCAAGTGTATAATACCTCAGTGAAGTAGATACTGAACAGTATAGGTTTAGTAGAACTTAAGAAGCAGGACAGAGAGAAACATCAAACACAAATACAGTTAAATGCTTATATGCACCATATTTTTTCCTAGTTAAACTGAGGTTTACAATAGAATTAAATTGCTGAATACCCACAAATGCAGTGAATAAACAACAGGATGTAGAAGGCACTGCCATACACAATCTTCACACAGGGAAAGCACATTCGATGTTAAATGTGTCTACTGTAGGTCGCGACAAGGTTGTACTCACTTCACTATCTTGGGCTTGGGCACACTCTGTGCATCTGAGTGATGGGTCCTACAGGCCACCATCAGTGGAGTCTCGCCTCGCTCGTTGCTTTCGTTAATGTAGGCTCCACCTTCAAGTAGCAGTCTCGTGAGCCTCAGGCGGCTCAGGTACACGGCCTTCAACAGAGAGTTCCCGTCCGTGCGTACTTCTGTCGGCGTGTCCCCCATGTCTGATTCTAGTGACTGGGTCGCGACTCAGGGAATCATGGGAAATTGTGAAAGCTGATGGAAGCCACCTGTCAGAAAAATGAGTCGTTTCAAAGTTATCAGTTAATTCTTGTCAAGTATCAATTCTTTCCAAACATATTTACTGCTAATATCACTTGGATTTCTTCTTCTTTTTTTGTTTTGTTTGTGTTCTCATTAAACTCCATCCTGTCACCTCATCCTTGCCAACTGTGTATGACAAAAACCTGCAGGTCTTCCTCTTATTAGTATTATTCATCAAAGGGGCACTTTACTTCACAAAGGGTATGACGAGCGAAATTAAATCTCCCAGCATTGTTATGCAAGACAAATTCACACAACACATGCCAAACGGCTATAGTGAAATGCCAAATTTCTGTATTTTCTACATGTTATTTTTCTTGTTTTTTGCCTTTAGTTCTCCAGGGCCAGTGAATGTGTCTTGGATATAATTGTTTCTTTTTTTCTTGTTTCTCATGGTCTTCAAGGCCCAGACGAAAGCCTGAAATGATTTCTGACACTCCTTGGAAAGTTACTGCAGTATTTTTACTGCAGGGTTTGAAAAATCCCTTGTCACATCTCTTAGTGACGGCATGTACCTCTGAAAAGTCCATTGTCTGGGTGGCCTTGTCCTTCTGTTGCACAATGCACCTGTACAGAGTGCTATGTTTTAGAGGGGTAAAAGACTGTGTGTGTTTGTGTGTGTGTGTGTGTGTGTGTGTGTGTGTGTGTGCCTGAATTCTTAATACATATTTGAGAGAAAACATTGATGGCGAGGTCACATGTGTGGGAGGATGTATAGTCTGTTGCCCTTCACTGAAAAGAGTAGCCACGCAAAAGCTGTGCTGACGCTTTGAAAGAGGGCGTCTGAAGCAAGAAAGCAAAGTGACGAAGGACAACAGGGCTCTCAGTGGCTGATGGAAAAGATGCGTCAGCCATCCAGGGACATCTTGAGCATGTATTTGAAATGCTACTGAATGCCCTGCCCAATGACTTATCAATACTTCCAAAGAGTTTTTTTTTGTTAATAATAGCATTTTCTGCCAGGTACATTGAACCAGATATTCTTAATGCACAGAATCCACAGAAATGCAGAAAAAAAATCTACTTTTATTGAAATGAAAAAAGCATTTAATCATTAGATGTAATGTTTGCCGTATAAATCTAAGACTGTATAATAACAAAAACATGTCTCTTCCTCGTGAAGCCAGCCAGCTATTTTTTTTTTTTTTTAACCAATAATGAAGCAACTGAGAGAACCCATATGTTTCCTGATTGGTCTGTCCCAGCAGTGAGCAGCTGGGTGGTCTGCCTGGGCTCGTGTCGGTGGAGCAGAGAGCTCCCCAGGATGGCCTTTAAAGCTCCAGCGTGCGCTTTGGGGGTCTGCCCTGGTCTGCAGTCGACCTTAGAACAGAGAGAATCCTTGATGCCCGGCCTCTCCCACCAAATAAAAGAGCATGGAAACCACGGGGCGTTCAGGGCAGGGCAGTGATTGTTGCCACGGCAGCGCTGGAGAGGAGCGCCAAACAAAGCACTTAACGCACCTGGATGCATATGGGTGATTCACAACTGATAACATGCAGACATCACACTGTGCATATTTGACCACCTCCTTCCTTCAAACATCAAGTGAATATTCTGCATACACTATTAGTTGACGTATTGTCATACTACAGTGATAAAGTAGAATTTATCAGCATAGGTTATGATGTCAAAATCTAATGACACATTAGAAGATTGTATATCGATGTATTCCCCTTCATAGAAATCTGCACCATACTCATATATTGTTGTCCAGAACTTCACAGGAAATGTTTCATGAGAAAAGACTTATGACTGACTGAAATGAGGGGAGAGTATGAGAGGGGACATACCATTCCACCATTCGTATGAGACAGGCATGTATTTTGAAGTGCCAGTCCAACATCATAACCTTTCATTCACTTGAGATAACTTTCATACATTGAGAATTGGCTAGTAAAATCACAGACCGTTATTTGAAAAGGCAATGCGTTGTTTGGGTAATGAGGGAGTATTTAATGCGAACATGATTGCCACTGCACAAAACAACCAGACTAAAGATTCACTTTTCAAATGAAACTTTTGAAGCAAACTATGAGTATCTCCATGGATTCCACATCACAAAAAGGACAGATATGACACTAAGAAGCTGAATTTGAAGGGCCTCAAGCCAAAATAAACAAACTCCACATTAGCAAGAAGAAGAACATTGCAATATACCAAATGGTATAATTTCAAATTAGTACATTGATCCAAATCATTTAAAAAAAAATTCAAAAGGAAAGCTGCTCCTGTTTGTAAGACATACATCTGTCTTTCATCACTGCGGTCTCTGGCAATTTTACATATTAGAGGACACACTTTAACATGATGAAGAAATAAATCTGCCTAAAAGACAACAGATGGAGAGGATGAAATGAAAGTGGGAAGATGTGTCCTACTATTTGGTCTGAACCAGTGGTCTAGTGGTCCCTGGAGAAGTGGGTATACTCTTAAAATGTTTTAAGCAGCCCATACAGCACAGGATAAACGCCCTGTTTTGAGAAGTGGGTATACGCAATACTGACTGAAAAATAAGTGGGTATACTCCGTATACCTGCGTATACCCTGGTCTACACCACTGGTCTGAACTGACTTCACATTGCATTTTATAAGACAGACACAAGCGCAGCTGCATAAACTTACCTGTTTATGGAGATGTTGTTAAATCCCTCTTCATGCTCAGAAAGCCCTTTATCCTTGTGCCACTAAAGGAGCTGATCATCCGTTACATTCGAGCTCCTAAATTGACCTTCAAGAGAAAGGAATTGATATGAAAAGCTGGAGTAATCGTAGACTGGACTGAGTGCAAGGCAGGCAGCCAGAGAGAGTGAGTGAGTCAGAGCGAGTGATTGAGAGTGCGATATGAAGAGAAGAGAACAGGTGTTGGAGCTCTCAGGTTTGAGTGAGAGAGAGAGAGAGAGAGAGAGAGAGAGAGAGAGAGAGAGAGAGAGAGAGAGAGAGAGAGAGAGAGGGGAAGCAACACACTGGACAACTTTGACAGGGCATTTTTCTGTCCATGCCTGTCATTAGGTAGACGGCCGAGACCTTTTTGAGATGGGGAGCTGGTAGAGCACAGAGGGTGGCAGCGTCTGAGTTCCAGTCCAACCCTCATATCATTCATTTTACTTTTCAAATGGGACTAACCACAACAATTCATGCCAACACTTGTAGTTTTTCCCACCATCTTACATTGTTACTGTGAAAAGGATGGGGTGATTTTGGGGCATGATGCTAGATATGGATTAATATATATGGATGTATGTATATATTTCTAATTTTACCAAATAGTTTGGCCTCAAATTTCAGAGCCCACTCATGGTACATTCAGGAGTAAAATTGTATTTTCAAAGCAAGCAGCCATTTCCCAACATCACGCCACTCACATCTAAGTGCTCACCTTTAACTATTGGCACAAAATTGAAAAAATGTGATTTAAAGATAGAAAATAAAAATAAACAGCAAAATTGTTTAAAAACGTACATAACGAGACATGCATTCAACTTCACTAGAACTGTGTTGAGAGTATAGCACCTTTACATCTGAAATGCTAATGTAGCATCAGCACAACACAGTAAAGAGCAGTGACTTCACTCGTCATGGCGCCGTTTCACCTGACATTAAGTCAAGAGCCACTCATCTCAATGTGCAGAGGAGGGCTGGGTGGAGGAGCAGCTGAGGTGGGTGTCACTAAAACACATTTTCTAGCTCTGATGTCTAGAGCTGTGGTGGCATGAAACTGATCTGCCCTAAAGGTTAGACCTGCCCATAGTGGAGCCTTCTCAACAGGATGATAAATGACTGTGTGTGTGAGTGACAGAGACAGAATGAGAGAAAAAGAAAGAGCTCTGAAGTGATTCTTCCCGAAGCAGATCAAAAACAAAGCCATTGCTGGTAATTGCTGATGCTCTTCACATGAAACACATGCATAATTACTGGGTTGAGTGACCAGAAGTGGGTAGTCATCCCAAAACAAAAGGACTGTGTGACATTGTACCATGCTGTTATCAGAGGACATTAAGATTAAGTCAAAACAAACAAAATATACCAACATTAAGATACCTAAATAACTACATTAAGAGTACACCAAAAATGACAACATTATTCAAATAACCAGAGAAGGCAGAAATATTTATTGCGTTCCAAAAACAGAACCTGACAATATGAAGTGATTCAATATTATGGTTAAATGTATTCGTCATTCTTTCAGTAGACATTATTCATTATTACTGTGGCCACTCAAGTAAACAAGGAATGTAGAAGAATCAACTTAAATATAGCTACATTGTTTATCAGGAATGGATGGATGTATTGGTCCTCTACAGTGCCTTACAAATGCACAAATGAAGATCTGATTAACATATTTAGTCGCATCTTCCTTTTGGATACCTTATGTTTATGTGATTCCTAATTATGCTACTCCAGAATAACTGTTGTTTCGGATATTTTTTTAATTGTCCGACACAAACTAAATCATAAGGTTATGTGTATTAACACTGAGGTAAAACACAGATTGTATGGGATATCCTGCTCTCCTGCTACACAATGACAGATAAAGCTGGGCTACCCAATGGTGTGATACCCCATACTATTATTGCTGTACCGAGTGCATCCACTGAAGGGCAACAAACAAACGAAAGAAAAAAAAATTGTAATGGCAACAATTGTGATTCTGTATCAGCTTGAGAGCTTGTCTAAGTAGACTTGAGGGAGTGTTGAGAGGACACTGGTCAGTGGTCAGTGCTCTCGTAGACCTCAAATCTGTACTTTACACCATTCTCCTCCTGAAGACCTTCCGGAACCCCCGGAAACCTTAAGGAGAAAAGAAACACGGAGACAACATTTTTGCTTTTGTCACAAAATGACTTGCAGTAACTTAGATCAGGCTTATATTTGTATCACATCTGCCTCTACCCCCTCAAGGGTAACTAAACTTCTCAGTGAGGTTTTTTTTTTTTTTTTATCTAGCTGCCAATGAAGCAGTTTGCATCACTAAGGTGAAGGTGGGAAAAGGTGACCAACACATATGAATATGTATCCCTGTTTTGATTCAAAGCAGATTCCAGTTATTATTCTGTGTGTTTGCTTTGATGTTTTCAGCACATTTTATATGCAGCACCAGCTTGTGTTATCGTGAGCCAGTCAATCCATTTTAATTGTAAAGTGACACACCTGGAACGACCTGTCTCAGCTTTGTCTGTCCGTTTGTGTGTGCATGCATGCATGCGTGCGTGTGTGTGTCTATGTGTGTGTGTGTGTGTGTGTTTGCTTGCTTCCTTCCAAATTGTCTTTCAATGGATATGCATAAGCAAAACATCTGCTAATGTTACTGTGGTGTAACTGGCAGAACACAGTTATAACCACACTTAGGTCCCATTAAAAGTGATGTGTTCCATCAATCTCGTGCACATTCTTAAAGAAACAGACATAACTTGACAATTGACGATCGAAAAATCTGATTGACAGAACAGTTAGGATTTCCTAAGTTAAGATAAGATAGGAGGCCAAAGATAAGATAGGAAACGACCAACATGTTAAGGATTGCTTCTGTAATAGGAAGTTAGGATTTTTACTATCTTTGAGTCCCTAACTTAAGTTAGGATGAGCAGTTAGGATTTTTTCTGTAATGAGGCCCCTCCAGATCCCATGCACTGTACTTCTGCATTATACACTGCATTCATGCAATTCTCCACTGGATTGAGTCTCCTCTTAAAGAGGGCTTTACTGTGAGCACGCATGACGAAAAGACACGTGTTTCCACAGGGTTCTTTGTTGATTGGGCAAAACAGGCACTCTTCCAATGGGAGAGCTAATACATTAACGATTTGTTAACTAACTACTATTTCTAATCCTCGCATGCATTCCTGTGGAAAAAGGATTTAATGTCTGGGTAAGGCACTGATTCTCCTACTCACTCGGACAAAAGGTTGTACTTAGACATGTCGATGTTGGGGATGAACGTGTCGCTGTCAAATTGCTGTAAGATCCGTGTCACAAACATCCGTCTTTTGCCAGAGTTTTCCATCATTTCCTAATGAAGAGAAAATTGTCATGAAACTGGCTTAATTTCAGTTTTATTCAAAAGAAACAAGGTCATTATGGCAGAAAGACGTGCCAGGAAGGGTGAATGCAAGGCTGCTCTAGTCATTGCGTAATCATGCTTTAGTCTCCATGACAAAGGACATAATAGAGTGGACAGCATGTGTGGCAGGAATATTTACAGGTGTGTGTGTGTGTGTGTGTGTGTGTCTTTGTCTGGCGTGCATGCGTGGGCCTGTGTATTCATGTGGGCACAGATGAATGAGCTGTGATGTCTGCGCCGGTGCAAAGAAATGCCACGTTTTGTAACATACAGCTGACCGCTGAAATAGCTAAACGGGTAGAGAATTCAACATGACTGTTTTGCGATTGGCAACCCTCGTTAACTAAAAATAGCCTTCAGGAACTGTGGCCACACACTAATGTGCTTGCACTCCAAAAGTAGTGTGCAATTTAAGTAATCAGGCAAGACTATTGCGGAACTAATCACTGGTTGAGTGGAGGAGAGGGCCTCACCCTGAGCAAATTTATGACAGAGTACATACATCATGGCAGAGAGACACATCATGGCAGAGAGACACATCATGGCAAATACACACATTATGGCGGAGATACACATCATGGAAGAGAGACACATCATGGCAGAGAGAAACACATCATGGCAGAGAGACACATCATGGCAGAGAGACACACATCATGGCAGAGAGACACACATCATGGCAGAGAGACACATCATGGCAGAGAGACACACATCATGGCAGAGAGACACACATCATGGCAGAGAGACACACATCATGGCAGAGAGACACACATCATGGCAGAGAGACACACATCATGGCAGAGAGACACACATCATGGCAGAGAGACACACATCATAGCAGAGACAGACACTGTATATATTTCTGCAAGTTTCTCTATGTCCATTACTAGCTTCTTCTATAGCTTTTCACAGACTAACACAAATGAGGACAGGTAAAACATACTCACTCTGTACAGTGAACTGCCCCCAATAATCCAAACCTGGTCCACCTCTTTCGCTAGGTCTTCTGTGTCCAGAAGACAAAGGGCTTCACTAAAGTCAGACGCCAAATAGTGAGCTCCTGGTGGAGGCTGCCTAGGTCAGAGAAGAAGGGGGAGAGGAATGTGAGCACATTTTAAAACATCCATACTGATGCTTTTTTGAAATTTTATTATAGATAGGACCAAGGCTTTGAACCGGTTCACAGAACGAAAACGAAAACCAGAAACTTTTGATGTTTTGCTAGGAACAGAAACGAAACCAGAAACTTAAAAAAAAAAATGATGTTCCGGATCAGAATCATTTACCTAAATAATGGTAACCGGTTAATAACGTTATTTTTTCGCTCTTTCACAAGATTCCTAAATGCAATATGATTGGTGATGTTGTCTTCCGGTTGTTCACTAGAGAACAAGACTAGTAGCCTTATCGGATCAAATCTATGCACAAGCTGTAGCCACCAGTCTCTCAAACTCAATCTTAAGAAGAGGTAAATATTGTACCAAGTATCTAACACATGTTTGTTTTTAAATAGGAGATAGGCTACGAATTTCCAATGCATTGTTGTAAAAATCTGCAGGGTCAAAATAATGAAATTATAGCTAAGTTGGACAGTTAGCATTGGCAGTAGACTACCTGGCTATTGCCCATCATAACCTACCCTAGTTTGTTAAGTCTTTATTTAAAACGTAGGCTAATACGATAGTTTTCATATTTGGAATTTTAACTGTTTTGTTCAGATGGGAAGACATTGCGAGAATCCTATGCGGCAGCATTATTCATTTGACCCCGCGACTAACAAATCCAAATACAACATTGAGGGATGTATGTAGATACCATTGTAGTTTTGTAATATTTGTATTGTCTCTGTTGACAAAAAATGCACTGATTGGCCCTGACGAGGTTTGGCCAAATGCTGTTATGTTTTGTTTGCCCAATAAACAACATAGCATACATTTTCCTTGTCTTAACTCATGTATAATACTTACGAAATGTCAGAATTACAGTTGCCGCTTACATAATGTAGCCTATAGTGCTTAATGTTTAATGACAGAATAGAGACATATAAGATTATTTTAAAGTCCTAATGATCAGCCTACTTATTTGTATGTCCCCCAGCTGACATGGAACGCTATTAACCGGTTCAGGAACTTTATTTTTTTGTTCTAACCGGTTCAGGAACGTCAATTTTAGGGTTGGAACGAAAACCGGAGCGTAAAATACTGTTTCTGTTCAGAACGAACCAATTGGGAAAAAATTCTGGTTCAAAGCCCTGGTTAGGACACATATTCCCCATACCATATTTCCCCATTCTATCCCATAGACATAGTTCTAATGATTTATTCCATAATGTGGGTTATCTGACAAAGGCCAAGACAGGTAAGCCCAGTTTTATAAACATTATGTAACTACTTTTCAATTGTCTAATCTATCTGTCCATGCAAAGCTACCCATGCACACAACTGAAGCCAGGGCTGCCGTGTCTTGAGTTTACTGAGGCTCTTACTTCAGTTCTCTGCTGAGCACAACATTGATCCTGTTCTTGAGAGGTCTATTCTGGGCTGGAATAGAGAACCACGTTTTTCTGCCCATGATGACCACATTCTTCTTGCCTGGTGAATAAGGATGTGTTTAATGCCTGTGCGCTTATTAATTGAACAGGCAGATTTCTGAGTAGTGTGTAGTGTATAGTGAAGTGACATATCATATTGGACTTCAGCCTAAAGTAATCGATGGTCAGTTCCTGAGAACATCACCACTAGAGAGTACATGTGTGACTATGTGTCTGTTTATGACTCTTCATTATAGAATTACTATATCCCTGGTATAGTTAAAATAAAGTTACGATATTCATTTACAGTTAAACTGAGAATCATTGCTGAAAACGACCTTTGAAACAACAAAACGTATCTTTACAGAACATTTTTACATGATGTGGTGCAACTCACACGTGACATGTCATGCCTGTGTCACTCACCTTTCTAGACCTTTTATGAAAGTGAATCAAGCCTACCTTCAACTGTAGGAGTCATTGTCATCCTTTGGAAATGCTTGAATTCATTACTGTTCATAGTAAAAACAAAAACATAATTCAATGTAAAATGTTTTGTCATATATATGACACAAAACACATAGAACATTTGTTGCAGCTGTAGAAGCTGCATGCTAATAATCATATACGTAGCCTACAGCTCATATTCCGAATATGTGGCAAAAATGTTTCATCATAATTTGCGTCATTAAGTATTTTAGTATACAATATTAATACAGTATTAATATTCTGTATAGTATAGCTACAACCGACTCAGGATTTGCATCGTAGCTAATTTAAAGTGGATGTGCCATGCAGCCTGAACTTTTTACCCCGGACTACAGCAGCACTTGTTCCAGCTTGGACGCTACGGAGTTCTTGAGCTCACTACAAGCCAAATGCAAATTGAGCCCACAACGGCTTTTATCATTTAACATTAACGTTAACTACCGACCATATATAGAGTTACATAGCTACGTGTTTGTGTTTATAGGTAAATCGTTGTTCTCCTACCTTACCTTAACCTTATTGGATGCCATGGGAGATTGCCGTTTTTGCCGATGCCCATATCAGGACAAACTGCAACGATACAGTTCAGTACGCGAGACATTATGCCAAACCGCAGAATTTTGTATTGGTAATTGACTGGCTAAATCTCTAATATTAGCTGACAAGTCAGTTAGCTCCCTGGATTACGCTCTCTCTCAGCCTCGACACTTCCCGCCAGCAGTTTATAAATGGTTTTGTAGCGGTAATGACGTTGCAGCTGATTTTTGAGCGTTCTACAATCTACTGCGCCGCCTATGGTCCTTGTTGAGAACATCAGCTACTAGAAGAGCCAGCAGGCAAAATGTAATTCCTGAGGTTAAGTGCTTCAGAAACTACTGCAAAGGCCTACAAGTTTAGGTGATCATCAACATAGAGGGCATTACTTGTTCATTACATTCCTAACCACTAACCAAAGCTCTCGGTACCCCCACCCCCCCCTTACTATATCTGCCACTGTGGCTTGCACCAGCTGCTGCTGCCATCGACTAGTCTGTGAGGGTTGAAACATCCAAATCATGTTCCTGTGTTTCATTTTGGGTAGCCATGTAGTGGTGTTTGGCCTACTTTTTCCAAAGGTTAAATGTGAATCCATGTAGGTATACAATTTAAATATTTAGTTATCAGATTAACTTTACTTCTTTTTTGTTATAACAAGATTGGAAACCAAGACTAGTCCTTCAATCCAACTGTAGTCATCCTAATACAAAACAAAAATAACAATTACTACTAAAGAAAAAATTATGATCAAGATAAACCTTTCATCTTTTACCCCCATACCTGTTTTAACATTTACAACATAATCCTCATCAAACATGAACTGTTTAGTGTTGTAGGTTTGTTTTTAAGATGCTTTTTGGCAAAACAATCTATAGGAAGAATCATCAAAAAACAGCTTGGTGTTCACATTTTTTATTCTTGGCAGATATGTGGTACAATAAATTGTAACTTAAAACACGACATCAAATATTGCTTAACGGGCAAGAATTAGGGGGAAATTAATTTAAATAAAATATTTTGAGATTACTGAACCTATTATGCAACATCAAAAGGTCTTTCACCCTGAATTTATCTAACTGATACATCGTCACAACAATATTGTCTTTGGCCAGAATTCTCCTGAGAGTGGCCCGGGTCCGGGATGACGCAATGAATGGACACACAGCGATGCTCTTTGAAAGCTGAGCGTAGGGAAAGAGAACTCATCTTGGGCTGGACACAGAGCCTTCATACTCCACAGGTAGGAGACCAAGACTGGCATGATTTTCCCCTTATTAATGTTATCAATGAATGTAATTCATTAATGTGTGTTGGTTTTGGAACCATCCTTCATGAAGGTTTTAGTAAGATCACTTTTTTGCTTGGAATGACCAACACAAAATACATTTTAGTCAGTGGAAACATTGAAGAAAGATGATTCAGTTTGGTTTGTTGTATGTGCATTTGTTCTCTGCGTTTCTTCCAGTCGTTTGAGCCCTCGTCTGTCCTGAGAGTCATGACAACCACCTGTACCTCCCTGCCACTGGGCCTCCTTGTCCTGTCTCTGCTGTGTGTGGCTAGTGCTGAAGTCCGTGTGTGGGGCATCCGTGCCTACAGCCTGTACGGTGACCCCGTGGGCGATCCTGACCCCTACGTCAAAGTGTTCTGTGGCCATGCTTTTGGTGGCATGACAGAGTTCATACGGGACGATGCCAACCCCTACTGGAGCGCGGAGTTCAGCTTCCCCAGAGGAAAATCTGGAGAGGCCCTCAGACTGGAGGTGTGGGATAAGGACCTGATATATGACGACCATCTGGGTACCTGCATGACTTATGTACAACGTGGCAGCCACTCGGCCTCTTGCTCAATTGGGTATGGCAGGGTAACGTTCCTCTACGAGCTGTGATTGTTGCCTTTTAGCTACAGATTTATACATTCTGTGTAGAAGAGCTGTGGATCATTGTAGAGGATGTGTATATCCGCAGTTTCGGCACATTTTATATGAGAATTAAAGAAACTTCAACTTCAACAACTTCTTCAGCTGTGTCATTTATTCATATTAGAAATAATGCATTGCCATTACCCACAAAAACAGCGGCTACGAATGTAGTTGTTTTAAAAAGACAATATTATATACCTTGAAATGGGACATGATAGAATAATACCAGAACTGAAACTGATACAGCCAGTCACAATGGGCCCTTTCCTTTGAAGTGCTGGGAGGCTTATTGTAAGGTGAAAATTCACTGAAGTTACCAACCTCAGGACTGGAGTTGCATATAAGTATATTAATTAAACAACAACAACAGGCTTGTTGGGCTCACCCACGTCCCGGCAGGTGAGAGAGAGACACGGGCCCTCTCTCAGAGAGAGAGAGAGCCCGTGCTCACTCCCACTCTGCAGCAGACCACAGAGAAGCAATATTAAACCCATCGCACAAGGTTTAGATAGAAGTTTAGCATTCTGACGCCAAAACGATTTGTCAGCAGGGATAACCACGTGGTGGGTCTCTGACGTCTGAGGATATCTTACTATGCTTTCTGTGCTCTTACACATATGCAGACTAAGTGGCACCTAATAATCTAAGTTACACACATACTGAAACACAGAAAAGCCATGATTCATATAAGGTAATAATTAATAAAAGGCACTTGATTAATGTATTCTTAAGTCATTAACAGTGTAGCAAAAGTATCTCTATCACTCCCCACTAATTATCCATTTTAATAGGTAATTCAAAATCCCAATCATAATCACAAATCATTGTTCTAATTGTCATTTATCAATTTGATTGGATAACACCAAAATCATCATTGCACTTCATCACATGCATTTTTAGAACAGAGATCATTACTGAGCTTCACTCCATATAAGTCATTAAATGTTATCATATTTCTCATCACACATTTGTATACTTTGCATTTATAAGCATATAAGCAACATTGTTGGCGTCAATTGTGTTCACCATCATCATGGTCACCATTTTTCCGAATGCAGGGTATCACATAACATGTACAGGTTGCCAATAAACACAGGACAAGTAACATAATTTGTACACAAGACATTAAGATTCTTTTCCTATGAAGAAAACATTCCAGACAGAGCACGAAAAATGTCCTGAGTGTCAGCTCCTTGCATTGTGTCTGATACCGTATGTTCGTTTTAGTTTATCCCCAATCACTTGTGTAATGGTTTTACACTGTGTCCAGTTTAGTCGGTGTGTATCATTAGCACGCCTAGGCTTCAGATAACATTCAAACAGGCCTCTGTGCTGTGTCCTTTAAGGCCCTGTTCCCCATCAGTCATTCTGCAGAACACATCGGCTGTTGAAAATTACACTGGGCAGGAAAATGTTAACACTCTCTTTGTGCAAAGTGTGTTTGGGCAGTCTGGTACACCATTTCCACCACAGGTTTTCTTTAGCCAGGCCCCGTCACGGACATTTGACCAAGACCGGTGTCTGTTGTGATATCCATCAATATGCTTACAGTCCAAAAATGTAGAGCAGTACAGCTATTTTTAAAAGTCCCACACATTATTTAATTTTTCTTGTAACTCCCCATGACTTCACAGAGATAGGACCGCCCCACCCTCCCAGTCTTCAGTAGACTCTTCTACCCCACTGGACAGCGTTGTTGTCTTCCCCAACGTTTGAGACGGGTGGTCTCTTAAAACCCCATCCCTCTTTGTAGGTTGGACTTCCTGTCACAGTGGGCCGGCCCTGGAAAACTGTAGAGGAAGACAGAAACATCCAAATCATGTTCCTGTGTTCCATTTTGGGTAGCCATGTAGTGGTGGTTGGCCTACTATTTCCACAGGTTAAATGTGAATCCATGTTTGCAATTCCAATATTTAGATATCAGATCCACTTCACTTCTGTTAGAACCAGATTGGAATCCTAGACCATCCTTCAATCAAACTGTAGTCATCCTCATATAACACAAAAACAACAATTATTGCTAAGGAAAAAAATATGATCAAGATAAACCTTTCATCTTTTACCTTCCATACCTGTTTTAACATTTACAGCATAATCATCATCAAACATGAACTGTTTGTTTAGTGTAGTGGGTTTGTTTTTAAGATGCTCTTTGGCAAAACAATCTATAGGAAGAAGGAACAAATCATTACATCAACAAACAGTTTGGTGTTCAAAAATGTTATTCTTGGCAGATTTGTGATACAATTAATTGTAACTTAAAACACAACATATCAAATATTGCTTAACGGGCAAGAATTAGGGGAAAATTCATTTAAATTAAATTAAATTAAGAATTTTTTAAAAGTTTGCTCACTGCATGAGTGCCTGAACCTGTTATGCAACAGCAAAAGGACTTTCACCTTGAATTTATCAAACTGATACATCGTCTGTGTTCTAGGCCAATGCAAACTGAACCAGTACTTATTGTCTTTGGCCAGAATTCCCCTGAGAGGGACCCAGGTCCGGGATGACGCAATGAATGGACACACAGCGATGCTCCTTTAAAAGCTGAGCGTAGGGAAAGAGAACTCATCTTGGGCTGGACACAGAGCCTTCATACTCCACAGGTAGGAGACCAAGACTGGCATGATTATGCCCTTATTAATGTAATTAATCTAGGTTTTATTAAGATCACTTTTTTGATCTTTGCTTGGAATGACCTGGAGATGATCTCAGACTGGAGGTGCTACATCTTGCTACAGATTTATACATTCTGTCTATAAGAGCTGTGGCTCACTTTAAAGGATATGTTTACCTGCAGTTTTGGCACATTTTTGATGAGAATTAAAAAAAAAAACTCTTCTTCAACTTCTTCAGCTGTGTCATTTCTTCATTTGAAAAATAATGCCTTGCCATTACCCACAAAAACAGCAGTTACTATTGTAGTTCTTTTAAAATAACAATATTATGTTCCTTGAAATGGAACATGCTAGAATAATACCAGAACTGAAATTGATTTAACCAGTCACAATTGACCCTTTCCCTCGAAGTGCTGGGAGGCTTGTCTATAAAGATTAAGATGGGGTAGTACACAAATAGGCCAGTGGATTGGTTAACTCGATGATATGATATAAACCAGACACAATTATAGGATATACACCTAATTCAAGTCAAGTCAAGTTGAATGTATTTATTAAGAACATTTAAAAACAAGTTCAATGCCCTAAGTGCTGACATAAGTGAACTTGTTGCTTCAAGTACTACAGTAATCAAATCTCAAATATAAGAATTTAATAATATAATCCAAGTTCTGTGGATGAATATAAAATTATATACACAATGTAGAATAGAAGCATTTAAAGCTTCAAAAAGTCATATTAAAGTGCATGATTTTCCATACAAAAAAGCACTGCTAAAGTATTCCATTCTTATAAGTACTTCACGTCCATATAATATGTAACTTCTGGTGTCTCCTTCTGGCCACGCTCTGCAGACAGTGGACATCATGGAGAGTCACAGCCCAGCAACCACTGAGGTCCAGTGTGAACAAACCACTGTCCATGGCAACTAATCGTGACAGAGTTGCCATGGACACATTAGAATGCGCCAGATTTAAGTCCCGCAAGTTCTGGAGGGCAGGGCTCTGTGTAGCCTTCATGGGGACGGCAGGATGATCCAGCACCAGACGAAACACAGGGTCCAGGGGGCAAGGGATGGCCACGAGAGAGACCCTCTCCAGGAGGGGTGCACCCCTTAGCAAGGCCCACAGGCCTCCCTTCAGAGATCTCCAGGACATGGGTGTCCTCTTCTGGCGCTCATCAAAAAGGAAACTATGGAATAAACATGAAAAAATAGCTTGAAACTTTTCCTCTCACCTGTAGTGAAGGTAAAGACAACAATCAAAAGAACACATAAATATATGGTAGGACCTATATAAAAACAAAAGTCACTAGATTAACTGAAAAATTCAATTAAAATGGCAGACACTGCCAGTCTTTAAAAAAAAAAAAAAAAAAAGTTAGAGAATGTTTATGAGAGGACTATATCATTTCCCACTGCTAGGAGACACCTTCTTTTTAAGATGCATTGTTCCATATTGCATTAATAAGAAGAACCAACACAAATGAAGTGTGGATTTTAGGTGACAGAAATAAATGCATTATTACATTTGAAGTGTAATGTAAACAAATATAGAAAAATAATATGCACACGTGAGCTATATGCATGTCTATCTGTGCGTTCTTCTGGGACTCTTACTTACTTCAGTGCCAGACAAGAGAGACGAGGAAGGCAGGGGAGCGCCTGAAGGTCTTCTCTCTCCTCCTCTTCGTCATCCTCTTCCTCTTCCTGTGCCTGTTGCATTCTGGGAGATTCCATGTGAATGGTTAGTGTTGTCAGCTGGGGACAGGAGTGGAGAAGGCGCAGGAAAGGATCGAGCCCATCTGCCTGCACCCCCTCTAAAGTGAGTGATGTAAGGTTGGCTCCGACAGACCCCACACCACGTGCCATCTCAGACAAGGGCCCCGAGAATCTCAGGGTGAGGCTCCGCAAACTGGCAGACCATCTAGCCAGCTCTCTGGCCATACGGGCACCAGATACTGTTTCCTCTTCCTCACAGTAGTCCAGCGTCAGAGCAGACATGTCAGGGCACAGCTGCCCCAGAGCCCCCAGTGTTCCAAATGACACTCCTTGGACTTGCCTGAGACGCAGACGGACGTCCTTAAAACTGCCTCCTTGTTGCGCTTTCAGTGTCTCATTGTCCCTTGTGTTTTCCAGTGTCTTCTCACCTGTCAAGTCATGGCAACCTTGGTCGGTGCCATTAGCTTCTCCCTCATCCTCATTTTCACTGTCCTGGATCCATAAGCAACTGTCTGTTATCTCAGACAAAGAAAAGCTCTCCTGTTCCACTTTTTCCATGCCTGGGACAGCGTTTTGACTATAACCATTCACTCTCTCTGCCAACAGGTCCCTAAAGTCAGGCATCCCTGTGCGCCTGATGAAATCCTCCACCTCATGAAAAGCCCCATCCAGGAGGAGTGCACAGGCCTCTCCCAGGGCCTCCAGGGCCACTCTCTCCAGCCAAGGCAGGCTGAGGAGAAGGAAGGCTGCAGTGGCTCGTCTGTCCTCCTCGCACTCTCCAAAGCCTAAATCCACGGCGAGCAGGCTGCGGAGGAGTGGCAGGCCAGGGCTGTGGGCGTGGCTGGGGGTTAGGGACAGCAGGCAGACTGGGTTCAGATGGTGGCAGCGGGTCACATCCAGGTGGCGCAGCAAGGGGCACTGGACTGGCAATGCTTCCAGGACCCTGCCGTCACACAAGCTCCCGGCCAGACACAAGGAGCGCAAGCTGGCAAGAGAACCCAAGAGCTCGCGCAAGACTGGGGCGGAGACATTCACAGCGCCACTGAGGTCCAGAGACAGTAGGCCCTGGAGAGAGTAAACACAGGAATGCATTTCCTAACTTCCTCCTTTAGTACACAAGCTTCATATTTGGTCAGATACAGAGAGGAGAGGAACTGGGCAAACAGAAGTCATGTGATGAGCTCGCACAGAGCTGGTTAGCATTATGCAACACAAACCTTAATATTATGCATAATTACACATAATTGACAAATAATTCTTCTAACTCATTACCATCGCACAACATTTGAAGTGCATCTGTATGTAACAATTCATGGAAAAGATTGTACACTTAATATGAACACTTCCTGTATTATGTGATCAAATTGAACGTAACATCTACAGTACATAGTGTATACTGAGGTTACATCTAAAACATCCTTAATACATCCTTCATCATACACTGTACATAGCTGAATTGTGTTGTTAGTATTGTATCATATTGTCTGTATATATTGTTTGTAATTATTGTAAATATGAGAGAGCTGCAAGAGCCCAGAATTTCCCCACGGGATTAATAAAGTATTTATCTATCTATCTATCTATCTATCTATCTATCTATCTATCTATCTATCTATCTATCTAAACACTGTGGGCCCTAATTTAATTGACGGGCATGGCAAAGACTGATATGAACACTTCCTGTATGAGCATGAACAAAGCAACAAGCAATGAGCAAAGTCCATCGGACATGAACTAAAGCTATCGTGTAGTGTACATGTATAGGAGCATTGCGTTGACCCACCCATGTTTATGCTTAGGAGCTTGCTCGTGGTCTTAAATTAGCAAAATGATTGTGCTTGAGTTATAAAATTAGCTTCACTTCATTCGCTGCAGACTTTGCTGGTGAACAGTTGCATGTAAATTCAATTAGGTCTCCATATGTTTCTACATAAAAATAGATTGTAGCTATTAATCATTGGCTCTGCCTGAGATGGGTCATAGGGAGGAGGAGTAAATGCTAGTAATAACCTGACAGCGTGCTCCAATGATGGCACACAGGTTGGCCGTGACCAGACCAGAGCAGCGCCCCAGAGAGAGGTTACGCAGCTGGGGAACCAACATGAGGTGCAGGGCGGCTCGAGTCATTAGCTGCCGTGAGGCCAACAGAGACAAGAGCTCCTCTAGCAGGTGTGAGGCTGAAAAGACAATATCACATAGATGGAGATGGAGAGGATTGGAATAAAGTCAATTACATTCACTTGATATCTTCATACCACACTTTACCCCCCACACCCAACACACACACACACACACACACACACACACACACACACACACACACACACACACACACACACACACACACACACACACACACACACACACACACACACACACACACACACACACACACGTAATAACGGATGAGACTCACGTAGCTGGCTGAAAGGTCCCATGATGTATCTGAAGAAATACTGATCCATGTAGTTTTGGGCATAGTCGCAGACCCACACATCATTCATATTTTCTGCAATACTCAGGAGGCACAGCCTGGTCAGTGTGGCATCATGTTCTTTACCTTTAACCTTACATTTTCTCTTCTTCACCACTCGTTTTTCACCCTCTTTCTCTCCCCTTGCCTCAGACTGACGAAAGAGCGGCATCTCTCTATCACCTCAGGACACCTACTGTTGAATGAGCACAGAGCAATTTTAGTAGGCCTAGGCTACACAGAGTGGACCAATCATTTTAGACGTGGAAGCTACTTTTATATCCCTTCGTTCAATCTTTGACACACATCCAACAAAGTGACAGGGCTGTCAGGTCTACAGTGCGCTGTGGGGACAGAAGCTGTACTGGATTTAACAAATCAATATAATTCATTTAAATCCTGTATCAATTAGCATTCAGATTCTATGGAATGGCTATAAATCTCCCTCGATTCGTTGTTCATCAGCACTTAACTAGGAAGTATTTAACATTTGAATAGCTTGTTTGGAGAGGGTAACTTCAGTAAGGGTGATTCATTCAACCATACCAGACAGGTTTATATGTCAACAAGTAAACGATGAGCTGCAGTTTAATGCTTAAGACGTGTCAGTGACATGAACATTGCACTTTCATCTCTCTCTCAATTGGTTTAGAAATCAGTAATATCCAGCCAATCTTATCCGCAGACATTTACGACGTCTGCAGTGAAACATTGATTGTCATTCTAAGAGCCAACAATAATGGCGTAAGGACACAACATTTAAATAATTTTCATCATCGAGCACGGATTGCAGAAGAACTTTACTTACATGTTTTTGCTCCTCTGTCTCTTTATCTGCATTTACACCTTTGTCGCTGGTCACTGAATAATGTGTCGCTATACTACCACCTCTTGATCTGGAGTGCGAAGTTCCCATTTAGGCAGATTGTCAAAATATATTGTAACATCTTTTTAACATCACAATTAATGAAAGTGCAACGTAACAACATAACACAGTGCAGTGAAAGTTAGGCCTTCATCACGAATTTGAGGCCTTAGTGTGATTTATTTACAATCTAAAGTATATTGGTGGATTTTATATATCTTCTTTCATAAAATAAGAATAATTACTACAACTCATATGAATCATCATAGATCATAGAGCCGTTGTCCATACTCTCTCTCCCTAGGAATGTGATTAATTTATATTAGGTACACTAAAGATGAAGTCTCTGCATGTAGGTGCATTTGTTTCCCACTAACATCAGGCCTTATCATTAGATAAAATACATTTGCTGTATTGGGTCCCTTTAGATGTAAGCCTTTCTGCACATCCCCACATAGGCCAAGGAATTGCTAAAAAATATTTTTAGACATCTTGAAGAGTAAAGAAAAGAAAAGGGTAAAATGATGCTTAGCTAACTCCAAGATGTCCTTACATCACGAAGCATGCCATTCTCTTCTGTTTATGCTAACCTTAAAGGCCATATTCCACCTGGTCCTCCTCTTTGAATAGCTGCTCAAATACAACTAAATTCAATAGGAACATTATTTTTCTCAAAATGCCCTGATGCACAAGGAAGAAATAAACAATAGTATTATTAAAAGCAATTTTCTCTAGTTAATTCATGTCAGAAGATATTAAGGGTTTTGTTTAGTGCTGTACTAACAACTCAAAAGGTTGACAGTGGCAATCATATGACAGTGACATATTACAGCCACAATTTATGAAGTGGGCATGTTTATGTCAAAGTGTTGGACCACAGCCACAGCTCCTCACACAGGGGAACCAGGGCATGCAGCTCAGACGACAAAGACTTGCTCATTAGGGAGCCTTTTGAATGCTTCTACGGGGAGACTGCCTCCTAGTGGTGAGATGGTGATAAGCACTTTCAAAGTCACCATCTGGTAATAAAGCCCCTAACACACTGACTGATGTGAATCAAATTTCTTTCAAATGCCTTCCATATTAAAAGGAAGGTGTTCACACCTTGTGTCACAACTTTTATCTTCCCAACCAATCATCCACATATGGGGCGCCGTTTGTAAAATGTTGCACGTTCTAAAATCCTGCTCAGTTTTGGCACATTTAGCATTATAATACGGGGGAAAAAGCAAGACAATATTCACATGTCAACTTTTCAAACATTTAGAGAGAAATTGTTGTTTAAGTTGTTGTAAATAAATGTTAATGTTAATGTTAAATGTTATATGTAAATGTTATATATATATATATATGTAAATGATAAATGTAAACGTAAATATTAAATATAAACTTAAATGTTTAATGTTATATATAAATGTTAAATATAAGTGTTAAATGTAAATGTAAAATATAAATACTTAAATGTAAACGTAAATGTTAAATGTATATCTAAATGTTAAATGTCCGAATTATGTTCAGTCTACATTTAAGATTTGGCGCCAGAACATTACAATATTTACGGTAATTCGCTCGTGGAGCGGGATGTGGTGTTGGTTGCAGCACTTGTTCCCAATGTAGGTCGGTTTTGGAGAGCCGCCCTAACGCCAGCTGCAACAGCTTTCTCTATAATTAAAGCTAAATCTAATTAATTTGGACTTGCCATCTTGTTGTCTTGTCGTTATCTCGTGAATAAAAGACCGCGCTTTTCTCCATTCAAAAAACCCGTTGCTTCACGAGCGAATTACCGTAAATATTGTAATGTTCTGGCGCCAAATCTTAAATGTAGACTGAACATAATTCGGACATTTAACATTTAGATATACATTTAACATTTACGTTTACATTTAAGTATTTATATTTTACATTTACATTTAACACTTATATTTAACATTTATATATAACATTAAACATTTAAGTTTATATTTAATATTTACGTTTACATTTATCATTTACATATATATATACAGCCGCGGAAAAAATTAAGAGACCACTTCAAAATTATCAGTTTCTCTGGTTTTACTATTTATTGGTATGTGTTAAAGTAAAATGTACATTTTAGTTTTATTCTATAACCTACTGGCAACATTCCTACCAAATTTCAAATAAAAATATTGTCATTTAGATCATTTATTTGCAGAAAAATGACAATTGGTCAAAATAGCAAAAATGATGCAGTGTCTTCAGATCTCGAATAATGCAAAGAAAACAAGCTCATATTCATTTTTAAACTACACAATACTAATGCTTACACTTAGGAAGAGTTCAGAAATCAATATTTGGTGGAATAACCTTGATTTAAAAATCACAACTTTCATGTGTCTTGGCATGCTCTCGACCAGTCTTTCACATTGCCGTTGGGTGACTTTATGCTACTCCTGGCGCAAGAATTCAAGCAGCTCGGCTTCTTTTCATGGCTTGTGACCATCCATCTTCCTCTTGATCACATTTCAGAGGTTTTTTATGGGATTCAGGTCTCGAAATTGGGCTGGCCATGACAGGGTCCTGATCTGGTGATACTCCATCCACACCTTTACTGGCCTGGCTGTGTGGCATGGAGCATTGCCCTGCTGGAAAAAACACTTCTCAGAGTTGGGGAACATTGTCAGAGCAAAAGGAAGCAAGTTTTTCTTCCGGGACAACGTTGTACTTTGCCTGGCTGAGGTTTGTAAAAGACCATAAGGATTGAAAAAGCGGACTTGAGGTTCTTCTAAGTTCGTCTTCTCTGATGAGTCCGATTTCACAGTAGGTGCAAGACTCTCTGGCTTGTAGGCCTCTCCAGGTCTCCGTCTAACCATCAGACGACCATGTGTTGGGCAAAGCTGAAAATTGGACTCATCAGAGAAGACGAACTAGAAGACCCTCCAGTCCGCTTTTTTCAATCCTTATGGTCTTTTACAAACCTCAGCCAGGCAAAGTACAACGTTGTCCCGGAAGAAAAACTTGCTTCCTTTAGCTCTGACAATGTTCCCCAACTCTGAGAAATGTTTTTTCCAGCAGGGCAATGCTCCATGCCACACAGCCAGGCCAGTAAAGGTGTGGATGGAGTATCACCAGATCAGGACCCTGTCATGGCCAGCCCAATTTCGAGACCTGAATCCCATAAAAAAACCTCTGAAATGTGATCAAGAGGAAGATGGATGGTCACAAGCCATGAAAAGAAGCCGAGCTGCTTGAATTCTTGCGCCAGGAGTAGCATAAAGTCACCCAACGGCAATGTGAAAGACTGGTGGAGAGCATGCCAAGACACATGAAAGTTGTGATTTTAAATCAAGGTTATTCCACCAAATATTGATTTCTGAACTCTTCCTAAGTGTAAGCATTAGTATTGTGTAGTTTAAAAATGAATATGAGCTTGTTTTCTTTGCATTATTCGAGATCTGAAGACACTGCATCATTTTTGCTATTTTGACCAATTGTCATTTTTCTGCAAATAAATGATCTAAATGACAATATTTTTATTTGAAATTTGGTAGGAATGTTGCCAGTAGGTTATAGAATAAAACTAAAATGTACATTTTACTTTAACACATACCAATAAATAGTAAAACCAGAGAAACTGATAATTTTGAAGTGGTCTCTTAATTTTTTCCGCGGCTGTATATAACATTTACATATAACATTTAACATTAACATTAACATTTATTTACAACAACTTAAACAACAATTTCTCTCTAAATGTTTGAAAAGGTGACATGTGAATATTGTCGTGCTTTTTCCCCCGTATTATAATGCTAAATGTGCCAAAACTGAGCAGGATTTTAGAACGTGCAACATTTTACAAACGGCGCCCCATATCCACATGGGCACCAGTGGATAATCTTTTAATTCATTTTATAAAAATGTGAATTCTGTAGTCCTCAGACTAGTTACAGTGCTCGGTTAGCTAGTGAGAGGGAGATGGTCTGTGTCTCCTAATCCCAATGTTCCCTCAACCTATGTTCATTCAACCTGTTGTAGATGGGCAGGGTGTTACAGGTCATAGTTGGAGAGATGAGGGCCTCCCCATACAGCTTTTAGGGACGCCTCATTAGACTTAAAGGCTTGGTCCCTAAATGCATGTGATATCGCTAATACTAAGCTTTTTGCTCCTATTTTACCTTTGAGTTGTTAATGTGGTTTATGAATGCATCTTGTGCCAAAGAGCTATTTTAAATTGTGTGAAAAATACAAATACAAATGAATACTGCCCCCCGGGCGCCGCCAAAGTCAGCTCACTGCTCCGGGTTAGTGTGTAACTGCACTTCACTGTGTGGGTGTCACTTCCCTGGATGGATTAAATGCAGAGGTGGATTTCAGAGTGTGTGTGTCTACACCACCTCTGCCATAGAGTCACTTTCACTTTCACTTCACTTTACAAAGTAGGCTTTTATGAGGGACATTGGGCCTTCTGTTGTCACTCAGAATAAATGGATTCTCTTCACCAGTCGTCTTCCATTAAGTCATTGCTTAATACATCTTACAGCCAGCTTATTCAAATGGAATTCAAAATACACAGACATGTCATTAAGCAAAACAGAAGGGTATGAAGTAAACGTAAGGCCACTACAGATATATTTAAGTGAGACAGGAGGCGCATTTGTGACATTTGTCTCATTCTTATTCTTTTATTTATTTGATTCATGAGAACATCACTTGCTTTGTAAGGCGTTCAGAAAGATTTACATTAGGGAGGATGCACACACTGGGACAACTGTCCAGTCACAGACAGGGCACCTCTCTATGACTCTTCCACTGTGTGACTATTTCTAGAAGACCCTGGTTGTGGGGACAGCAGGGAGGGGTGTGGGGACAGTACTGAGGGGTGTGGGGACAGTAGGGAGAAGGGGTAGCGGTGCTCCAGCCCTACCCCTAGGCTCCATCATTGAAAACCCCATGACTTCCATAGGGAACGTTGACTGGGACTTCTGCTCGCCCCAGCTCTTTGAAGGTCTTCGCATCCAGAACCAGCAGGAATGTGCTCTTCTCCTAGAAACAGTAACAGTCATGTCAGTATTTTACCAAATGTATATTTATTTTAAGTGAACATCTATGTCATGCATATTATATCTTGTCATTTTGGACGGACTGACGCATCAGATTTCATGACAACAGAAAGACCAACCCTGTACCAAGTACCTTCACCTGATTACAAAATATATTATTAGTCTTTGCATTTTGTCTGATTCTCCAGTGTTCCACATCCATGCAACATTAATGCTGTTCATGCAGCAACTCTCTGGTTTTAGTGTTACCTCTCTGGGTGTAATGATCACTGACATGACCACACCATCGTCCTCATCTGTGGCATCAGGTGATGGAACGAACACAGGCTCAGAGGGATACAGGCCAGGGTATCGCCATGACTACAGTGAATAGTATTGATATGTTAAGACTGTACGACAACATGCATGTATATGACCATTATGACAACTACAGTATGACAGCTAAAATTGTGAAACATGGTGTAAACTTGACCCATCTTGGGATCCATATTAAGCGATACATCAAGTAGTCACAAAACAATTACCTTCCCTAAACTATCAAATCAAATAGGACAGATGTTTGCTATATTAGTTTTAGTCTCTCGTAGAGAGCTTTAAATCATTATAGGCATTAAGGCAGCACCTTAAGTTCCTTTGTCTCAACATCCATCTTCAGCAGGGAGTCACTGAACACGTGGCCAAAGCCACAGCCATAGTAGTAACGGTATTTGCGAGTATTGTAGTTGTTGTAGTTGATCAGTGGGAACTCCAGGCCACCAAACTCCAACATATCATCGCCATAGAGATTCTCATGGACACAATACACCTGTAGTAAAGTAGGAGGAAAACCACATTGTTCTCTTTGTGTTATATAACACATGAATGACAACAACTGAACACTCTTTCTCCCACAATGAAGCACACAAAAAACAGAAAACGCATACCCTTCCATCAGCCATTTTGACAGCCTTGGCAGTACAGAATGGTAGTTTGATCAGATTCTCATCAATAGGTGTTTGCTCATTCACATCCAAGGGCAGCACATATCGCCGTGGCAGGTTTGTGCACAGTCCATTGTAAAACTATCGGATCAATAGAGGCCCAAATGTCAGTTATCAGTTCTTTCATTCATTATTGCTAAGATGTAACTCCACAAATAACACATTTAACACATCAAATATTTTGTATTTAATATACGTATATATATATATATATGTATATATGTATTCATATTTATATTTTAACTGCTTATGAAGCTCAGCTCATAGTCTTGGAAGTAGGACACATGACTTCCTGTTGTCAGTCACCTTGTCCAGTTCCTCCCCAGAGGCCTTGCTGAGATTCTCTAGGGTGAAATCTCCTATGACATTCCCCTCATCTCCACAGCACATGTCCATGACCAGATGACCCTGGTCCTCATATGCATTGATCTGGTGTAGGGTGAACATGGCATCTCCGTAATAGGTCACCTTGCTGGGCTACAGGGTAGAAGGTGATCAATCAGGGTTAAATGAGAATAATGTAAGTAATGCTCTCTCATGATGGTTTGACACACAGGAAATTACTGACACTTTTAGTGTTTCCGTAGAACAGTTGGTTTGTTGTGATAACATGGGTTTTTTGTGTGTGTGCAGTGCCTTTTAGTTGTCTTGTATGTGTGTGTATTGTGTACGTGTGTGGTGTGTGGATGTGGGAGATGTCAGGAGAGGGTAGGTGACAGGTGGGAAGTGGGTAAAAGTCCTATAAATACAGCCCCTGTTCCCGGTTGAGGAGTATCCTGAAGAAGTATGTTGAGGCGTAAATTATTCGGTTCAAGGTTACCACAAATTGGCGACGAGGATAAACCTCTCTGCTGGATTTCCGTGCCCTTCCAGTTTGCCTCATCCGACCGTCATGACTCACTGTGTGCCCTGTGTGAGTTAATCAAATTGAGGCTTTTGATTCCGACACCGAGTCATAGAGCAGATATCCAGAGTGACTGGAGTTCTATTTGGTTTCTAACGGAATTGAGGATGCTTCTTTCCTGGGAACAGGACTTGTCTTCTTTGAAATTGTACTCACTTACCCACGCATACAGGACAATAAAACGGCAATGCATAAACAAGAAAGCCCAGGTTTTGCCCAGGTTCTTTTTCTATTCCCCCCCCTCCTTGTGGATTTAGTGATTGAACATACCTTTCCAGTGCGTTTGTCCACAACATGAAAGATGGTTTTCAGAGATGGGTCCCAGGTCATAGCCTTATGAAAGCTTTTTCCTTGAATTTTGTACAGCATAAACTTCACCAGGTCCAGCTTAATGGGCTGCTCAATGAACACTACATAATTCTCTGACATTGCTGTGAAAACAGAATTGAAATATTTGTATGAAATCTACCTTATCCTACATTGGACTTCTAGAAAGAAGAAAAGAGACAGAGAGAAGACAAAGACAATGCTAAAAGACATACATTAGATGAACAGAGAGGAGAGACAGATACATAGGAAAATCTAGGGAAAACTGCTCTATACAGAGACGAAAAGTATGTATACTGTATATACATATACAGGACACTGGTTACAACAACCAAGGTATGCAGAAGAGCATCTCTGAACGCACAACAAGTCAAACATTGAAGCAGATGGGCTACAGCAGCAGAAGACCAAACAGAGTGCCCCTCCTGTCAGTTACGAATAAGAAACTGAGACCACAATTCACACGGGCTCACCAAAATTAGACAATAGAAGATTGGAAAAATGTTGCCTGGTCTGATGAGTCTCGATTTCTGCTGTGACATTCACATGGTAGGGTCAGAATTTGGCGTAAACAGCATGAAAGCATGGGTCCATCCTGCCTTGTATCAATGGTTCAGGCTGATGGTGGTGGTGTAATGGTGGTGGTGGGGTAATATATATTCTTTTTATCTTCTTTTCCTACCTTTACTGTCGATTCAAACAGCAATGAACCAGTCCTTACACCAACCCCCCATGTCCCCAGTATTCAGCTGTAGGCCAATTCACTGTCTCCGTGCTGGAGCAGATTCAGAGACTCTCTCGTCCTCTCCCCTCCAACAACAATGGCTCTCATTATTTTGGAGACAGAAATCCAGACTCAGTCTCTTCCTCCACCCTGAAGCACTGCGCTGACTTGATCTCAGAGTGTCCACTGATATCTCAACATCTCACTGAAGACATGCCACGCCTGCTAGCCTGCTTGAAATCCCTCCACCATCGTCGCCAAAAATTACTTAATGACTGCAGACCTGTCACTATGATCTCTGTGGTAATTAATTCATTTTTAGAACCGGATTATGCCCCACCTCAAACCCATACCAACCCAGTCCTGGACCCTCTGGCGGTTCCCTACAGAGCCTATGAGTGGTACTCTCCACTTCATCCTCCAGCACCTGGGCTCTCCAAGAAGCTACACCAGGATTCTAGTTGTTGATTTTCGTTTTGCATTTAATGCCAGTGTCTAGGCCTTGCTACAGCTCTCCCAATTATTCTCTATATCCGTTACTTTGTAACAGAAGGAATAAAAGACAATGATACAATAATAACTAGAAAATGCATTTCCTGAAGGAAATACCAGTGCATGAAATGCAAAGGTTAAGAAAGGAAGAAGAAAAGAAAGAAGAGTGAAAGAAGGAAAGAAGAAAGGAAAGAAGAGTGGAAGAAGGAAAGACAAAAGGAAAGAAGAGTGAAGAAAGGAGAGAAGAGTGGAAGAAGGAAAGAAGAAAGGAAAGAAGAGTGAAAGAAGGAAAGAAGAAAAGAAAGAAGAGTGAAGAAAGGAAAGAAGAAAAGAAAGAAGAGTGAAATAATGAAAGAAGAAAGGAAAGAAGAGTGAAGGAAGGAAAGAAGAGTGGAAGAAGGAAATAAGAAAAGAAAGAAGAGTGAAAGAAGGAAATAATAAAGGAAAGAAGAGTGTAAGAAGGAAAGAAGAGTGAAGAAAGGAAAGAAAAGTGGAAGAAGGAAAGAAGAGTGGATGAAGGAAAAAAGAAAGGTAAGAAGAGTGGAAGAAGGAAAGAAAAATGGAAGAAGAAAATAAGAAAGGAAAGAAGAGTGGAAGAAGGAAAGAAGAGTGAACAAGAGTGGCTCTGGATGAAGAGATAAAGAGAGAGTGAAAATATTGAAAAAAGGAGATAAAAATGGAGTGAAGAAGAGAGATTGAGTGTGAGAGAAAGTTGACTGAGAGAGAAAGATGGAGAGATGGAGAGAAAAAAAATAGAGAATGGATGGTGTCTTAATGTTCCTAGTTACAGTTAAATTGAGAGGGACAGAGAGAGAAGAGGTTCCTTTGATTTGGCACAGGTGTCAGTAAAGCACAGGTGCAAGCCAGTTTAAAGACCCTATTATGATGTCATAATGGCCCAATGTAAGTCAATGGGAGAAATGTATATTCGTTTTTCTTTAATATCTTAAAAAGTATAAAGTTTAGAAAAGTGAAAAATACATAGCATAAGTGTCGTTTACAAGACCTACGCGACAAAGTTTGAATGAGGTTTCTACGTTAAGCGGTTCGGGCTGAATTAATCGCAGAAAAAGGTAACAAGAATAAGAAGAAGAAGAAGAAGAAGCCTAGGAATAACAATACAGGGCATTTCATGCACTGTAATAAATGTGACACTGAGAGCAACCCACCAAAGCTGTGGTAGTAGGATGGCTTCCTGGGGTCAGATGCTGGGATGGAGCAGAGGATCTCAGCACCAGTCAGATCCGCCTCGTCCCTCTCAACCTTCTCCTCGGGAAGCGGAACTCGGATTATGTTGTAGAAAAATCCTGCAGGGAGAAACAATAAGGAAATGCACTGAGATTCGAGGATTGTGGGTAATTCCTGTGTGTGGTGTGTGGTGTGTGGCGTGTGGCGTGTGGCGTATGTCTGCGCGTGTGTGTCTGCGCGTGTTTGTGTAAACATCTAAACATCTAAATAAATCAATGCAGAAGTGGAGAAATAGGAATGGTCACACACCACCCTTTCCATAGGAGTTGCCCATGTTGTATGTGGTTCCATCTCTGTCGTAGTGCGGGTGGGCTGTGGCTGCGTTTACTGCTACGAATTTTGACCAGTCCACCTATTAAAGACGGATGGAATGCTTTTATGTTCTTTCCAGAATTAAAGTGCAAGTAAAATGTTATAGTGAAGGTATTTAGCAGACACTTTTGTGTAAAGTGACTTGCAATACATTGCAAACGAAGTAATAAACGTATTTACCATGAAACATACAAATATAAAACATGCAATCAAATATAAGCATAAAACAATCAAACTGGTTTTGTGGGAGCCATTGGGGTTCATTTTTTTTAATCTTGTTTGGGACACTAGATGGCGCTCTACCTTAGTTTGGCTCACACAATATAGGTGGGAACATGTAGGTGTCAGGTGTTGCTTGACAGAGGGAGAGCACCCATAGCTTCATTGTGTGACCAAAGTTCTGTTACATCGTGTAAATTAAGATGCTGGTTAAGATGTATGGACACCTTCATTGATTGGATATTATTGTGAGAAAAATAAAGTATCATAACCAAGTACTTGAACTGGAAGTTAGAACAATATTTCACATCTAACAAGCAAGCGCGTCAATCAAGTCCAGACAAGTCTCAGTCAGCAATCCCTGTTGGCTTTAAGAATAGACTTAGCCCGTACAGGTTTCTTGGACCCCACAGGTCTAGATTGACTATTTTCTATGCAAAAGTGTTTAAATGCATTTCAAATTCCCTTAAACCATTTTAATTGTGCAATCAACTAGATGATTGGTAAGACCATAGCATATTCTAGATGACTTTACAGTACATTACACTACCTTATCTTTGGTCTCCAGACTCTGGGGGTCAATCCTGCGCATGAAGTTGGTCTCTGTACTGACATAATAATCACCCTTGTACTTGACAAAGTTCACGCTTGCGTTATCTGTGGTCTCTGGGGAGGGAAAAAATGACATATTTATCCAGGAGATAACGAGCTGAACAGGTGAGGTCACAGAGTGAGGGCAGAAGACTGGAGAATGCAGTGCAATGTAGTTTCCTTGTACGTCAATTTGGATAAAAGCTCCTGCTAAATGACTAAATGTTAATGTAAATGTAAATTTACGTAATTCTCCAGCTGTGTGAAGGAATTGTGTTGTCTTGTTTCTGTGACAACACTGAGACAACACTGAGCATGTAAGGTGTAAACAGCTGGCACTACACAGCTGTTGGTGTTCAGAAGTCAGAGTTTTCCATGAACTCTATGCAGTTTTGGAGGAGGCCACCAGTGTTTCCTGGTGGTAAAATCACCCTTATTCAAGCACTCACTTGGGACCTGAAACCTTGAGAAGAAACGGGCGAAGATGTTCTTGCAGGGGTCAGGCATGGCAATAGTTCCAAACTCAGACACCACAATACGGTTCTTCTCCGAGTTCTGCACAAATGAGTCGCTCCTCAGGAACCGGCTGCTGTAGGTCACCTCAC
The DNA here is from genome assembly GCF_963457725.1 of Sprattus sprattus. Lineage (NCBI taxonomy): Eukaryota > Metazoa > Chordata > Actinopteri > Clupeiformes > Clupeidae > Sprattus > Sprattus sprattus. Next base: position 15,196,087 of record NC_137913.1, on the reverse strand, counting down.
CATCCTTAATGTGAAAGCGATGCATCATGGCCATGCCATCAAACCAGTGGGTGTAGCTACATTAAATGAAAATAGGCAATCATGACGATGAAATGCAATATGGATATGTATTAATTTTTCACAACAGTTAATTTCAGCCACCCTAAACAGATTGCTTAAAAAAGCCTTGAAAATGTTCCCATGGTTACATCCATAACTATCATTTCAATAGTTACATAGTTTGCACATTAACAATGTTTCTCTGTTGCATACCATGTCAGGTAAAATGTCAGCCATTTTAATTTTAAAAACATTTCACGTCTCGCTTCTTTCATGACTATCACAGTTGTGATGTTTGTGACCATACCCTTTCTCTCTTGAAAGCTTAAAGAACAAAAGAGATGGTGTGTTTATTTCACCTGTCTTCGCCAAATTCAAATTTTCCCGGGCCATTCCTGAGGAAGCTTCCATTGATCCAGGATGGGATGGTGCCCTTGACGACGGTGCCAATGGGCTCTGGGGTCTCCTCCAGAGTGCTCACCAGGGGTTTGATACATTCCAGGCCACGGGCATCAGGCCGTGATTTGTGCGCTGCGACATGATTCACATGCATATTTACATATTAAATGAAAAAGCTTATGGGGGTGTGGGGGTGGATATCATAAAGATTCACTGCAGACGGTAAACATTCACGCCAGAAAAGCCTTCCTGATTCTGGATGAAGTTAAATTGGATGTAGTCGTGTTATTGACGCTTTGGTCTTGGTTAATTACTCTTCTTCACCTTTCATCATTGCTCCTCAGGCATAACTATGCATCCTTTATACAGTCCCTTAATAACTCCAGGCACTGATATTCATTCTTCTAATGCAAACAGGTCTGGCAACTTTTTGTTGTTCTGTATGATAATCAGGTTACTCTGACCTGCTGCCTTAGATGGTTCTCAAAGGCCTAACCCCATTCCCATACTATGATTAGTTGCAATCACTCACACCTCAGTTTGCTTCCTGACCCCGGCTGTCTGAGCAATACCCGTGCAGAGACCTTTCCTTTGTTACCACAATTACCAGATTAGTTACCAAAATACCATTTTGGAGATTATGCTGGACAGTTTTTGGTCTCACACAGGATATACTGTCATTTCTTAAATTATATCATATTCATGCACCGTTTGGATTTTGTGTGCGTAAGGCCTTTGAACCATCACAATGGTGCTACGTGTTGTCACCCAGGTGAGAGTAAATCATTACCCATATCATACCAGGTGTTATGGCTAATCACTATGCTTAAGATTAGTTTATGATTAGATGAGATTAAACAGAGTTAAAAGACATGCGTCTATCATGTGTGATGTAATGTTTTATTCTTTAAAGCGATGTGAGGGACAGAGGCGGACACCCCACATTATTGGGATGTGGGCGACTCGACTTGGTGATGAAGTGGGGAAAAACACAGTGCAGGAGATGGTGGCTCTTATAAAAAATATATACAGTATATATATATATAAATTTACAAGGGGGACTCTCCAGTATCAGCCCCCCAAAACATGTGCCCACAAAACAAACAAACATACAAAATACAAACAGTACTCAAAGTACTCAAATAACTAGGCAAACTCACCTTCTTGGCACATTCTACGCAAAGAAACCAGGCACATTCTGTATTGACGCATCTAAATACAGAAAACTAAGCACCAAACTAGGCACAAAAACTAGGCTTTAAACTATGCACAAAAACTAGGAACTAAACCAGGCACATCAATTGTATCCACACAACTAGATAAAACCTCACCTCACCTCACATAAGTGTTTTTTGCTCAAACGCCATTCACAGTCTCTCATGCTTGTCTTGCACCGCCTCTCAAGCCTGTCTTTAACAACCTATCATGCCTGTCTTACACAGCCTCTCACACCTGTCTTTCACCTCTCCCTCCTCATGGAGTGAGGCACCCTTTAAATATGGCAGCCACTTGGGCTAAATTGGTCCAATTAGATCCCTTGGGTCCAACCACTGTCGTGGGGAGCCCAGACCCAACCATTTTGGTGGGGAAATCCACCCCACCTTAGGGCTCAAACTTCTCTCCAGTGAGCCACGATGAGAAGGGGGGAAATTCACCTTCTCACAAGCGGCCACACTGAGATTTGTTTTTATCCAGAGAAGCATGGATTGAGTTTACCCTGAACTTCCCCTGAAAGGAGTCAGTAGCATCTGATCGACTCAGGAATGATAGATTGTAGAAATAGCTGAATGGGATATCTAATCTAAAATACATTTTTATTTGGTCTGTGATTAGATACCTAGCACAAAAGGGAAAAGCCCTTATTCTTTCTATGTATGACAATGCATATAATAATAATAATAACAATCATAACAACAACAATAATATTATCAATATATAATAAAAAAAAATCATTATTGTAACATGAAGCTTTTCTTTACATCTGCTAGTGTCTTTGACTTTTACATTATGTCAGCAAATTGTTAATTCAACATACTAAACAAATGAACTCATATGGTGCACTCAGTCAAATTTGTATGCTAACATGTTGTGGCCAAAATATGATACTACAGATATGCTGTATATAAGGACCTTCACAACAGAAGCGGCTAAAGACTTCAATCCACAAATTCTGTAGCGATTTGATTTAGAGAAACCCAGAGAGCGAAAGAGAGAGGGGGGGATGAGAGAGGGAATGAGAGAGAGAGAGAGAGAGAGAGAGAGAGAGAGAGAGAGAGAGAACAGCAGGATACAGATGTTATATTCCCTGGAGAGACATGGGTATTACCTGGGGCGCTAATGGAGGGTTGTGCTTTGGGCTTGGGCATGGCTGGCTCTGGCTCTGGCTCCCGTGCTGCTCTGCGCTGCTCGACAGAGAGGAGTGAGATGAGACAACCGCACAAGCCCCACAAGGGAAAACCTCCTCCCAAGAGAGTGCAAACAAAGGGGGAGTGATCTGTCTCTTTCTCTCAGACACATTTGACCCTTGCACACACCTCAGCCGATGCACCAAGCTGTTGTCATGATGACTTATCCAACCTTATGCCAGTTGATAACACACAAGGCTTTTTATCGCCCGTAGTATAATTATGCAGTAGTCCAGCAAACTAAGCTGAACTGGCATTAAACTCTGCTATCAGTTTTATGGCACTTACCTAAGTCTTAACCTAAATATATTTAGTCAACACAAAAATGCAAAGTCATTTAGGGAGCTGCGGGTTGTAACAGCAAAAAAAGACTCTTTGTAGTTGGTACATGAACACTGTATAAGCATGGTGAAAGGATCATTGGTGCCAACCTGCCCACCATCCAAGACCTGTTCACATCCAGAGTCAAGAAGCGGGCAGGAAAAATAACTGCAGACCCCTCTCAGCCTGGACACAACATGGTAGGCGCTTCAGATCTCTGTTCGCCAAAACCTCCAGAAACAAAAACAGACCATACCATATCATACCATATAGTATTTATTTATGCCTGCTCTTCCTGGACTCTCCACTTTGCACTATTGTTTTTAAGACTTATTGGATTGTTGACCATTGCACTGTTGTATTGTATTGTTTTAGCCTGGATACCAGCCTGAACTCCGCCCACAAAATTTTTGGTCTGGGAGATTCAGTCTGGAATCGAGCTAGTTGGGAGGGTTTAAACGTTTCAAAAATGTTGAGAAAGCAATCTAAACCAATCAAATTGTAAGGGCGGGCTTTATACGTTGATGGACAGATGACCTGATGATAGATAGAATACCGGTATACATCGAACAAAGATGGCGCCGTCTCGGGAGCTTAGTGGGACATATTTGATATGATTTAAGCTATCTACACGACTTTTTTATGTCTACATTGACTCGGTTAGTTGTGTATACGCAACACCAATGTTGCCTAGGATTGTAGGTTTTAACTTAAGCACTCTAGACCATTATTGAAAGGTTATGCTAACAGCGTAGACAAAAAAAACATTGAAACCAATGGTAGCTTCTAGCCTTGAGTGCTAATTAAGTAACGTCACAGCCCAGTGGTCCGGTCTCAGACTCATATTCTGACTAGAATTATGAGTATGACATCGTCAGGCTAGTATTGTTTTGCACTGTTGTACTGTTTTGCACTGTTGTATTGTTTTGTGTTGTGATGTATATTTGTGTAATATGTGTAAGCACACTGAGAGCCACTGCACCAAGACAAATTCCTTGTTTGTGCAAACTAACTTGGCCAATAAAAGCTGATTCTGATTCTGAATCTGATTCAGTGTCCTCCTTTGGAACTGGTATTGCGTTTTGACCGGCTGTGCCTTAAAAAGTGTTTTATGAAATTGAAAGTAAGCTTTATGTTTTGCAGATTTTGTGAGGGGTTTTGCTCTTTGAGTGACAGGTTTCAGAAATTGTGTGAAATGTAAAAATGTCATATCAAGCATCAAACATCCACAGGGAATTAAATAATGAAATACAAATAGTTAACTTGCAATGAAACTACATTCACAAACACAAAAATGAAACATATCAACACAAACACAAATGAATGTCACAAAGTAGAATTGAACCGATTTAGCTATATCTAAGGCCAAGCACTTCACAGAGGTGGAATCCTGTGAGCATTGGTGGTACAAAAACACAGCAGGACTTACTGAGCCAATACTTTCTGAACTTTTACTGTTGTAGTTACCTAAAGTGTACAAAGGTCAGTTGATGTTATTCCAAGGAGACAAACACTGATTATTGTGAAAGATGTCCTTCAACTGCTGTAAGGTCAAGGATCGTCTTGGCACAGGCTACTGTTACTTTAGTTTCTTCCCTATACGGCGCACTGAATCCGAACCTTCTGTTCTGCTTCACAGGAGGAGGCCGTGCCTGAGTAGTTCCACTAGGGGCGTTATCTCATAAAAAGATCACGTAACCATTTGTTAGGCCCCTCAGCGCCCCCACCTGGGTTTGCAGTGGTAGTGCAACACCCCTTGAGTTTTGCATGAGCCTAACTAACTTGATGGTCCACATGTTCTGTTGAAAACAGAAACATCAGGGATGCTCTGCTTGCATACACTTTCCAAGTAGTACAAGAAGGAGAAAATATGCTATTGTAAATACCGTGTGTCCCCTCTGTGCTTCTGCTATTTACCCATATTGGGACCTGAGAGCAAAGCAGGGTCTGCACCTCCAACTATGAAAATATAAAGATAACCTTCAGGTCATAGAAAGGATTAGAACTCATCCAAGGCAGACTCTGAAGTGAAGGCCTTCAAAGTGATCTTCATTTCTTTTCACTTAATTTCCTAAAGACTCGTAATTTCTCTGTGTGGGTTTTTATGAACAGGGTCAATAGTACAGTGTACTGTGCATGTTTTTAGTCCAGTGTAAAAGTGAGGTTTGGGATGGATTCAGGGATGGATTACTGAATGGGCCTACCTGAGCTCAGGGGCCCATGGTTTCATAATCCGTCCATGACCTGACTGACTTATCTTACACACACACACACACACACACACACACACACACACACACACAGACACAGACACAGACACAGACACAGACACAGACACAGACACACACACAAACACACGCACACACACACACACTCATACACACACACACACACACATTCTTAAAGCGAATGACTCAAGTATTCACAAACATATTCCAAAGAGCAAAACGTGAAGAGACTAAATGTATTTAATATGAGTGCAGCTTATATAAACTTTGCAGGAATCTGGGGAAGCTTACTTTGAATAGAAAAGTCCAGCTCGAGACCTTGGTTTCTCATACTCCGACAGCTGTTAGCTTTCCCATGAACTTTTCAGTATCTAATTTCTGAGAAGCTTTCATAACACTTACCTGGTAAAAAAGAGAATGGGAGAAGGTGAGGAGGCAGAGTGCTCATCCTTAAGCAACACTGCCTCGACAAATTATCCACATTACACAAACAAATCTCATCTATCAATGATAGCAATTATTGATTTTTTGGTCATTGAAAACTTTTTTTCCAATTTTCAGTTTATTTCCCACTTCAGGTCTTGGGAGATTGTGGATCCCAGGAACCTGAAGGATTCCACAGCCAACACAATACTGTTGAGTATGGTGAGGGGGGGCAGTGCTGGGGGGTTCCTCCTGAAGTCCACTGTCATCTCTACAGTTTTAAGCATGTTAAGCTCCAGATTGTTGCGACCGCACCACAGGGCCAGCTGTTCAACCTCCTGTCTATATGCAGACTCATCATCATCACGGATAAGGCCGATGACTGATGTGTGGTCTGCAAATTTAAGGAGTTTAACACCTTAGGTGCAGTTGACTCATAGCTCAATGCAGGCATATGATTTGTTCACACCAATGAGCACAAGCAGCCAGATAGAGTTCACTGAAGGGCATGAGAATAGTTTTTGATAGCACAGCTGAGTTGCCAATGATTAAAGTTCTCTTTTTTTTAATCCAAAAGGCATTTCGTCATACTGACAGTGTGACAGGGGTTGGAAGCGAAGCATTTAAAAAGCAGCTTCAGACACCCTCTCATTGCAGTTGAACAAAGTCAACATGTTGTCCATTGTGCTGGCATCTGTGCTCATCGCTAGCGGTAAGGACCCTGTGTGTGTGCAACTTTCATGTCTGAGTGTGTGAGAGAGACTGAGAGAGAGAGAGAGAGAGAGAGAGAGCGAGAGAGAGCGAGAGCGAGAGAGAGAGAGAGAGAAAGAAAGAGAGAGAGAGAACCTGATGAAGCAAGACTGGAGTTTTCAGATAGTTTTCAGATAATGTGGCATTAGAGTGAATGGATTCTGTTTCACCTCTCCAGCCCTCGGGTGCGGCACCCCCGCCATCGAGCCCGCCGTGACTCGCGTGGTCAACGGAGTGGACGTCGTCCCCAACAGCTGGCCCTGGCAGGTACCTCACCTTTCTCTCGGTCTCTTTCTCCCATTTTATGAGTCTTTCACTTCATGCCTCTTTGTCTATGTCTGCTTCTTCTGTTAGTCCTCCCTTCTTTTCCTCCTTTCTTTCCTCTCACTTAATTTCTTTCTTTCTTCATGCATTGTCTGTAGCCATTAAAACTGTAGTAAAGTAAACCAAGCTTTTCATGACATTTGTTTTTCTCTCTTGATCTTAAGTCGTTCTCCACCTCCTTCCACAGATCTCCCTACAGTATGAGAGGAGCGGAGAGTGGAGGCACACCTGTGGAGGATCTCTGATTGCCACCAACTGGGTCATGACAGCTGCCCACTGCATCAAGTAATAATCCTTTATTCAGTGCTTAGTGTTACAATGTGCAACATGTGCCTAAAGAGGGCTATCATGCCTTTCATATTAATTCATGTCAAAATTATAATTATAATTATTATAACAACATGCCACTGTACGAATGTAACACAAATGCTAGGTAGTTAGATTAACTTTGTTTAAAAAAGGAATGTTTGAACTAAAAGGTCCACTTCCAAGTTCAGGGATTTTGCTGAACAGAAAATGTAATTGATTGGCAAATGCTTTGGGTATGCTTGCTTTTACTCTGAACCAGGGATGTCAGCCTCTGTGGGTTAGAAATGTGTCTGACTATGCATTCTCTCCCGCAGCAAGGACCTGACCTACAGAGTCTTTGTTGGAAAGCACAACCTGAAACTGGAAGAGGCTGGTTCCCAGGCCATCACCCCCGCTACCATCATTGTTCACGAGAAGTGGAACCCCATCTTTGTGGCTTTTGGGTGAGGAGAACACCCATTTACTGTCTTTACCATGACTTACTAAAGTCAGGGACACTAGCTCCCTCTATCAAGGCTGGTCATACAGTATTGCTCAGCATATGCCATCCAGGAGAGGATCTTTTCATGAAATAAAAGATCACTCTTCTCTCTAATTTCACTGTAATTTCTCATGATGTTATCAACTATTTGAGAAAATGTCTTTGAAGCAGTAGAGCCATGGCACTGAAGAAAGAGGTCCTGTTGAATTATTATGCCAGAATCTCTCTTGATTTGTGCTGCTCTCCTCGTCCCGTTCAGAAACGACATCGCCCTGATCAAGCTCTCCGAGCACGTGACCCTGAGCGACTCCGTCCAGCAGACCTGCATCCCCGCTGCTGGCAGCATCCTCACCCAGGACTACCCCTGCTACATCACCGGCTGGGGCAGACTCTACAGTGAGTCTTCTGGTCTCTTTCTGTTCCTCTTCTACCACCTCCACTTAAACATCTGCGTACTCACCTAAGCTCATTCAATAAGTCCGAATTTGAGTCACGTACACATGTTTTTGTGTCCATACGTACAATATGCACTCATAAGTGCTTTATGTACATGTAGTGCGACTGCTAAATGAGTCATTGCTGACCTCCAGGTATGCCTCTGGGTACACATGCACTCCTATGAATATTGACATTCACGTATGGGTGTGTGGTGTGTCTATATGTATACATTAGCAGTATGGAATGTGTGCAGTGCTGATGTCTGACTGTGCTGCTGCTGTGCTGTGCCCTAGCTGGAGGCCCCATCGCTGATAACCTGCAGCAGGCCCTGATGCCTGTGGTTGACCACGCCACCTGCACCAAGAACGACTGGTGGGGCCCTGCTCTCAGGAACACCATGGTCTGTGCTGGAGGAGATGGTGTTGTTGGTGGTTGCAACGTGAGTATTAGAGGCATGGATAGAATTGATGAAATATCAAACGTGTGGTTGGTTGGGTGAGAGGACTCATACACAAACAAGCCAGAGAGGATAGAGATCAAGTACAGTTGAGCGCAGTTTATCTGTGTGCTTTGAACACAGAGATGCGTCAGAAAAGGTGTGTGTGGTGTGTGGTCTTGAATATAAACTCCCTTAGCCTAACAAAGAAATCTAATCACCCCTTTAAAACTAAAACTTATATCATGACTGCTATCAGTGTGTGTGTGTGTGTGTGTGTGTGTGTGTGTGTGTGGATCGTACACCAGGTCGTGCCTTCTGTAAATGGCTTTTCTCTATTTGGATAGGGTGACTGCACGCGCACACACACACACACACACACACACACACACACATACAATACAATACAGACACACACACACACACACACACACACACACACACACACACACACACACACACACACAAACACACAAACACACACACACACACAAACACACAATGTTGTTTGACTTGAACCTCCTAATGACTCGTCTCAGGAGTGGAGCCTGTAGCGAGGGGCTCATGACTGCTATCAGTGTGTGTGTGTATGTGTGTGTGCGTGTGTGTGTGTGTGTGGGTTTGTACACCAGGTGGTACCCTCTAGAAATGGCTTTTTCTCTCTCTTTGCGTAGGGTGACTCTGGCGGCCCCCTGAACTGCAAGAATGCTGAGGGTAAGTGGGAGGTCCACGGCATCGCCAGCTTCGTCTCGGGGCTGGGCTGCAACTTCATCAAGAAGCCCACCGTCTTCACCCGTGTGTCTGGCTTCAATGACTGGATTGATCAGGTATAGATTTCAAGTGCATACACACACACACACACACACACACACACACACACACACACACACACACACACACACACACACACACACACACACACACACACACACACACACACACACACTATACACATAACCTTTTATGTCATGTCCAGCATGTCCCCAGTTGACATGCTGTTGTTGACATAACAATACAAGAATATTTTCCCCTTTAAAATAATGATGGGCTTTTCTCTCTTTCTCCTTTCAGGCTATGATGAACAACTAAGCGGAACATGTTTCAAATTGCAATAAATTGGTTTGAATAACATAGAACTATCTCTAAGCGTTTTGTGTCACTATATGGAATTTGTGTGTGTGTGTGTGTGTGTTTGGAAGAGAAATCTAGAAGGGCGTTTCATGAAATACCGGGGAAAATCACTGAGAATTCAAGAAGACCACAACACAGTTTATTTGAACAATTTGTGAATAGATGAACAAAAAAGAATATAATGTTAACCATCCCTCCCTCCCCTTTTTTGTAAATTAATGAAATTAAAGTTATAATTGTGCATAGTATAAAAAGTGTGTGCTCACATAAATGTTTTACTGTAGACTACTAACTGAGTACATCTTAGCTACATTTAAGTGGTGTTGAGATGTATTTTAAGTTCATTATGTCCAGTAGACTTTGAATTAATGTGAATTAATCACAGCTGTGGGGATGTATTTTATCAACATCACTTGCACTCATGTCAAATAGCTTAATTATATTTAATTTAGGCCAACTACAGTTATTATAGTGGTATAAGAACTATTTTAACTTGTAGTGTATTTGATATTATGTATAATTTAAAAAAGGTATGTAGACCACATTTAAAATAAAGTTTTAGTTATATTAAAAATATATATATTTTTTTATACATACTGTATATGTTAAATTCATTGTGCTATTGGTTGGGGACCTCATACAGCGGCCAATCATCTCGCTTCCACATGCAAATACTCATAGCCATCAACCAAACCTAACTAATAAAACAACTGAGTGATTTAACAGTGTTAAACGAATCCATTTTCTTTTTTGCTGTCCTTGCTAACATATTATATTATAATGATATGTTTTCATGTTATTATTTTATGTTTTGATCTTCTGGATAATATGTACACCACCTTTTTGGAACGTATTTGTTTTCTCACAGAAACGGTGTTCGTGAATGAACTATTCGCTATTCAGTTCACATCAGCATTTAATCAGTTAAAGTCAGAATGGAATAGCCTACGCTGAAAATATTTGCTAGAGCCAAAACCTTTATAGAACTTGGGATAAACCATATAGCAATATCACCATATCAATTCATCTAGCTAAAGAAAATGCGAATCTGTGCTCTGCTTTCAATCCGATGAATTTAGCAAATAAAAAATGGACACTAATTTAGGCCGCGTTCATACTAGACTTCTTTTTTTCGAAAGGCAGCGCCTTTTTTACATGCAACTCTATGGGAAAAGGCAAAAGGCGGACGCCTTTTAAAAACTTCTAAAAAAACGCAACCTCCGACGCCTTTTTGAGTTCAATTTTCTCAACTTTTCAGAAAAGCGCCGGGTGACGTCAAGCGCCTTTTTGACAGCTGACCAATCAGGATGAGGAGAGTAGGTAGTCGCGTACCTTCCCTAGTAACCTACTACCTTAGTTTAAAAAAAATGGATCATCGTATTTGAACCTAGACGTTTTTAGTTTGACTTTTTTTGCTTAGATTTTTGGGAAGTTATCGAGAAATAGACACTATACAATTTAAAAACCACATTATTGTAACTGAAAAATACGTTTAAGAGGATTTGCGAGGTTTCTGAGCTACCTATCTAATGTTAGCATGCTACTAGCCGTTAGCGATTAACAATTCCTCTGTGTTTTTGCAAAGCATCTGTGGGTAGACGATGGGTTGACTCAAAAAACGATGGGTTGACAATGCAATTCTAGAATGTTGACTCAAAAAACGATGGGTTGACAATGTAATTGATAGTTTTCAGCTGACGTCAGAATGACCAGCTGGCGGGCAAAAAAGACGTTCCACAGCTGTTTAACACAGGAGTTAATACAGGAACCACCCACCTTTCAAGCTCTTTTAATATAAGTTAGTAAAATGCCAGACAGTTGTTGCTCGGTTGGCTGTTTAAATCGGCGAGGAGACAAGCCCAGGTTTAGTTTTTATCGCATTTAAAATCCGCTACCGCTCCTGCCAGCTGATCAAAAAAATGTTTATTTCGCCATGGCTGCCAGCTGATTGTAGGTCTACGCCTTCTGCGTCAACTTTTCTCGGACACACAGTAAAGTAGCCTTACTTTTGGAGCTGGAAATAAAAGTAGTCACCCTGTTCTGGTCGCCTAATTTATCAGAAGAACTACCTAAAATGGGAATAAATCAAGTAATAAAGACAAGAAACAAAGCATCAAAACGATTAAAAGTGGATTACCCAGCTGCTGATCTACCTAAGTACCTAAGCAAGCAAGTAGGCTAGGCTAGTGTATTTTGTCATTCAACTAGTAATACTACAATGTCAGTAGAAAATATATGGGAAGATAATTTAAGTTGTCATTCGCCAGACAAGGTTTTCGTAGCCTACTTAAACCAGGGACCGTTTAAAGCAGGGAATTGTGTCAAACAATAAAGAACATCGTTGGGTAGGCTAACGGCTGCTAGCTTACAGCAGGTACCTCGCTAGCTGGTACCTAGTTATTAAATGGCACTCATATTTGCGCTGATTATGAAGATGGTTTTTAGCTTTCACCTTCCGCACGACATCGTTGTGAACACAACCACTTCTGAAAATTAAATAACTATCTGTGCTTTTGTAGGCTTTCAGTTTTTGAGATGTGTCTGTGGACGGATTTCCTATTAGATAGATGTAAATATCTCCCCACTGGAGCTCAGACAGGGACTTCGGGGAGGTTAACGAAATAAAAATGTCAGGACAGCTGCAGTAAATGTATTCCTAATTTGTTTTCCACTCTGAATACTTCTGTCTGGCTATACTGGTATAGTCTGTGGCTGATGGCAATTGTAGTTGAGTTGGCACTGCTCGAAGTTTTCTACTGTTTCTAGCTGTTTCGCTGTTCCTTTTGCCCGCCAGGTAACAATTGTAGTGACGTCATTGAAAACTATCAATACAACTCCCCACACACACTTTCAACTTCTATGGCATCCTTATCTTCTGTCTATGTTTTCTATCATTGACTATAAATGTCCACTGGATGGCGACACACTTGCTGCAAGCCAAACTTACTACAATTTCCTTTGAATTTCTGTTGCGGATATTCAGTTTTTGTAAAGAGACAGAAAACTGCTTTCTGGCGACTTATGAATGGTGGGAAATGAATGGCCGTATTCCCTACATGTCAGTGTTTGCAAAGAACTTTTTTTCTTAGCTTACTCAATGGCCTCATCGTTATCAATGACAGGAGGCGGGTTGCACGAACACGCCCACCCAACCAGGAAGTCGTTTCAAAGTTGCTCAGAGATTTCAGGCGAAACGAATCTACGTGAAAACCTGTGAAGCGTTATAATAATAATAATAATAATAATAATAATACATTTTATTTGTATTGCACTTTACATCATACAGATCTCAAAGTGCTACATATTCACATAAAAACAACAACAATGAACATAATTAGCAGAAAGCTTTTGAAAAAAGTTAAGTTTTTAGGCCTTTTTTAAAAACGTCAGTAGACTGTGGGGCCCTGAGATGGTCAGGGAGGGCATTCCACAGCCTTGGGGCAGCAGAGGAGAAAGCCCGGTCACCCATGGTGCAGAGCTTAGTTCTGGTGGCTTGAAGGGTGTTTGCAGATGCAGAACGGAGGGAGCGTGAGGAGGTCTGGGGGGAGAGGAGTTCCCTGAGGTAGGGGGGAGCATGTCCGTATAGGCATTTGTGGGTGAGGAGGGAGACCTTGAACTCAATTCTGAGTGGGACTGGGAGCCAGTGAAGTGCTTTCAGGGTGGGGGTGATGTGGTCGTGTTTACGCACCCTCATCAGGATCCTGGCAGCGCTGTTCTGGATGTATTGCAGTCTCTGTATGCTCTTGCCAGGGATCCCAATGAGGAGTGCATTACAGTAATCAAGTCTGGAGGAGACAAAGACGTGGACAAGCTTCTCTGCATCTGCCAGGGTGAGTGATGGACGGAGTTTGGCAATGTTCCTGAGGTGATGGAATGAAACCTTGCAGAGGTGTTTGATGTGGGTGTCATAAGTCAATTCAGCATCCATTTTTACACCCAGGTTGGTAATTGATTTGGAGAGAGAGATGTTTTGGCCAGAGAAGGTAATGCTAGTGATGGTGGAAGAGCGGAGCTGATGTGGTGTGCCGAATAGTATGGCTTCCGTTTTCGAACTGTCCAGCTGTAGGAAGTTTACCTTCATCCACGCCTCAATCTCCTCCAAGCAGGTGGTCAGAGTAGATGTTGGCAGAGGTGCAGCAGAAGTGGGTGTTGTCCTAATGTAGAGCTGTGTGTCATCAGCATAGCAATGGTAGGAAATCCCATGCTTGCTGATGACATTACCCAGGGGGAGCAGGTAGAGGGAGAAGAGGGTGGGGCCCAGCACAGAGCCTTGAGGGACGCCGCAGGTGACGTTGTGGGTGTAAGATTTGTTTTTGGCCAAGGCAACTTGCTCAGTTCTGTTGGTTAGGTAGGAGGTGAACCAGTTTAGCACATTGCCTGAGAGCCCAATGGTGTTTTGTAGGCGGTGGAGGAGGATGTTGTGATCCACTGTGTCGAAAGCAGCTGTTAGGTCCAGGAGGATGAGGAGAGATGGGGAGCCAGTGTCTTCTGCCATCAGGAGGTCATTGGTGACTCTGACCAAGGCTGTCTCTGTACTATGGCCAGTACGAAAACCTGACTGCAACTTCTCAAAAAGATTATTAAGTTTGAGGTGATCTTGGAGTTGTGCTGCAACAGTTTTTTCCAGAACCATTGATAGGAAAGGAAGATTGGAGATGGGCCTGTAGTTGGAGAGGACTTCAGGATCCAGAGAGGGTTTTTTCAACAGTGGTCTGATGACAGCAGTTTTTAACGAGTTAGGGATATGGCCGGCCAGGAGGGAGAGGTTAATGATCCTGGTGATGAGTGGAGAGATGGCAGAGATGTTGGTTTTCAGCAGGGTTGAAGGGAAAGGGTCCAAGGCACCGGTGGACAGCTTCATTTTTCTGATGATAGCCTCCACCTCTTCCTGCGTGACATCAGAGAAGAAGCAGAGGGGCAGGACAGACTTTAACAGTGGGTTGGCAGTTGTGAGAGGCATGGCAGAAGTGGTGGAGAGGTGTGAGCGGATGTTCTCAACTTTTTGTCTGAAGAAAGTCATGTGCAAGTTGCACCTCTCTTCAGTGACCTCGGAAAAGGATGGTGAAGGGGGTTTGAGAAGGTGATTTCTAGTGGAGAAAAGTTGTTTGTTTGAGTTACCAGGGCTGTTGTTGATGATGGTAGAGTAGTACTTGGACCGTGCATCCCTCAGAGCATCTGCATATGCCCTCCTGTGTTCCCTGTAAGCTTGATTGTGAACAGTCAGTCCAGAGGCCTTGAGCCGCCTTTCAAGGACACGCCCAGCCTTTTTCATCTTCCGCAGCTCGCAGGTGTACCAGGGTGCCGAGCGCAAAAATGAAACTGACCTAGATTTTAAAGGGGCATGATGATCCAGAAGACTTCTCATAGACTGGTTGTAGTGATCTACTGAGTCAGCAACACAGAGGAAGTCAGTAGAGCCCGAGGAGAGAAGTTGAAGGTCCAGGGCCAGGGCAACCGCGTTGATGTTTTTTAGGTTTCTGAAGTGGATCTGCCGCTTGGGTTTTGAGAGGGGGGAAGGAAAAGGCAGCTCCATTGACAAAACCTTGTGATCGGAGACACCAAGATCATAAACCTGTACGTTTCTGAGGGGGGCGGAGTTAGAGATGACCAGGTCAAGTGTGTGTCCCCTGGAATGTGTGGGAGCATCAACATGTTGTTGTAGGTCAAGAGAGTCCAACAGTTGAAGAAAGTCAGCAGCTGAGTGGCATGAAGGGGTATCAACATGAATATTTAAATCTCCCAGGATTATGATGTTGGCAGAGGTAGTACAGAGTGTTGTGAGGAGATCGGACATTTCTGGGATGAAAGCAGAGTTGGGTTTTGGAGGCAGGTAGATGAGGATAACAGTCATGGGAAAAGGGGGCTTACATTTAAAAGCAAGACACTCACAGGAGGATGTTGTAGGCAGTGGGATGGGGAACAACTCCAGGTCCTGTCGATGGATGACAGCGAGGCCACCACCACGGCCAGTGCTGCAAGCTGCCTCCAAGTAACTGTAACCTGGGGGACAGGCTTAATTTAGGGCAGAGTAAACCCCTGGCTGGTGCCAGGTTTCTGTCAAACACATAAAGTCATGTCCTTTTTCCCTGATATGTTCTTCAATGAGGGTGGATTTATTGTTGATGGATTGGATGTTCAACAGTTCGAATTTGATCAATGACTGTGGGATGAATCTCTGTACAGGACGTAAAACATTTAAATCCACTCCACGCAGACTAGAATCCACTCCACGAAATCCATTCAGCAGAGAGTGCGGGGATCTCGCGGTGTTTCCCACGTTGGAGTGCAGAGATCTCACGATGTGACCTGTGTTGTTGTTGGCTGAGGCTACGGCGCTGTGATGGCGCGTCAGACGTGCGACAGGTGACCAGAGAGATGGGATGTTCGTCTCCGAGCAGCCCGGCTGATTGTGGAAGATGAGTTTTCTACCGGAGCCTCTGTGGATGTAGCGAGGGCGGCGAAGGAGTCCAAGTTCTTTGAGGATGGGGTTGTTTAGTCCAGGAGTGGTTGCGGGTTGAAGTCGGCAGAGTTGCGAGCTGGTATAGGTGAACACCATGGTGACCGATTTAGGGATGTTGCCTAGCCTCGCTAGCTACACCGTGGTGAGATGGAGGAAAGTTGGAAAGTTGTCCGTCCAGGCGAGTATGAAGGTTGGATCCCTGTGCCCTTTCCCTTAGAGCCCTTTTCCAGGTGGGATGGACAATGTTTTGTCTTTAAAAGATGTCAGCGTCCTCGCCTCAATAAAAAAAAGTCTCCGGAATGATGTTTTGGTAGCTAGAAGACCCTTATCACTTTTTTGAAACGATCGAAAAGTACAAAAATCAATGGCTATGTACAGCGATTAAACTTAACTACGCTATTATATACAACAGAAGAACTGACATTTAGAATGAATTAAGATTACCGTAAAAATTTGACAAAAACTGGGCTAGACAGAGCCGCGTTAGACTCGCCAGCGTCCCCGTAACCTAGCAACCTCAAATAGCAACCTTAAATAGCACAAACGAAGAATGGCAGAAGCGGCTCCAAGTAACAACGAACTTTTTACTTGTCCAATTTGTTTGGATCTTCTTAGGGATCCAGTGTCTATTCGTTGTGGACACAGTTACTGTATGGGCTGCATTAACGACTGCTGGGATCAGGAAGATCAGAAGGGAGTCTACACCTGCCCCCAGTGCAGACAGACGTTCACCCCAAGACCCGTTTTAAGCAAAAATAATATTTTTAGTATATTGATTGGTTAAAATTAGTTACTAGGCAGGAACTGGCTTATACCAGGACCTCTATTTTTGATGAGCAACAACCTCATTTGCCTGACATTTAAACAATCGTTTTATTTTTTTAATTTTAATTCTGTGAAGTTATACATTTTAATACTCAACTGTTTTGTTAACCAAATTTTTACGAAGTCATACGGCTTAACACACAAACGACTTGTTAACCGAACTTTTCAACAGCGGAAAATACATAGCTGCAAGCTAATGTAGCTAAATGATGCGTTAGTTTAGCCTGGTGGTCAACCTGTTGACATCGTATCTTGGTCGCATCGGGTTTAATACATTTTGACACGTCTCTTACCTTGAATGTCTACTCCTCATGTCACGAAGTTGCTACACTAACTGTCCGTAACACTATTCGCAATTTCAAAAAGATACACAAAACAATAAAGCACACCGATATACAACCTAGTAATGCTAAGCCCCCTGAACTCCTATGCTTTCTTATGTTATTGTAATCAATAATGAATCAATAATCGACATGCTCAGTTTACTAATGGATTAATATGACAATGTGAACGTTTGCCGATAACACACGCTGTCCTTTAGGACAGATATAATTAACACTGTTAAGATAGGCAGTTAGCTCACGCAAAAAACAGTAATTTAAGCTACAGATTACACCTAACACAAGTGTAATTCAGTTGCTTTTAATGTTTAACAGCAGCGTTAAACGTGACACCACATTAAAAGTCAGGCAAACGTCGTTGTAGCTAAGTGAAAAAAGTAGAGGTCCTGGTAATAGCCAATCAAATAAATGGTGTTTTCAGTTCCTGCCTGGCTGCCTCAGCAACAGAAGCTCAAACTCAATTTGTGGGGTGCACAAAACCGATGTGTTTAATCTGCAACGAGACGGTTGTCCTTGTCAATAGTGGTAACGTGTTGTGATATGTCACTATGAAACAAAGGTTAGGGACAGAAACCATCTGCAATCATCATACCAAGTAACATGCAGTGTTATTGTTAGATCAGACACACAACAAGAGCATGCATACCTCAACATAATGAGTCTGCCTTTTCAACCATGAATATGGTGGAAAAACAAATACAGGAGCACACACACTGAACATTTACCTCAGTGCCTCGGCCTGGCCCTCACACCTTTTATGCCCAAGATTAAAGCACAAAAAGGCGTCACCTTTCACACAAATAAGGTCAGACCACATTACCTTTGGTGCTTAGTTTATAGTCGTTTTTGACCGTCACTGTTCCAGACCCTGGACTGGACGGAAATTTGGCGAGTGGACCTTTTGGGTTTCTAATTAAGCACCCCTGCCCTACCTGGTTCAGAGGAGCCCATCACAGATGAGGAAGGACAGACAGAGTGTAGGACTGTGTTATGTTCAGAGTCAGCAACAGAAACTGTGTTGCCTGTTTATTTATTTATTATTCTTATTTTTAATTTCATAAGTGCCCTTTTTTTTGGTTTGAGCACCTGCCCCCCAAAATGTCTGTGCATGTCCCTGCACACACTTGTTCTTTTTAAAACCATACTGAGTGTTCAACATAACACGAACCAATTACTCTGCGCGCTTTTTTCACAACACTAATGGGACGTAAAGGACCCCCATCGTCAGCAACAGCATCACAGCTGCATCCTTCTCCTCTCGCCTGGTCCAGATCCTGCTGCCTCTCTGCCTCCATCTGGAGGCCACACAAAGGTTTTTAGTTTAAGTCCATTTTTTTGTTTACATTGGCTCCCTGTCAAAGCAGAATTGATTCCAAATGTATCCTGCTAATATACAAAGCCATAAATGATCTGGCTCCACCATCTTGTCCACTTAAGGGCCGTGTTGTTTCATCTTGTCCACTTAAGGGCATCCAGAGGGCGCTTATGAGCCGAACTATGACTTTTGAAAGTCCCTCTCGACCTATGATTCAGGCACAATTAAGCTGTGCTGGGAAGAAAGACACTGTCACAGTCCTGATTGACTCTGGTGCTGATGCCAACCTTTTGGACATGACTTTTGCCTCTCAGCTGGGAGTCGGTCGGTCGGTGCTGGGAACACCTATCCACGCCACTGCTTTGGATGGTCGTCTTCTCTGCAAGGTAACACACCAAACTACTCCCCTGCAAATGAACATATCCGGTAATTACCACGAGACACTCTCATTCCATTTGATTCATGCTCCTCAACAACCTGTCATTTTGGGATATTCTTGGCTCATACCTGCCAACATTTGAGTAGCAAAATCCGGGAGATTTCAGCAGCGGCGGTGTGTGGCAAATTTTGAGAGATGGATGGCAAGCAGGGAAATGTTGGTTTGAAGGGATGTTGTGCATAGAAGTATTTATAGACGTATTTATTATGTATTATGTGGTCTTCAGTATATCAATAAATACACAGCAACTGTATTTATCAACAACATAATGTATTTTATAATTATTATGTATGTATTCTCAATGAATGTATTCACAATCACTTATTTATTTTAACAACTAGCTATTCTGTGATACAGAATTGAGGAGAAACTATTAGATTGGAAACAAATGTCAGATTCTGCCACCTATACAATCTCATAGAAGTCCTATATGGATCTATACAGAATAGCAGTTGGTAACTACTGTTTTGTAGTATTGTATATGTGTGTGGCTGACATGGCTGCCCTACGTGTTTTCTTAGATGGGCTGTACTTTAAACTTTAACCTTAGTGAAACTCCCCAAGGCATTGCCATGTGGAATGCCTGATAGTAGCCTAATGCCTGATATGTTGACGGACGTCATTCTTACCGCCATGCCCTATTGAGATCAATACGACAAGCTTTGCAAAACTATTGCAATAACGTTTTTTTTTATTCATGACTTTTTTTATTACAACAAAATCATTCATAAGAACATCACAGAAACAGTTGATGTAAGCCTTGCACTCAGGATATGCATTCTAATTTAAAACAATGGCCAGTAGTAGTGTGTGTGTGTGTGTGTGTGTGTGTGTGTGTGTGTGTGTGTGTGTGTGTGTGTGTGTGTGTGCTTGAGTCAGTGTATATTTGCCTGTGTGACTAAGAGGGGGGGGGGGGGGGGGGCACAAAGAGTCAATGATACAGATTTGAGGATAAACTATGAGATTGGAAACAAATCTCAGATTTTGCCACCTATACAATCTCATAGAATACCTACAGCCGCGGAAAAAATTAAGAGACCACTTCAAAATTATCAGTTTCTCTGGTTTTACTATTTATTGGTATGTGTTAAAGTAAAATGTACATTTTAGTTTTATTCTATAACCTACTGGCAACATTCCTACCAAATTTCAAATAAAAATATTGTCATTTAGATCATTTATTTGCAGAAAAATGACAATTGGTCAAAATAGCAAAATTGATGCAGTGTCTTCAGATCTCGAATAATGCAAAGAAAACAAGCTCATATTCATTTTTAAACTACACAATACTAATGCTTACACTTAGGAAGAGTTCAGAAATCAATATTTGGTGGAATAACCTTGATTTAAAATCACAACTTTCATGTGTCTTGGCATGCTCTCCACCAGTCTTTCACACTTCCGTTGGGTGACTTTATGCTACTCCTGGCGCAAGAATTCAAGCAGCTCGGCTTCTTTTCATGGCTTGTGACCATCCATCTTCCTCTTGATCACATTTCAGAGGTTTTTTATGTGATTCAGGTCTCGAAATTGGGCTGGCCATGACAGGGTCCTGATCTGGTGGTACTCCATCCACACCTTTACTGGCCTGGCTGTGTGGCATGGAGCATTGCCCTGCTGGAAAAAACACTTCTCAGAGTTGGGGAACATTGTCAGAGCAAAAGGAAGCAAGTTTTTCTTCCGGGACAACGTTGTACTTTGCCTGGCTGAGGTTTGTAAAAGACCATAAGGATTGAAAAAGCGGACTGGAGGGTCTCCTAGTTCGTCTTCTCTGATGAGTCCGATTTCACAGTAGGTGCAAGACTCTCTGGCTTGTAGGCCTCTCCAGGTCTCCGTCTAACCATCAGACGACCAAGTGTTGGGCAAAGCTGAAAATTGGACTCATCAGAGAAGACGAACTAGGAGACCCTCCAGTCCGCTTTTTCAATCCTTATGGTCTTTTACAAACCTCAGCCAGGATTTGCCAATTTGCCACACACCGCCGCTGCTGAAATCTCCCGGATTTTGCTACTCAAATGTTGGCAGGTATGCCTCCCAGAATGTGCCCTACCGGTGGTCCTCCACGGCTGAGAGGGCTTTCGGTGAGTTGAAGGCACGATTCACCTCTGCCCCTATTCTGATTTTTCCTGATCCCTCTCGCCAGTTCATTGTGGAGGTGGATGCTTCGGACACTGGTGTAGGGGGAATACTTTCTCAGCGGTCTGCTGAGGATCAGAAGGTTCACCCATGTGCCTTTTTCTCTCGAAAGCTGTCTCCTGCAGAGAGGAACTATGATGTGGGAAACCGGGAGCTGTTAGCTGTGAAGCTGGCCTTAGAGGAGTGGAGACACTGGTTGGAAGGGGCGGAGGAGCCGTTTGTGGTCTGGACGGATCACAAGAATTTAGAATATATAAGGACGGCCAAGCGGCTTAACTCTCGTCAAGCTAGATGGGCTCTTTTCTTTAACCATTTTGCTTTTTCACTCTCCTACAGACCAGGATCTAAGAACGGCAAACCCGATGCTCTTTCACGTCAATTCCAGTCAGAAGCCTCTCCCTCCCACCCCGACGGTATCCTTCCGGCGACATGTGTCATTGCTGCCGTAATCTGGGAAGTGGAGGAGAAGGTAAAGCGCTCCAATGCCGAGCATCCTGCTCCCAGTGCTTGTCCGAATAACCGCCTGTTTGTCTCTGACAGTCTTCGCTCCCAGGTTCTCCAGTGGGGTCACTCTTCTCGCCTGGCTTGCCATCCCGGGGTGAGACGCACCCTAGCACTGCTACGACAACGCTTCTGGTGGACTACTATGGAGAAGGACACCAAGGGATTTGTCGCTGCTTGCCAGATCTGCTCTCAACACAAGAGTACTCACCAAGCTCCCTTAGGCTTACTTCATCCTCTGCCAGTTCCTCGTCGTCCCTGGTCTCACATCTCCCTGAGAGAGAGACGGAGAGAGAGTCAAAGTCAAATGGTTTATTATCACATGTACCAAAATTGCTTCAATGCAGCGAAATACAAGATTACAAATTAACATATAACAAAAATAAAAAAAACATATAACAAGTAACAACAATTTAAAATAAAATAAGGGCTAGCAGCAGTTTACAGGGTGCGAGGAACATTAAATTAAATTAAATTATATGCATATATAAGTAGTTGTATGAGTGGGGGAGCAGAAAGTACAAGGTGATGGTGACTGTTCTTTGGGTCAATGTTGCTGATTCAGAAGCCTTACGGCCTGGGGGAAAAAGCTGTTTGTGAGTCTGGTAGTTTGTGCATGGATGCTCCAGTAACGTCTACCAGAGGGCAGCAGTGTGAGTAGTCCATAGCCTGGGTGGCTGTGGTCCTTTATGATATTTTGGCTTTTCTCAGGCATGTTGTGTTGTAGATGCCTTGCTGAGAGGATGCTCTCGATGGTGCATCTTTAAAAGTTTTTGAGGGTTTTTGTAGACGTGCCAATCTTCTTGAATCTCCTCAGGATATATAGCCGCTTTTGGGCCGTTTTGACCGCCGAGTCCGCTTGCATGGACCAGGTTAGGTCATCCTTGATGTACACACCGAGGAATTTGAGGTTGGGGACATTCTCCACTGCATCTCCCTCGTTATGTATGGTGTCATGACCTCCCCATTGCAGCTTACTGAAATCCACGATCATCTCCTTGGTTATGCAGACGTTGAGAGACAGGTTGTAATAGAGCGAGAAAGAGAGAAAGAGACAGAGACGGAGAGAGAGACGGAGAGAGAGAGAGAGAGAGAAAGAGACAGAGAGAGACGGAGAGAGAGAGAGAGAGAGAGAGACGGAGAGAGAGAGAAAAAGAGAGAGAAAGAGAAAGAGAGACAGAGAGAGAGAGAGAGCAAGAAAGAGAGAGAGAGAGACGTGGAGAGAGCGAGAGAGAGACACAGAGAGAGAGACTCAGAGTCCAGTCCTGTCATGTCACCATACCAGTCATAGTCTTTGTAAAGGCCACCATCCCCATCCTTCCTCTGACCTCTGACCTCAATGGAATCTCACTCACTAACATTCCATCTGAGTCACAATAATTACAATGTGACATAAGAGGACTAACTGGCTAGCTGATTAATGTACATGCACAGACACATGCATGAACACACACACGCACACAAACACACAAACACACACACACACACACACACTTATTAACACCCAAAATGCACCGGCACACAACTTGAAACACCAACAAGTGTGCGCACACTGTTTCTTTATTGTCAGGCGCTTATAATAATATTTTGAGCCTGTCAGAAGCGCAAATAAGTGGTTTACTTTTACGCAGATGCATGTCCCATTGGATTCCACTGTATAGCCATTTGGCTGTTATAGCAATTGAAGGATTCACGGATTGGAATTAGAAGATCAGAGTTAATAAATAATCAAATTAATCTTATTTTATCACAATCCTAAAACTGGGCGTCATTAACATTCGGTCCTTAACGTCAAAAGGTGCACTCATAAATGAGCTGATAAGGACAACAAAATTAAAATACTTTGCCTAATTGAAACCTGGCTAAAACCAGAGGAGTTCGTAGCCTTAAATGAGTCCACCCCTCCAAGTCATGTTAACTGCCACATCCCTCGCAGCACAAGACGTGAAGGTGGAGTAGCTACAATATCCCCCGCTAACCTATGTATTTCCCCAAGACCTTAATTTCAATTTGCATCATTTGAAGTCCTTGTACTTCATTTTATGCATCCAAGCTCACAAGCCACTCACTCAGTCACTCTTGTGACACTATACTGTAGACCACAAGGCCCCTACACTGAATTTGTATACGAATTTTCCGACTTCCTATCCGCCCTGGTTGTAAACTCTGATAAAATCCTCATAGTGGGAGATTTTAATATCCACATGGATTATGAAAATAATAGCCTTACAATTGCTTTCCAATCACTAATAGACTATTGGGCTCTCCCAACACGTAAACACACCAACTTACTACCATAATCACACCATTGCCACCACATGGCCTATAGTTCTACCTACAGGAAAGAGGTCAATTTTTTTCACACAGTTTTTACTCACTTGGTCAGGATTAGGGTTAATGATGTCAATTCACAGAGAGAGAGAGGGAGAGAGAGAGAAAGAGAGAGGGAGAGCGAGAAAGAGAGGGAGATCGAGAGAGAGACGGAGAGAGAGTCAAAGTTAAATGGTTTATTATCACATGCACCAAAATTGCTTCAATGCAGCGAAATACAAGATTACAAATTAACATATAACAAAAATAAATATAACATATAACAAGTAACAACAATTTAAAATAAAATAAGGGCTAGCAGCAGTTTACAGGGTGTGAGGAACATTAAATTACAGTTTTTTACAATTGCTAAAACACTAAAACCCACTGGCTGAACAAAGTTCTCAGTTGCCTGAACTCATGAAGCTAATTGTGCAGTCTGTTGTCAATACCTTAAACTATTTCTCATGGTAAAACACAATTTGCAGGTCTCACTTAGACTTTTCAGCAAAACTCTAAACGCATTCTCAGTCTTAAAACACATTCTGCACTCTAATTCACATGTCATCCATACTGGTAAACACAAGTGGCAACAATCAAATACAAATAGAGAACAAATGTCATTGATTGAACACAACCACTCAAAATGGATTTAACTTGTATCAAATGATGTGACACAACCAATGAGCCAGTTTAGGGAGCAAACAGGTTGTTGAAGGTGGGAAGGAGAAAGTCTGAGAATGAATAGAAGAAACAATGTGAGGGGAGGAGGACAAGTAAACACCAGGTTGACTCCTTTGATTTGTGTCCCTTTTACTGTGGTAGTGTATATTGTAGTAGGCCTACAGTGCATTGTAGGAGAATAGGTAAACAAGTTGTATGGCCCTGAACATTGTGCTTTCTATTTGGTACAGTTACAGTACTGATTGCTCAATAGATTTTGACTGGTTGCAGGTTCATATCAACAAAGAACAAGAGTGAGTTGTGAGTAGTGAGATGCAGGGTATACTATAGGGGTACAAGAAAGAGAAAGAACCAACACAAATTAGAGCAAAGCAAAGTAGTAATTTCTGATACATTTGTATAGCTACTATGAGAGAACATGTTTTCATTCATCAAAAGTCAATGATAGATAAATATGAAATTAGTTTGGAGGTAAAAAAAAAATGTACTTCTCCCTGAGAACTATATGTTTTGAACAGTGTGTTTTCTATTTTTTGGTGTATTGTTTACTGACTGCTTGAAAGTGTATATCATTTTGAACACTTTGTTTATGATTTGACAGCAGTGTTTGATTTTGAGCACAGGTAAAACTGTTTTGAGGCGAAAGTTTCATTTTGCAAGAGGATACAGAGGTTTTGTAAATAGTGCTTGAAGATGAGGTTTTGTGTTTAGAGTTTAGAGAAAATGAGTGACTGTTTCAAAAATGTGTTTTAGCAATTGTAAAAAACTGTAAATTAAATTATATGCAAATATAAGTAGTTGTATGAGTGGGGGAGCAGAAAGTACAAGGTGATGGCGACTGTTCAGTGGGTCAATGTTGCTGATTCAGAAGCCTTACGGCCAGGGGGAAAAAGCTGTTTGTGAGTCTGGTAGTTTGTGCATGGATGCTCCAGTAACGTCTACCAGAGGGCAGCAGTGTGAGTAGTCCATAGCCTGGGTGGCTGTGGTCCTTTATGATATTTTAGCTTTTCTGAGGCATGTTGTGTTGTAGATGCCTTGCTGAGAGGATGCTCTCGATGGTGCATCTTTAAAAGTTTTTGAGGGTTTTTGTAGACGTGCCACACTTCTTGAATCTCCTCAGGATATATAGCCGCCTTTGGGCCGTTTTGACCCCCGAGTCCGCTTGCATGGACCAGGTTAGGTCATCCTTGATGTACACACCGAGGAATTTGAGGTTGGGGACATTCTCCACTGAAGCTCTCTCATTATTTATGGTGTCATGACCTCCCCTCTGCAGATTCCTGAAATCCACGATCATCTCCTTGGTCATGCAGACGTTGAGAAAAAGGTTGTAATAGAGCGAGAAAGAGAGAAAGAGACAGAGAGAGATGGAGAGAGAGCGAGAAAGAGAGAGACAGAGAGAGATAGAAAGAGAGAAAGAGACAGAGAGAGACAGAGAGAGAGAGAGAGAGACGGAGAGAGAGAGAAAGAGAGACAGAGAGAGAGCAAGAAAGAGACAGAGAGAGATGTGGAGAGAGCGAGAGAGAGACACAGAGACAGAGTCCAGTCCTGTCATGTCACCAAACCATACCAGTCATAGTCTTTGTAAAGGCCACCATCCCCATCCTTCCTCTGACCTCTGACCTCAACGGAATCTCACTCACTAACATTCCATCTGAGTCACAATAATTACAATGTGACATAAAAGGACTAACTGGCTAGCTGATTAATGCGTACATGCACAGACACATGCATGAACACAGACACGCACACAAACACACACACACACACACACACACACACACACACACAAACACTAATAAACACCCAAAAGGCACAGACACACAACTTGAAACACAAATAAGTGTGCGCACACTGTTTCTATATTGTCAGGCGCTTATAATAATATTTTGAGCCTGTCAGTAGCGCAAATAAGTGGTTTACTTTTACGCAGATGCATGTCCCATTGGATAACACTGTATAGCCGTTTGGCTGTTATAGCAATTGAAGGATTCACGGATTGGAATTAGAAGATCAGAGTTAATAAATAATCAAATGAATCTTATCTTATCACAATCCTAAAACTGGGCGTCATTAACATTCGGTCCTTAAGGTGCACTTATAAATGAGCTGATAACGGACAAGAATTCCGTCCATTTTCCGTTATCATGGAAAATCGTTGGCCCTATACCTGTAGCTTTTTTTGGCAGTGTAATGATTTTGCTGAATATGAGTATTTTTGGCAATGCGACTTGGCTATTCAGATTATTTATGTTTAGCTCAGTTTAAAAATGTAATGGGCTTTTTCACGTTCTCCCCGCGTACGCCCTGAACCACTTCGCCAACCCCTGGGGGTACTGTAAGATAAATTCAGTTCAGTATAGTTAATTTAGTATTATTGTGCCATCCAACTCACAATTGTCTCTCAGTGGCCAGAGGACAGGCAGTACACAGCTTTTGCCACAAATGGTCAAGAATGTGACCTGTTCTTACGGAATGTTACATTGTTAGTTATAGCCTGGCCTTGGCCCCTGGGAGACGGAGGTGCAGGGACTTCACATAATTAATGTTGTTATTACCAATAAAGACAACATGTTATATCTTTAAATAATTTATTTTATTGTAAACGTCTACAAAATGGTAACATGGAACATGAAAAACAAATGTAAAAATACTTTGTTACATTCCACCACTGCCTATTTGTGTCTTCGTCATGTAAGTTGTGATCAGCTCGTTTGGCCGTAACATGCCCCTTCTGGCCTGGTCCTGGTTTGTGTTGTGGTTCAGTCCTGGTTTGTGTTGGAATGAGACATTTCAGATTTGAACTTGTTTATCGATGGATTGCGTTAAACACAAGCCTAACCCACTCATGGCTATGGGCACCTGTTATGTAGGGCTCTATTGCGGTCCTGATGGATGGCTGATAACAGGCTTAGGGTTAGAGTTAGAGTTGGTCACAGTCAGTGTTATCAGCTGAAAGAACTCAGCCTTGATCCAGCTGAATCTGTACTCATTGCTGTGGTTACCCTAACCCTAACACAGAGACACTCTGAGCAGGCCAGTAACTACCATGTTCTCAAATCAGTTCATAGAGAGACAATAACGGATTAGATCTGAGCAGGCCAGTAACTACCATGATCTCAATTCAGTTCATATAGGGACAATAAGGATTAGATCTGAGGTGATGCTGTATGAGTGTGTGTGTGTGTGTGTGTGTGCGTGTGAGATCTGAGGTGATGCTGTGTGAGTGTGTTTGTGTGTGTGTCGGTGTTACTATGCGTGTGTGTGTGTGTGTGAGTGTCTGTGTGTGTGTGTGTGTCTGTGTGTGTGTGATAAGAGACCTTTTCATGCCTAAGGTTAAGTGTAAGTATAGGGTGTGGTTAATGGGTGCATGTTTTTTTTGCTTGTATGTGCACTGGCCTAGAGGTCACCCAGGAGGCCTCCCTGATGTGTGCAGTGTTAATGTATATATGGGTATGCAGGAGAGTGGGAAGGGGGCTGAGGGCGGGGGGGTGGGGGGAAGAAACAATTACATAAATTATACACTCTTGTTAGGTAATAGGATAAAAGGACTGGTTAAAAATGCTAAAATGTTAAGTGCTGAGAACCACACAACAAAAAATGTGAAAAGACACAAATATAAATAAGTTGCTGGATAAAAAAAGTAAAGCCAACAAATAAGAGGATATATAAAACGCATAAAAAAGAACACAAAACCATGATGCCTGTCCTAATAAACTACAATCATAAAGAGTATAAAAGTTTAAATAGATAATAAATAATTAATAAATAGTTAATAATTGATTTTACAAATATAAAAAAGACCTACAAGGGGAGGGAAGGAGACAGACAGGGAGACACAAGGGAGCCAAAAAGTTTTATTTTTCAATTTAGTTTTTCGTTAAGACCTGTGGGCAAAAGTGTATTTCATTTTAAAATCCACAGCCTCTCTGCTCTTTTCCTCTGGGCTGTGGACCAGCCTGTATTGGACAAGCATCTGCCTGTGGCATGATTGTGTTTTAATGCCATGGAAACTAGACAGCCATTCTGTGTGTGTGTGTGTGTGTGTGTTTCTTCATGTTTCTAGGCCACCCCATAATAGTAAAACACTTTCCCCATGGTACCCATTTAGTCAGATAGTGTGTGTGTGTGTGTGTGTGTGTGTGTGCGCGCAATAGTCAGCTAGCCGGTTTGTCCTGTTCAGTCACATCCTAATTATTGTGACTCAGATGGAATGTTTGTGGGTGTGTGTTACGTAAGGGATAATGTATTGTCCGGAGGTCATTCTACAAAAATAATTCCCGACGGGGCGAACAACACCCCGACGCGCAGCGGAGGGGGTTGTTTCGTCCTGAAGGGAATTATTTTTGGAGAATGACCGACGGACAATACATTATCCCGCTTATTATACGGGTACTTGCCAAAAACAATAGAAGACATTCCTCCAACATACCTCTTTTTAATGATTTAGGTGCCGTTTCATGTGTCCCGTTTAGAAATAAATAGTTCTTCAAGCAAATAGAACTTTGAAGTTTCAGGTGTTGCATAGCAACCCATTACTTGCTGACTTCAAATTACTCTCTACTGTTGCGTTAAAATGACTGGACTTCTGGCGGAATGATATGAAAGATGTGAATTAGAAGTACAAAACCCGTTGCCAATGACAGCGGTGATTATCTTTTGCAGAGGTCTGTTAGCAGGAATTAATGTATGGGTATGACGTAGGGATGGCCCATTCAAATCAACAGTACTTTTTGGAACATTCTGAAGAGCCGTATAATAATGTAACTTATTATATGGCAACGTCAGTACAAGCATTCTGATTGGCTAATGGGTAGTCATGCCAGCCGCGTATTGACGTCCTTGCCGGTCTGCGGTCTGATAAGTATTCTTATTGCCCTCCAGTGACGTCATCTTAAAAATGAGCGATACCATGTACCAAGTACTAAACATTACATTCTTAAAAATTAGCAATATATCAACAGCCATGAGCATGTAATTATAAGTAGTGATAGAATCAGGACTCCTATTATGAAATTATCTGAGAACAGGAAACCAGTTGAATGTCGTGCTACCATGACAGTTGATGACAGTTGAAGAATAAAGACTCAAGAATTCACAAACATTTTGATATCGGGTAATACTTTATAGGACTTAGTACAGGCCAGTACAATTCAGAAGCAGCGAAAATGTGTTATTGAAAGTGATGATGAAGACTTGACTACTATAGTTTGAAAACCTTGTGTTTAACTGTAAATTAAAGCCATTTAAGCTGAGCCCTGTTGTCCGTTTTCTATTGATCATTGTAACTTGAAGTTAGCAAGTCATTGTTTGCTAGGGAACACCTGAAACACACTGTGTCGTGAGAAGACTTGAGAGCTGAACAAAACGACATGTTTTCTATGAACAATTACCATTTATTCTCAAAATGAAAAGAGCTAAAAATGCCCTATAATAAACAACTTACTAACCTCGACCGTTCGGTCATGCAGGGACATACCAGACTTCGGCTTTACCGTATCTACCGAGCGATAGCCAGCTGTAAGATTATGATTTGTAATCTATGCGTTTTGTTCAGGACTCGTATAAGTACGCCAGTACGAAGGTTTTGTTGTAACAAGGTAAGAGCTTTACTTGATAAGTTGCAGCACAAATACAGTTGAGTTCACAAGACAATTGCATCCAGTAAACACAACAGGAGACTCCGGAGTATATATCACTCTTTTTATGTGTTCAAAAGAGTGATATATTTGCATCCCAAAAACATTGTAGTGGAAAAAGTCACACCTCGTTATCACTTGGCCCTATTTTCAGTACGCGCGATACCGCAAACTCACAGCTAGGGCCTACCTGTTTGATTCGCGAAAGTTGATTCGCCAAAGTTGCCTGAGAGAAACGTCCGTCACAGGAAATATATCACTCTTTTGAACACATAATGTTTTGGGAAGAGAAACGTTTTATTTAGCTGGGTCTAGCAAACCTGCCGGACTTCTTTCTGCTTGACCAAAACTGGACGAGAACTCTGCTCACAGGACACTGCCGGGGCTAAGTCAGCGTGATTGCATGACACTGGTGATCGGGGAGGCCATACAGATTCATGTCAAAAATCCCGAACTAACCCTTTAACGTCAAAAGGTGCACTTGTAAATGAGCTGATAACGGACAACAACATTCAAATACTTTGCCTAATTGAAACCTGCTAAAACCAGATGAGTTCGTAGCCTTAAATGAGTCCACCCCTCCAAGTCATGTTAACTGCCACATCCCTCGCAGCACAAGACGTGAAGGTGGAGTAGCTACAATATCCCTCGCTAACCTATGTATTTCCCCAAGACCTACATTTAAATTTGCATCATTTGGAGTCCTTGTACTTCATCTTATGTATCCAAGCTCAAAAGCCACTCACCCAGTCACTCTTGTGACACTATATACTGTAGACCACAAGGCCCCTACACTGAATTTGTATCCGAATTTTCCGACTTCCTATCCGCCCTGGTTGTAAACTCTGATAAAATCCTCATAGTGGGAGATTTTAATATCCACATGAATAATGAAAATAATAGCCTTACAATTGCATTCCAATCACTAATAGACTCTATTGGGCTCTCCCAACACGTAAACACATCAACTTACTACCATAATCACACCATTGCCACCACATGGCCTATAGTTCTACCCCAAAATACTGCCCTTTCAGATCACCACCTAATTACATTCAACATGAAATTAGAACTCCAACAACAGAATTAACCCACTTCTACAGCCGTTGTCTATCTGACAGGACTACAGCAGAATTCATATCAAAACTACCAGTCGCTCTTGCCACAGCTCCTACCACTGGCAAAGTAAATGGCGTACGCGCACCCACACCTCATATCGACCTACTAACGGATGGCGTCATACATGCGCTCCACTCAACCCTTGACGCTGTTGTGCCACTAAAAAAGAGAGTAAGAAAACTGAAAAGACTGGCCCCATGGTACACTGATCAGACTTAAACAAACCACACGAAAACTAGAAAAAAAAGGTACTCCACCAAACTTGAGGTATTCCACCTGGCATGGAAGGATAGTCTTCTAAGCTATAACTGAGGCACATCGGCTTACTATTCTTCATTGATTAGTAAAAAAAAAAAAAATATGGTTCATATTTAACACCATTTCTTGGCCAACAAAAAAACACAATACAATCGAACATTCTTTGCCCATAATGTTTAGGAGTAATGATTTCATGAACTTTTTCAATAAAAAAAATTCAGAGTCTCCTCCCTCTCTTTGACCCTACATCCCTTCCAAAATGCGCTATGGCTATGGCAACAACCCCTCAACCTGGTGCTTTCCTTGAATCCTTCGCACCCACTGACCTCCCTGAACTCAACTTCCTGATCCTCTCATCTAAATCATCGACGTGCCTACTAGACCCTATCCCCACATGCACTACCCTTGTTAAGTGAGACATTACTTAATGTAATGAATAATTCACTAACCTCAGGATATGCCCCGCAATAATTCAAAATAGCAGTGATCAAACCATCTCTCAAAAAACCTAACCTTGATCCTGATAATCTACCTAACTTTAGACCCATATCTAACCTCCCTTACTGGTCAAAAATACCTGAAAAAATAGTAGCTACGCAACTTACTTCCTTTCTACACTAAAACAAAATTAAAGAAACCTTCCAATCTGGCTTTATCTGTGCTACCCACCACAGCACTGAAACTGCCTTAGTAAAAGTCCTGAACAGTGGCGGCACCTGAAAAAATTCTCAGGGGGGGCAATTTTTTGGATAATGATTAAGCCTTAATCACCTATCTTAATGTACCTACTGAATGGGTCACCTTAATCATTAAGGCGACCCATTCAGTAGGTACATTAAGTTAGCCGATTTACTCATACAGCAATACCCTTTTGTCCACTATTGGCAGCAACCAACAGTAATATTTCCCCTCTTTCTACATAGCTAGACTAACGAGTTACAGGTGGAACGCTATGGAAGAAAGTTACATTCAGGAGCCTTCATAATCAAACATGATGTGGCTCCACATTAAATGTTCCCATTTTCTCATTATCCACATGTCTCAAATGTAGTATGATGTAACATAACTGCACAGGACACATGATATGTCCAGTAACAACATAAAGAAGGGGGCAACATAAGTCAAAACCAACGATATTTATTGACTGATCTTGAAAGTATTGACTTACAAAAGCAAAATAAGTCATCACATGAAAAAATAATTCATAGTTAGTTCACACACTCACCCGAAGGGGCGGGGCCATTTCAAGCACGACTTTTGCCTTGACTGCCTGGCTGTTACCTGATAGGACAATGACATTCAAAGGCATATCAGACGGTCTAGTGGTAGAATCCGACAGAAAAAATGACATTTACATTTACATTTAGTTGTTTAGCAGACGCTTTAATCCAAAGCAAAGGTTTTTTTCATTTTTTTTCTTTTCTTTTCTTTTCCCATAGGCAGTGCGTCGCCTCAATCGCCCTTGTGGACGAGCCGCCCCTGGTCTTGAATGACCTACTAATTGCATCCGATCATGCATGCACCCCAATACTTGTTCTCTTAGACCTTAGTGCCGCTTTCGACACTATAGATAATCATATCCTATTACAGAGACTTGAACATACTATCTTGGTTTAGATCTCACCTCGGTCATCCAATCAAAGCAGAGTAAGCTACCGTGTTCCCCAAGGCTCTGTCCTTGGACCACTGCTCTTTTCCCTTTATATGCTACCCTTAGGTGCTGTCATAAGGAAACAAGGCATTAACTTCCACTGCTATACTGATGACACCCAACTCTACCTATCCATGAAACCTGATAAAATTGTACATCTACCCGAAATAGAAACTTGGTTGCAAGATGTAAAATCTTGGATGGCTAACAACTTTTTGCTCCTCAACTCTGATATGAATTAAGAAAGACACTTTCTAGCCATCTACTCGCACTCGATGGGATCCCAACACCCAATACTAGCATCAAGAACCTTGGTGTTACTATCAACCAATACCTCCTACATGACTCACACATAAAACAGATCTCAAAGTTTTCAATTTACGCATTTTTGCCAAAATTAGAGAAGTCCTATCCCTCCAAGATTCTGCTATCCCTCCAAGATGCAGAAAAAGTAATCCACGCATTTATAACTTCCCGACTAGATTACTGCAATGCTCTCCTGTCCGGATGCAGCATCAACTCAATAAACAGCCTCCAACTTATAAAGAACGCTGCTGCCCATACACAAAACCACAATAGGAGGCAGAGCCTTTAGCTACCGAGCCCCCTCCTCTGGAACAAACAAATACATTCCTCTTTATTGCATCCTATAGCCACGAGTAATTGCGTCAACAAACCCATCACCTGCTGGGCCAGACAGTCAGCAAGCATAACTAGACATAACTGGAAAAACATTTTTTTTTTAAAATCCGTTGCGCGTCGTGGAGTTCTTTGCCCTGCATCGTCCATTATCTTTGTAGAACTGTACAGCTCGTCGGCCGTTATCT
Organism: Sprattus sprattus; assembly: GCF_963457725.1. Lineage (NCBI taxonomy): Eukaryota > Metazoa > Chordata > Actinopteri > Clupeiformes > Clupeidae > Sprattus > Sprattus sprattus. Next base: position 15,161,898 of record NC_137913.1, on the reverse strand, counting down.
CTTACATAACACTGGGCTACATAAAGCGATCAGACATGAGACAGGTCCCGGGTACAGCCTACGGCGCGTGTTGCGACTGTCACCAGCCAACTGGGCACTGCTGTGCACCCTGCAACCCTAACAAAGCTTATGACTATAATCTCCATATGTACCAAACCAAACTAAATGCTGAATGCCAGCATAACTAAACATATCAAAACACATGCAATACCCCCTTCATCAACAAAACTGGGCTACAGACAGTGTATGTTGTACCGTGAAGGAGTGCGACATCTCCCGGGTACAGCATACTGCGCGTGTTATGACTGTCACCAGCTAATTGGGCACTGTTGTGCACCTTTACAAAGCTTATGACTAAAATCTCTGCATGTACCAAACCTAACTAAATACTAAATAATATTCCCATACACCTAGCCAGGCAACCACTCTCTCTCTCTCTCTCCCTCTCCTTTCATATTACATTGCTAATGCCTATAATAATACTGATAAAATTGCCATATTGCCTACTGTTAAATCTACTACCCAAAGGTATCTCCTTATCTGTTTCTGAATTTGATGACTACTAACAAAAGTGTTCTCTCTCCCTTATAGCATGTTCCAATTGCTGATGGAGGTGGATACACTGCTCCTCACCCCCACTACTCCTCATCTATGCATATGGACAGCCAAACTCTACCCACTCACTCTGTTCTTTTTCTTTCCCTCCTAATCTGTCCTATCTCCGCCATGGGACGCTGCTGTAGTCTCTCCACCTGGTCTACCTGTAGAAACCCTGGGCTATTTGCACCCACTTCCACCGCATCGCTTTACACTTACTCTACCCCATACCCTATGCTAGCATTTATATACAATATATATTATTGTCACCACCAACATGTTTCTCTGTTCCTACTCCCCTTACCCCTGTAAAAGTAACCCTATGAGCACAGTGTATAGCCACTAAACTGGTCTTGTTTGTATCATGTATTTACCACCAGATGTCTGTATATTTATTATGTACATCTACCAAATGCAGGCTGTGTACAAAACCTGTTGTTTCCCTTCCCCTTCTGCCACACAACCCTCCCCCTTCCCCCCTTCCTATTTCCACCCGGCCGACCTCAAGCAGATGGGTCACCCCTTATGTGCCGTGGTTCTGCTTAATGTTCCTTCCTGACTTATAGGGAGTTTTTTTCTTGCCCCTGTTGCCATTGTGCTTGCATTTAGGGGGTTCAGGCTCTGGGCTCTGAAAAGCGCCTTGGGACAATTGTATTGTTATGGCATGAATACAATTGAATTGAATGGAATTGGACTTTGGTTAGGTCAAATCTGAAATGTCTCATTTCAACACAAACCAGGACTGAACCCCAACACAAACCAGGACCAGGCCTTGCTATGGTGACATACTGCCGAGCATGGTGTAGAAATACTGAATCACTGGGCTGATTGAAATACATCCTTGTATGGTGTTATTCTTTTGGGGAAAATTTCAGATAAATAAAGCATGTCATGTAAAGTATGGTCCTATGTGTGTATAGAAAATACCATGTTTGATTTGACAGTGTTCTTACAGGAGACTTGCTGATGATAACTAAGGGTTTTGTGCCTTTCTGAATTAAATACATAAAAGGGGGATTTATTTCAAGCTTTTTGAAGATGAGAAAGAGGGATAACACAGAGTAATAGTGGTATTTAAAACAGAAATATAAGAGAACTACAGTCTATCATTGAAAACATACATAAGAAGTTCTTAGAACTGTCACCTGCAGAATGAACTGGATGTGTATCAGGTTGCATATGACCTGAAGTGGCAAAGTAGTCAAACATCATTCCATGGTCACATTTCTGTTTGAAATGGGATTTTCCACTCAGTATTGTAATCTACACTCAACCTTGAATTAAACCAGGTAGGCTCCTGTGCGTTCAAATGTAAAGTAGTATTTATTGTTATAGTAGGTCTCTATTGCTCGTAGCTTGATTTTTCTCTCCTTTGTGCGTCGCTTTGGAGCATCTGCTAAATGACTACATTTAAATGGTAATAGGCCTGTTTACTTATTTCCTAACTATGACCTTCAACATCTACCTCACCCTCAAATAATTTTGTCCAGGACCTTTACTGTTGACCTTTCAGAGGAACCGGTTTAGGAGATTACACACCTTGGGTAGGTGTTGCTCCACAACCAGTATATATTCAGGACCAAGCCATCGGACATCACAGATCCAGAGGAAACTCAGAGAGCTACAGTTCCATTCTGCATGACCTCAGCCTGAATACTGGTAAGGTGCATTTCAGCAAATTCTTTAATTGCACATCTCAATGCTACCGAGGTGAAATTGTTAGTGACCATATCTCACAATTTGGATGTGTATATTTTAATTCAGTCCCAATAACACTACGAATAGATAAAAATACCATTAGCAAGTCGGCATCAAGAACTTAACAAATGGTTCATAAAAAGTTTTTATAGGAGTTGGAGGAGATAAAAGTAGAGATATAGACAGAAATACAGACATTATTGATGCTTACAGTGATAATAAAGTCGTTATACTTACCTGGGCCTGTCCGTATTCTGTCATTCTTTTACTTTGTTCACTTGGGGAGCATTTTATATTAGGAACTGCCTAAAAGATTTAATAACAATAACATAACTATGACAAACAGATAAGAAAAAGTCAATATAGCCTCATTGAGCAAACCGTAGACTAGTTCATGTGTATTTTAACACCTTGATGAATGCTCTGTTTGTTTAGACAATTCCACATGTTAATGTACATGTCTTGTTAGGGTTCCTAGACTAAAGTAGTGTATGGCTACTCTATGCATGCTTTTGTGTTTGTGGATGTGATGCTGCATGCTGTATAGAAATCTGCAGCTGAGAGGAGTGGGTCCTGTCCTGCTTGTGAGACAAACAAGGTGCAGCCGTCACCATGAGCTTTGCCATCTGTGTGTGTGCGCTGTCCGCAGTGATGTTGATGATGGGTAAGACCTCCTAAAGCCGGTTCACACACTGGATGTAATATCACTGTCACTGCTTTGTTCCATTCTACTGGAACTAATATTCTATTATTTTTCTTTGACGGTTTAATTCATAATGGCACAAGGTAGGCAATGAATTCAGAATTATTCAGCAATGAATGGAATGAAGCCGCACCTTCAACTTTTTACTTTTTTATGACTAAGGTCTTAGGCCCCAGCTTTGGGTTTTTTCTAGTGCTGTCAGTTTAACGCGTTATTAGCGGCGTTAATGCAAACCCATTTTACCGCCGTATTTTTTTTTATCGCGCGATTAACGCGTTGTTAAAAATAATTTGTTTTTTATATTAACGTTCTTTTTGGCCTCACAAACTGTGTAGTAGGCTAACGTTACGGTTTGAGTGAATGGTGAGCGCGATACGGCGAAATGGATGATTAAAAGCTTCTGAATAGAAAGTTTACCTTTAAAAGTTGTGTTGTGCAAAAGAAGCGAGCTTCACTGTTGTCTGCAAATGTCAACAGGCAGCTGGCTGAAAGCACAGAAGTAGTAGGCTTACCATTTATTGGCAACCTAACTGTTACGGTTCATTGTTTTTGAAATAAGAGGCCTTACTTCTATATTCACAACAAACTTGAAAAAAAGAAACTATTAAGCCATGGTTAAACTGTACTATAGGCTGAGTCCTTGTTTATCTGAAATGTGCACTTTATAATTTTATTTTGTATCGCCCTGTTTGGCAATGTTGTTTTTCAATAAAATAAAACATTGCATAAAGCAAGCCAATCCACTTTTCCATGATAAGAGCATTAAAATAAAATAAAAATGATGGAAAAAAATAATTGAAGGGACATTTAGAATAGATGAAAATTTGCGATTAATCGCGATTCATTTTGAGTTAACTATGACAAAAATGCGATTAATCGCGATTACATATTTTAATCGTTTGACAGCACTAGTTTTTTCATAATAAAATAAACACAATACATGTGCAAAGCTATGTCATCTTCAGATCATCTTAACACTTGAAGCATGAACCATACTATTCATAACAAATAATAATACAGTGTGTAAATAGTAGTGCTGTAAAACGATTAAAATATTTAATCAGGATTAATAGCATTTTTGTCATAGTTTACTCAAAATTAATCGTGATTAATCGCAAATTTGTATCTATTCTAAATGTCCCTTCAATAATTTTTTTACATCATTTTTATTTTATTTTAATGCTCTTATCATGGGAAAGTGGATTGGCTTGCTTTATGCAATGTTTTATTTTATTGACAAACAACATTGCCAAACAGGGCGGTACAAAATAAAATTATAAAGTGCACATTTCAGATAAACAAGGACTCAGCCTATAGTGCCGTTAAACCATTGCTTAATATTTTATTTTTTTCAAGTTTGCTGTGAATATAGAAGTAAGGCCTCTTATTTCAAAAACAATGAACTGTAACAGTTAGGTTACCAATAAAAGGTAAGCCTACTACTTCTGTGCTTTCAGCCAGCTGCCTGTTGACATTTTTAGACAACAGTGAAGCTCGCTTTTTTTGCACAACACAACTTTTAAAGGTAAACTTTCTATTCAGAAGCTTTTTATCATCCATTTCGGCGTATTGTGCTCACCATTCACTCAAACCCTAACGTTAGCCTACTACACAGTTTGCGAGGCCAAAAATAACGTTAATCTAAAAATATATATATATATTTTTTAACAACGTGTTAATCGCGCAATAAAAAAATGTACGGCGCTAAAATGGGTTTGCGTTAACGCCGTTAATAACGCGTTAAACTGAAAGCCAGTGGTGGGTAGAGTACTGAAAATTGGTACTCAAGTAAAAGTACAATTACCTCCTTCAAAATCGACTTGAGTAAAAGTAAATATTCCAATAGGAAAAGTTACTCGAGTAAGAGTAAAAAAGTACTCTGTTTAAAAGTTACTCAAATTACAAGTTACTTTTTTGTGTTGGAGTGTTTGGATCAATGCAATCATAACATGAGTATTCAGGAAGAAATGCACTCTTGAAACATTTCTTCACAAGTTGCTTCATTGTATCATGTATTTTTTTTTTCATTACACGTCTCATGGATCACACATACATTACTTTTATTTTCATTAAACCTTATTACACGCACACTTAAAGCTGAGCCAACCGGACAAGACTAGACTACATACTGTAGATCTGATATCAGATCAACTCCAGAGACACACACACGCAGACCGTTTTTTATTAACCATACCAGCGCTATTGATGTGATAAATACATTTAACATAGGCCTACTGTAGCCAAGGTATAGCCTACTTGTTTGTGCCCTTGCATATTATAGCAAACGTGCATTCGGACGTTAGTTGGCAACTATGTCAGTCAGTCAAACAAACTGCTAACTTTAACGGTGGCACATTTGGCAGCGACAGTGGCCATCTAGTCGTTACGCTAGCTGCTAACATTCTAACGTGACTACTGCAGCCAATGTAGCCTAACGTTAAATGGAAACATCTTAGCAGTATAGAGTTTTATCAAAGAGTATAGAAGTACCTCTATACTCTTTGGTTTTATGTGCAAGAGTTTGCACTGTGCCTTGTGCATAGGATGTGAGTTTGTAAAATGGTAAAGGATGTAACATTTATCTCCAGGACTAGCTGCAGTACAGATAAAACGAATGCAACTTACCTGAACATGTTTGCGAAGGTTCGATGTGGAGTTTTTGAACGCTATGAAATGACAACAATGCTGCGACCTGTGGAGGGCGCGTCAATAACGCATAGCTAACTGACCTCTCCGTTTTTACCCTCTGGTTGCCGTGCGCTTGTATTCCAGTAAACAAAGATATGTGTATTTTTATCACAATACTCATTTTAATGAAAGCACAATGGAAATGTAACGGAGTAAAGAGTAGAATTCTAGTTCAAATATTTACTCGAGTAAGAGTAAAAGTGTAGACTTTAAAAAGGAACGCAAAAAGTACTCGTTACCCGAAAAATTTACTTTTTTACTCATTTGCGGTCCTTGTAACGCGTTACTACCCACCACTGCTGACAGCACTAGTAAATACTAAATAATAGACATGTGAACGGTCTTGTTATCACTCTACACATATAATGTTATTACTAGAAAAGACATTTACAACTAGAAAGACATTTGAATGGACGATCTGACAGGGGAAGACACACTCACCCCACTAGTTTCTCTCCCCCACTGATAGTGTGCAAACTCTACTGGCATTTCATGGGACATTTTCTTTTGACAGACTTTGTAGATGAACTTGAATAATGATATGGATGCAGTCTAAACAGTAAACTGTAAACCCAGAGAGCAATTACCTTTGGTTTGGATCCGCACAGTGGCGATTTTAGCCTTTCATTTCTAGTGGGGCAATTTTGTATGACGTCATGTCACCATCACAAAAGCGAAGTAGCAGAAAGCATTAACTCTTTTGATGTGAATATCAACTAAGCCTATGCATGCAACTTGAAACAAATAGCATAACTGAAACAAATAGCAGCAACTAAGCATGCTGCTAAATGAACAAACCTTTGTTAAAAGTCGATGTCCTTGCAGATTTCATTGATAGCCTACATACAATGTTGGCTTATAAACAGAATATAATATATTTCAGGCTGCAACTTGAAACACGGGAGTTAGTTCATTATAGTTTGTCCATAAAAGTCTCTTGCAATTTGTCACACATCCATCAGCTCCAAAAAAAGATAAGAAAAGAAAGCTCAACCAATGCAGCTTATATACATAGGACAGTGAACAGCGCACTGTCCAAAACATGTCCAAAGCAACATCAGCTCGACAGTTCATATGCAAATCCTGTTTACAGTGAACTGCGCACGGTGTAGGCTACAGGTTTGACTCACCAATGCAGATCACTTAAATAGCAAGTTGGTCCACATTTTTCATTGTAGTCTAAATTAACTAACTTCCCAAATAGTAGAAAACTAGCTAACTAGCAGTAACGTTACTGGCGTAGATCTGTCTTATTTATTGTTTCTTGGTCACGGGGTCACTTACGGAAACATACATAAACACTATATTTCATTTCTACTAATAGATACAACTAAAACAACTACACACTGAAACTTTAACATTTTGCTTAACTAAAAACATTGATGCACAAATGGAATATATGATTCTATTCTAGAAGACCTCAGCAATAATATTAGAAAAGGGTTCAATGTTTCCGTGGTTGTTCTTTTTATGTCTCTAAGACGAAAACTCAAAAATAAAAATATCCCGGACGAGGGATATAGACATTTTAGTGTTAAATGCCCCCTTTGTTTGACTGCCACAGTGGCAGGCCGATTGATCAAATTCAACAGCATTTGGCCGGAGCTCAATTCCATCCCAATGGACTTTTACGATCTGAAAATGAAATAATGGTTTTCTATATAAAGATATAGTGTATGTGCAAGAAGGAGTCACCACTACCACCAGCAAGGGATGCAATGCTAGATGTATATTTGTGATGTTCTTTATCTCTGGAGTATGTCTCCTTGTGATGACAACATGGATCTGATGGACTCAAGTTTTACAGCCTCTTAAGTAGACCTCCTTTTAACTGGATTTCCTTTTTTTCTGATGGAAGATGAATCACTATGAAGGATAAATCCCAAATAGTTATGGAGAAATTATTTATGAAATTTAAGACACTTTTACAGAGGGGGATGAGGCCTTTTTCAAGACATGGTTCTGGTCAGTTTGGCACATTTCATAGGGATTTCTGTACTCCACATAGCTGACATTGTCCTGCCTTTCAACTAATACCTCTATTTTGTTTAATGTATTCAAACAATACATTCAAAATTAATTGAGATAATTATACATTTGATCAAAATTATGGAAGATAAAATTACACCTGTTAAGTTTATGGCCATAATATGGTCACACGTGTTGAAGTTTAGCTAACTGCAATATTATGGTACCAATTAGCGTGCTAGCAAGATCTTCTCAATGCCATTAGTGCTGTTGTTTTTGTTTTAAAGGGTTTTGCATGCCTTTTATGTTAGCTTGCTAGTTTAATTTTTACTGCTGCTTAAGCCTAATATTACAAATATATTGTATAAAGTATAAATAAATCTTTCTTTTGCTTATACAACTAATCTGAATACTGGATATGAATATTTCAAACACAGGTTCTGTGACTACCAGCCCGGTGTTTGACCCTTGTCATACCTACACTGAGCTGAATGACAACTGGAGGGACACCACCAACCAGGACCAGACGAGTTCGAGGTTAAAGTGTGACAAGTCGGTCCAGTGGCAGGGTTGGTACCGCATGTTCCACCAAGGGGCGAGCGTTTTGATGCCTAACGTGTGTGTGCCTGTCAGGCGCTGCGGTACCCATGCACCTCTCTGGATGAATGGTTCACACCCCCTCCCGGAAGATGGCATCGTGACCAGAAGTGTGTGCTCTCACTGGCATAGCAACTGCTGCAGATGGCCATCACCACCCATCCAGGTGAAAGCGTGTCCAGGAAGCTACACTGTTTACAAACTAGCGACCCCTCCATACTGCAAGCTAGCATATTGTACAGGTAAAATGCTATTTTCTAATCTATTTACTATAGTGTGTTTGTGTCTATGTTGCATTCAGCATTGTTTCTCCTTGGAAAAGATTTTCATCTCTTATATCTGTTATATAAAACATATCTCCATACACCACGCAGATCCAACAACTGCATCATTTCCATCTGCTTAAACTAATCCTGCTCCAACCAGTCTATGGCCAGTTTGCCAGATCACATTGCTGTACATAGTTTGATTTTCCTTCATACTGATGTGGCGAGAATAGGATCTCACTACACATTTTCTTTCAATCAGAAGACCAGAGGCAGGATGTAGAAATCTGGAGGTTTATTATTGTAATCAATAAGCTACAATAAGGAGATGGTCCATGGATTAGCTCGATCTCATTGTATGAATGGTCTGCAGGCCATTTTAAGGCCTGTCAATTGTGGGGTGTGTTCTATCTGGTTGTCTGCCAAAACCAATCAGAAATAACTATTCCCTCTTCTCTAACTCCTCTGAAACCTCCTAGGTGTGTGTGTGTGTGTGTCGTGACAGGCACCCCCCGGGACCCCCTCCTTTCTTGGAATGTGCCTGTGTAGTAACTTTATTGCTCCCTCTAACATCAGTGAATCATTTCTATGGCTAAGTCACTGTTTTCCCAACTAGTCTGCCTTCCCTAAGTGAGACTTTCATACAGATGAGTTAATCCATGTTCATCTAAACATAAAATAGATCCTACAATACCTTGTGTGTGTGTGTGTGTGTGTGTGTGTGTGTGTGTGTGTGTGTGTGTGTGTGTGTGTGTGTGTGTGTGTGTGTGTGTGTGTGTGTGTGTGTGTGTGTGTGTAAGTGTGCGTGCGCGCGTGTGTGTGCATGCACACATGTTTTTGTGATGTTATTCATGTGTGTTTGTGTGTGTGTGTGTGTGTGTGTGTGTGTGTGTGTGTGTGTGTGTGTGCACGTATCTGAATCCAACATTAGTTCTACACACCCCTCAAGACACATCAGCTTATGAGAGTGATCCCTGTCACTGAATGAAGTTGAAATATCAAAATTAATTTCACGATCTGAAGATGAAATATTGGTTTCCTATATACAGATATTGTGTATGAGCCAGAAGAAGTCACCGCTACCACCAGTAGGGGGTGCCATGTTAACTTTATTTTACTTTATCTCTGGAGTATGTCTGTACTGCTGTAGTGTTGTAGGAGTATGGATCTCTAAGTTTCCAACTCCTCCAGGTGTATTTTACCTGAGGGTACATAAAGCTACATAGAAATGTTGTTTACCTATTATTTTGCTTAGGGGGTAACCAATGTGGTCTACAAGGCTCTGGCGAGTCTGGCACTTTCCATTGGGATTTGTGTACTCAAGGGATACATGGCTTTCAGAAAAATAGTGAGCATCCCGTCTGTGGTAGTGAAAACCCTACTTTGGGGACCTTGGCTCATACACTGCTACGTACAAATGGTTGTGTGTACTCAATGAATGTATGTGTGTGTGATTTGAAAATATGGCTGTGTGTACCAAATGAAAACACAAGTTCCATTTTGTGAACAGTTAAGAGATTTGATGGCAAAGAGTCATCTTGCAAATGGAGTGTCAGGTTTAGCATTTTGTGTGTGAGGTTTTCAGTTTTCAGTGTGCAGTTTTGAGAAAGACGTTATTGTTTTGAAAAACGTGTGTTTACAATTGTCAAAAACTGTAAAGAAAAACTAATACAATTTCTCCCATGACTTATATTGGGCCATTATGACATCATAATAGGGTATTTAAACTGGTTTGCACCTGTGCTTCACTAGGTGTGTTTCCATCCCATGTTTTAATGCGCATTTTCTCTATGCGAATATTTAATCCTGGTTGGAAACGCGTGCGATGCGCATTAACTTCCCCAATTTGAACTTCAAATTTAGTTAATGCGCTTAATGTAGAGGGAAACAGTTTATTCGAGCGATTCGTGTCATTTGTGTTCATGTTTATGTTCGGAGTTGGACTGTAGACTACGTCCTGTTGCAGTGAGAGACAACCATGCTGCTGGCTTACCCGAATGTGATGTTCCTCTACTGCTTCTTAGACCACCAGTTTATACACCACACCTCGTGCAGCATATGCAGTTGCTATTACTAGCAAGGGCGTAGGTTTGGTCTCAGCATTGGTATAGTGACACTGCCCCCCCTCCACCATATATATAGTATATAAAAAAAGGATTATGAATTATTTGTGTAATAACTTGTGGAACTTTGATCTAATTTAAGCATTATTACAATATTAAAACCTTAGTTTAAATACAAAACAGTATTCTGCACCTAAAATAAATCATTAAATAAATGAATCAAATACGTTCTCAAAATGTTTTGTAAGTATTAACATCCTATTTCGGATATCCCAAACATGAGTAAGACCTCCCCTGAAGCCCTAATGCTCCAGCTGCTGCTTCTTTAACCTGCACTACATCTGCACTGGATTTTTGAGTTTCCTGAATACATTTCAGGAAACTCAGAAACAAAATTACCTAATGAGAATGCAATGCATTTGTTTTTTCGGAAATTAATGTTTTATATGTAGGTAATTGGTTCAGGTTTAATGGAGCTGTACTAGGCCTACATCCCCTGATTTTGCGAGCAAGGAAATAATGTATTAATGAATTATATGGTGCATGCATACATATGGGCATACCAATTTATAGAACCTTTTTACTACCTACTAAGTAAATCATTTATTCTCAAAAAAGCCAGCGTGAATGCTAACATTCATGGGTAGTATTGTCTAATCATCCCTTTTAAAACAGCAATTTAATTTAATCTTTACCAAAAATGGACAATTTAACGTCTCACCTGAACCCCTGATGCTGATTCATAATCACACTACTCTACATCTGTAGCTTCAGGCTGCTGTTTTTCCTGCACAGTAATTAATCAATTTAATACAGACACTAACCATGATAAGTTGACTGCTGACATTGGTCAGGGAACAGAGATAGCCTTATAACCATCCAAGGGATCATATAGGCCTACTTATCACCAGTACATATCACTTTTGAGTTGCTAGCATGCTGGTACTAGGCTTAACTAACATGGTTCGATTATGTGGGCAGGTTTGCGTTATCCTTCTGGCTTCAACAAGACCAGCTGATGCTAACACACTGGTCGAAAGATTGCAGACTAGATTTAATACAAGCAAAAGTTACATTCTCTACACTAACAACTTTCAAAACAAAAATATCAATGCTGAGACAAAACGAAATACTAATATGAGGCTTTATTATTTCCTCGCGTATTTAGTAGCTTTTAGTAGTGCTGAGAAAGTGAGCCTCTTCAGCCAATGAATTGACAGCATCTTGTCTCGCAGGCTCGAGGGCGCATTGGTAAACTTGGACATTTATTTTTCACTCTTATGATCGACGAACATAGTATAGATAATAATACGAATGAGTTTGCAAATATATAGATTGCATATTTTTTTTAAATTAACAAAATATTGGTGTGGACAATTGTGTCTTTCCCAAACTTTGGTCGTGACTATGGACCCTATGCAAACCTACGCCCTTGTATACTAGTATAATATATCTATGGTTTCTGTATGTTGTTTTCCCCCATGGACACCTAGTTTATTGGAGGCTAACCGATTAACTTGATTTACGTGCAAACTTTGAACGTATATTGTTTAACTCTAGCCTAGTGCATACACACATATATGGCCAGTAGTCTTGCTTACGCCAAAAGTTTCTCCCACAACACGGTATTCTGCTTATGTTGCGAGTTTATAAAGCGCTATAGCAATGCGCTCCTCTGTGGGGACAGGCTTTCAGCAGCAAACACTTGCAGGCGACACAGCAGGGCCTATCAGTTGCCACCATTCTTCGAATCCTGTCCTGGTTAGCCTGAAGTTTTCGACCCACAGCTGATCAGTAAAGTGGGCCTTCACCAAATTAAAAAAACTCCCTAGACCGCGCTCGTTCCCAGATGAACCGAGGTCTGTGTGGGAATTCGCTGTGCGTAAAATTTGTAAAATCATTCTACGCCTTCTTCTAGCAGCTATTGAACTAAATAGCTTAATAGCTACAGCATTGATAATAAGGACTGCGGAGAGTAGGGCGTTCATTATAGCCTACACAAAACTCTTCCTCCAAATTAGACTAAGGACTCAGGTGATTGGAAACGGTCGCTGGTGCCCATTTGGTTTGTGCAAATCACTGTGAATGCGCATAGCTGAAATGAACGAGCTGAATGGAAACGCACCTATTCACACCTGCGCCAATTCCATGGAACCTCTCCTCTCTGTCCCTCTCAATTAAACTGCAACTTAAGAGACACCTTCCATTGTTTACTTTTTTTCTCTCCATTTTTTCTTTCTCTCTATCCCTCTCACTCTACTTTCTCGCACACTCAACTTACTCTCCTTCTTTCAATATTTTCCCTCTTCACTCTCTCTTTACTGTCTTTATCCAGAGACACTCTTGTTCACTCTTCTTTCCTTTCTTCTTTCTTTTTTCCACTTTCCTTTTTCCACTCTTATTTCTTCTTCAACTCTTCTTTTCCTTCTTCCACTCTTCTTTCCTATCTTCACACTTCTTTCTTTTCTTCTTTCCTCCTTCCACTCTTATTTCCTCCTTTCCTTCTTTCAGTCTTCTTTTTTTCTTGTTTCCTTTCTTCACTCTTCTTTCCTTCTTCCACACTTCTTTCTTTTCTTCTTTCCTCCTTCCACTCTTATTTCCTCCTTTCCTTCTTTCAGTCTTCTTTTTTTTCTTCTTTCCTTTGTTCACTCTTCTTTCTTTACTTCTTTCCTTCTTCCACTCTTCTTTCTTTCTTTGACTCTTCTTTCCTTTCTTCTTTCCTTCTTTCACTCTTCCTTCTTTTCTTCTTCCTTTCTTAACTTTTGCATTTCATGCACTGGTATTTCCTTCAGGAAATGCATTTTCTATTTACAGTGCATGAAATGCTTGTTATTCCTAGGCTTCCTATTCTTCATCTTCTTATTATTACAGTGCATGAAATGCCCTCTATTGTTATTCGGTGGCTTCTTATTCTTCATCTTCTTCTTTTTATTACAGTGCATGAAATGCCCTGTATTTGTATTCCTAGGCTTCTTATTCTTCATCTTATTACAGTGCATGAAATGCCCTGTATTGTTATTCCTAGGCTTCTAAAGGCCAATTTTGACTTCGGTAGACGACACTTTTGAAAAGGTCGCCGACACAAATTACTTCATGGACGACACTTTAAACCGTCGTTTTGAAGTGTCGGCTACATGGAGAAATTTCCACTGGCGCTGAAGTCGTCACAGTAGCGTAACGTAGATACAACGGGCCCCGGTGCCTGCTATTAAAACGAGTCCCTGTCCGTGGCATAAGGTAGATGGGCTCTATATGCAAGCTAGTTTACTAGTCATGAGGCACGAACACATTGGCGAATATATATCAACAATGTGTTGGATTTTACGGTCGAATTAGTTACTTCGGTTATTGTATTTGGAAAGTAGACAGGTCAACGAGAAAGCTATCAGAAACATGGATAGTGCTTTGACTCGCGGTAACGTAAACAGACGGTCAAAGTGCTGAAACATTTTTAAAACACTGATGAAAGGAATTATTTGGTGCAGCAGCACACACAGCAACTTTACCCACATCTGAAAAACACATACACAATTAAACAGGCGCTCGGCGGCGACCTGACTCCGAAAGTATAACAACCTGGGCCTCATTTCCCGAACGCGCACTTAGCCTAAAAAGCACTTGAAATCGTTCGTAAGAGGAATCCTACGTTGCAGACGGGTTTCCCAACGACGCACTTAGCTTAAGTGTATCTTTCGTTGAGAAGAATTCTACGTGTGGTCAGGACCAGTAGTAACTTCACACTTAGCGATTTAATCCACCAGGGGCGTCGTTCGACCGTCGTTCGGAATAAAGGGGAATTTAAAAAAAAAAACATGGCTACTTGAAGAGAGGAATATTTTACATTAATAAAGCTATCTACACAACTTTTTATATGTTTATAATGACTCGGTTTGATCTGAAATGTGCTACGCGACCAATGGAGAATATGTAGGTCTTAACTGAAGCTTTGAAACAGTAGTTTTATGGCACAATTAGCGCTTATGCCACCACTCCATTGGCTTATATGGTAGCTTCTAGCTAGATGGTTGTATACATATATATTTGCAATGTTCTTTATTGAAACTTTTTTTAAATCGCTAGTTTCATAGCTCATACAGTCACGCATGACGTACGCTTCAAACCCCTCGACACCTTATCCAGGGGTGTCGTTCGGCCTATTGTAGAAGAAATCCAAACGATGTTTCTGTGTATAGCACATCATGAGAATGTCATTGTTTCACCTGCCTATTCCCATCAAAATAGAAATAAAGAATATTGAGTATTTGAAAATAAAGATTAGGCTATACAAAACTAGTGCAGTGCCCGTAGGAATTATGCATTCTGTAGTGTTAGCAGACGTAGGGCTGTTGGGTAGTGTAATGGCAAGACATATTTGCACTCCTCACATAGGTACAGGTTACACTGAAGTATTATTGTGATGCATGTTTCCTTTTCATTAAGAAATGTGTTAATGGTAGCCTTTTTGGAGAGTTACCAACAAATAAAGTTTGAGATTATGTAGTGGATGCAGTTGAATATACTGTAGATGTCAACGTTGCTGTCTAAACTATAAACTAAATGTCATAAAGAAAGACATTATTTAAAATGAAGTTATGGTTGAAATAGGATCACTTCTTTATTGTAAGGGTAAGTGTAGGGTAAGAATGGTCATGCAGTTGGACTCAAATGTAGGTTCATTTTATTGAATGTATGTAGCCTACTGTCCTGTATGACTTCGATGATGCTAGCTTTGACAGCCCACTCTCAGACAGATCGTAATAAATGTCCTTACAATGGGAACACAGTTTAAATAGGCTTCTCTGCTGGAGATGGCGTTACTATCCCCGCCCCGAATTCAGTGCACATTGCACGTTCAATGCACGCATAGGCTAGCTAATTTCACAGCAATTAACGTAAACAGGTTAACCTGACGTAAACAGCTCCTAAGAGCTACTTAAAAACTCGTGCACGTTGCGCTCGTGCACCTGACTTTAAGTTGATGGTTGGGAAACGCACGTACATAGAAAGTGTTACTTAGTGTACGATGTCGCGAAAATCCACGTAGGCCGTTAAGATACGTCGTTATCGGGAAACGAGGCCCTGTTCAATAATGGCTCGGCAGTTAGAAGGATATGATTGTGCATACAACGTTATTGCTACGTCCCTGTTGTAGTTGTAATTAGCTCGCAGGCAATGATGAGCAGGCAAAACTTCTGTCTGGCTGGGGGACTACCAAGTGTTCCGAAAGCTCGATATTTGGAAAAAATGTCCGAAATATCTTTACCAAATTAAACCCTCTGTTCCGAAATGGCTTTGTTCCAACCAGTGGTGCCGGATTCATGTTTGTGATGGGGTGGCAAAAAGTGCGTGTGCAAGGTGAAGAATGCAAGAGGTCAGCTCACTGGAGGAATTTTCATGTTTTACACATAGGCCTAAACAAGGAAGCTGGAAGTGCAGGCTCTGGCATAATTTTTTAAATATTTTAAGTGACACAAAACACACGCAGCATTTAATATGCGCAGCGGAGACGCCTACCGGGCCTTTACGCATATAACTGTTCCTAGGCAATATTTGTTAACTTAGCCTACTCTGGTTTTGAATATAGGGAAGGCTATCACTCGTGAGAAGGAAATCACCAGCAGATTGTCGCAGGACATTACGTAGATCTTGTTAAGCACTGACAAAGCATGCATGCGCAATGCACATCATAGGCTTGATTTTATGGAAGTTTATTAGACTCTTTATTCAAATGGCAATGCATTTGTCAAATGGCAATTCAATGTGCAAAGTGACAATGCAATCCGCAATTCAAATGGCAAACCAGTTGTCAAATGGCAATTCAATGTGCAAATGACAATGCAATCCGCAATTCAGTTTGTATTATTTTGAATAAAAATTTGAATGAACGCTTATTGCATTGCATTTCATATTGATACGGTTTTTTCGACTCTTTATTCAAATGAAAATGCATTTGTCAAATGGCAATTCAATGCGCAAAGTGACAATGCAATCCGCAATTCAAATGGAAAAGCAGTTGTCAAATGGCAATTCAATGTGCAAATGACAATGCAATCCGCAATCCAGTTTGTATTATTTTGAATAACAATTTGAATGAGCGCTTATTGCATTGCATTTCATATTGACACGGTCTTTTCGACTCTTTATTCAAATGGAAATTCAATGTAGTAGCTAAACAGCACCCCCAGTGTATTGCATTAGCATTTACCTGTCATCACGCTCTTTCTGTTGCAAAATTCAAATGAAAATGCAATCTGTCAGTCGCCCCATCAAGGCGGGTCCCTAGCTAACAGTTTTGCACGGTATTCTTATCTTCCACGCAAACTGACATGAAACATCACATACGTACATGCCGGTTCTTTTAACAATTCTACAATGAAACACTTAATAAAAAAAGAGCACGTTTGATAACTATGAACCCCCCCTGCCCAGATGAGCACGTCTCTAGCAAAGCACGAAATAATCACAGGTAATCATTATCAGCCCTATATCCCCGTTTGCTTCCCACGTTCCAATTAAACAGTTTGGGCCACCGATCAATGCACATAAACCCCAGCCCATTATATTCTTCACATCATCACATATATCACACAACAGTATCACATATTCCAATGTTCATATTAATGTCCATCCGAACGCATTATAGACACAGTGACTCAGATCTGCGGGGAAACCACCGCTTTAAGTGACAGTAGCCCTGCGCTCTGTCACATTACTCCCCCCTGAAGAGTGGACGTCCTCGTCCACTCAAGAAAGGTAGTCCTCTACAACGTTCAAATGTCAATCGGAAATGTTCTTTATCCTCATCCTTAATGTTCCGCTGGATTTTTGGGCCCTCTCCGGCCAATGCCGCTTGGGTTGCTGCTGTTGAGACTGGAGCTGCCGCTGCGCCTGGGACAACAGTCACTCCTGCTGTTCCTGAGACCACCGTCGGGACTGCTGCCACTAAGCCTTGGCCTCCTGCTTCCCCTCTCTCCTGCCGAACTCCCTCTTGGAGAACATTGAAGTGCTGCACCATACCTTTCGCCTTCTGTTTTTTCCGGGCTTGTTCCTGCTTGGTACGCTCCTCCTGGGCAGTCATTAGCCTCTGGAACATGTTGTGGAGTTCTTGCAGTGTCTTTTCCATAGCTGACTGGGAACAGTCATCATCTTCGTGGACTTGCTGCTTTTTCCTTGGCATTGTTGCTCCTCATCCGCCACCTTTCAGTCTGACCTGAGCACGCTTGTAGTTTCGCTGCCACCAAATGTGAAATAGTGTGCCCGAGCGGTTGGTTTGGTCAGACTTAAGGGATGGATGACGGCACAACAGTATTCCAAAAAGGGTTTTTTAATTTTCTATTTCTTTTCTACCTGCATGTTTAACAGACAAACCAAACAAACACACAAACAAACACTGAATGTAACATGAAACAAACACCGGGACAATGCCCACTTAGCTATGCACTAGCACCTGGTTTCAAACAACCATCACTTTAGGTCTGCTCACGTCAGCAACCTAACACACCGGGACAATGCCCACTAAACTATGCACCTGGTTTCTTCAATCCTCAACTTCGGTCTGCTCTCGTCAGCAACCTCCCTCAACTGAACTATGCGGCCCGTATTTAAACCAGCTGGCCGTTACCACTGACACACATTAAACAATTAACAGTTTCGCACGGTATTCTTATCTTCCACGCAAACTGACATGAAACATCACATACGTACATGCAGGTTCTATTAACAATTCTACAATGAAACACTTAATAAAAAAAGAGCACGTTTGATAACTATGAACCCCCCCTGCCCCGATGAGCACGTCTCTAGCAAAGCACGAAATAATCACAGGTAATCATTATCAGCCCTGCATCCCCGTTTGCTTCCCACGTTCCAATTAAACAGTTTGGGCCACCGATCAATGCACATAAACCCCAGCCCATTATATTCTTCACATCATCACATATATCACACAACAGTATCACATATTCCAATGTTCATATTAATGTCCATCCAAACGCATTATAGACACAGTGACTCAGATCTGCGGGGAAACCACCGCTTTAAGTGACAGTAGCCCTGCGCTCTGTCACATTTAGTGCACTTTTAATCGAACACTTTTCGCTTGACTAGCGGGGGCAATTATGCCGTGATTGATTAACAAAGAATTGTCTGAATTCGTGGGGGAGGTATACGTTAGCCATGTCGATGTCAGTAGCTTATTATGATTGCTCACTTGCTAACAACGTGCTTGCTAACGCACAGAGTGACGGCACCACATACTGCAGTCTGACAGAGCGCGCTAGTGCGAGCAGATACGTACACACAGCGTGATGATGCCACATCCTCTCTGATTAGAGTGTCCCGAATGTTGAAAATGAACGGTCTCTTGATCTCTCGTCACTGACTGGGCATCGAGGAGTCGAGGAGTCAAGAGGAGGAGTCAAGAGAGCTCTCTTAGGTTCGGAACGCACGGGAGGTCACGAACACCCCAAACAGCTGGTAATCCATTACATGCGGTTTTTAGTAAAACAATAAATGTTGGAACCACGATCGGTGTCCTAGCCTCCTTTCTGTATGTATGTGTATGTGTGCGCGATTGTATACAAGTGCAATGTATATGTGTTAGCTGCCGTGGAGAATTGGAGAAACGTTTGTATATCCTTGTGTGCGTTCGTGATCGTATGCCAGTGCAATGTGTGTGTGTTAGCGGTCCTTGTGCGTGTGCGTGTGCGTGTGTGTGTGTGTGTGTGTGTGTGTGTGTGTGTGTGTGTGTGTGTGTGTGTATGCGGTCGTGGATCTGGGTAGCAATGTGTCTTCCATGTGCGGTCGCCTTGGGACCGTCACATAGTTATTATTCTTTGCACCGACTTCTGTGCTTACAGTTTTTCTCAATTACTTTGGCGAATTTTTCCATTCACTGTTTACTTTTTTTACAGCTCACACACAGCCCTTAAGCTACAGTTGGATGGAGAGGGACAGAGAGAAGAGGAGCCTTGGAACCTTGGCGCAGGTGTCAGTGAAGCACAGGTGCAAGCCAGTTTAATGACCCTATTATGATGTCATAATGGCCCAATGTAAGTCAATGGGAAAATGTATATACATTTTTCTTTAATATCTTAAAAAGGAATAACAATACAGGGCATTTCATGCACTGTAATAAGAAGCCTAGGAAATACAATACAGGGCATTTCAAGGCTCCTCTTCTCTCTGTCCCTCTCCATTCAACTGTATAACTAGGAATATTAATAATAATAATACATTTTATTTAAAGCGCCTTTCATGACACCCAAGTCCAAAGACACCTTCCACACTCTCCTTTTTTTCTCTCTCCTTCTTTCTCTCTATCCCTCTCACTCCACTTTCTCTCACACTCCCTCTCTGCCCTACTCTTTTTTCTCCCCTTCTTTCAATATTTTCCCTCTTCACTCTATCTCTTTATCCATAGCCACTCTTGTTCATTCTTCTTTCCTTCTTCCACTCTTCCTTCCTTCTTCCACTCTTCTTTCCTTTCTTCTTTCCTTCTTCTACTCTTCTTCCCTTTCTTTTTTCTTTTCTTCTTTCCTTCTTCCACACTTCTTTTCTTCTTTCACTCTTCTTTCGTTTCTTTTTCCTTTCTTGACTTTTGCATTTCATGCACTGGTATTTCTTTCAAGAAATGCAGTTACAGTGCATGAAATGCCATGTATTGTTATTCCTACGTGGCTTCTTATTACAGTGCATAAAATGCCCTGTATTGTTATTCCTAGGCTTCGTAATTTTCTTACCTTTTTCTGCGATTAATTCAGCTCGAACCGCTTAACTTAGAAACTTTGTTCAATCTTTGTCGTGTAGGTCTTGTAAGGGACACTTATGCTATGTTTTTTTTCACTTTTCTAAACGTAATACTTTTTAAGATATTAAAGCAAAACTAATATACATTTTCCCATTGACTTACATTGGGCCATTATGGCATCATAATAGAGTCATTATACTGGCTTGCACCTGTGCTTCACTGACACCTGCGCCAAGGTTCTAAGGCTCCTTTTCTCTCTGTACCTCTCCATTCAACTGTATAACTAGGAATATTAAGAGACACCTTCCATACTCTACTTTTTTTTTCTCCATCTTTCTATCCCTCTCACTCTACTTTCTCTCACACTCCATCTCTTTGCTTCACTCCATTTTCTCTCCTTGTACTGGCCTCACTGAGCTCCTTGTTCAGTTATTCAGTTAGTTAAACACCAACACACAACAAGCTTTGTCACCGAGGGTGAAGTTTATCTCATGTAATGGTGTGAAACTGCAATACTGCTTTTTTTCTCTGCAACACTAGAAAACCTGTGTCAGCTAGCACATAATAAATTACACTGTCTAATGAATATCAAGCAAGTCGCCAATACAATTGTATTCGATTACTCAATTCTGCATTCACGCGTGGAAAACAATGTATACGGGCTGAAAACGTGAGCAGTAGTTCAGCTAAATAAAAATGTGTCTTTTTTTGTATTTTTCAATTATGTTAGCGTTCATCTCCGATGTCACAATAAATTTAACTATTTTTAAAATAGTCATATTTGTGTAAATAAAATTGAGCTCACAAGAAAAAAGACCAATTTTTCTGGAATGGGGCTGTAAGCACTAGAAGTATTTAAGAAATGCAAATATACTGTATGCATAAACTACATGCATTTTCTAGCAGTTTAAATACACTGAAGAGCATATTTTTTCAACCTGGGCAATATTTATTTATTTGTTTTCTAGATTCCTCTTGCAGTCTGCATTCTAAATGTATATCTCTCTTTTCCTATGACTTTCCGATTGTCTGTGTTTCTGTCTTGACAGCCGCCTCCTCAGTTCCCGCTGATGTTACCCAGGTGATTGTGACAACCCGCTCTGATACTCACATAGAGCTAGAGTGGACCAAGGTCAACGACATCAACACTTACATACTGAAATCGAGCGATGGCACTGAAACCCCCATCACTGGATCAGCTGGGAATAAAGTGACACACACAGTGTCACCTCTATTTGCTGGAACAGAATACTCGTTCACTCTCTTCACGGTGTTTGAGTATGTGAAAAGCAGAGGATATGTGGTCTCAGCAGCTACAGGTATATCTCTTTTTTTAATGCAAAATTTCAATTTTTCTCCACAACATTTGAAAACAGGATAGTACAGGGCATTTTATGCACTGTAATTATACTGCCTAATGTATATCTAGCATGTCGACAACAACATTGTATTAGATCACTCATACTCTAAATTCAAACGCTTGGAAAACAATCTGGGCTGAAAACGTGACAGGTATTTCAGCTAAATAAAAATGTGTCTTTTTTTCTTATTCTTTGATTATGTTAGCGTTAATATCCAATGTCACAATAAATAAAACCATTTTTAAAATTGTGTTAAAAAAAAAATTAAGCTCAACAGAAAAAATACAGATTCTTTTGGAATGGGGCTTTAAAGCACTACAAGTATTTAAGAAATGCAAATATACTGTAAACTAGAAACTACATGCATTTTCTAGCACAGTTTAAATACACCTAAGAGCACCTTTTTTCAACCTGGGCAATATTTATTTATTTGATTTCTAGATTCCTATTGCAGTCTGCATTCTAAATGTATATCTCTCTTTTCCTATGACCTTCCATCTGTCTGTGTTTCTGTCTTATCCACCCCCTCCCCTTCAGGTCCCGCTGCTGTTACCCAGGTGAATGTGATAACCCGCTCTACTACTCACATAGAGCTAGAGTGGACCAAGGTCAACGACACCAACACTTACATACTGAAATCGAGCGATGGGACTGAAACCCCCATCACTGGATCAGCTGGGAATAAAGTGACACACACAGTGTCATCTCTCTTTGTTGGAACAGAATACTCGTTCACTCTCTTCACGGTGATTGAGGAATGGAGAAGCAGAGGATATGTGTTCTCAGCAGTTACAGGTATGTCTCTTTTTTTTAATGCAAAATTTCAAGGAAGTTGCTTTTTTTCTCCACAACATTTGAAAACCTGTGTCAGCTAGCTCATAAAAAAAACCTAGAAAATGCATTCAGGAAATGCAAAAGTTAAGAAAGGAAGAAGAAAGGAAAGACGATTAGAAGAAGGAAAGAAGAGTGGAAGAAGGAAAGAAGAAAGGAAAGAAGAGTGTAGAAAGGAATGAAGAGTGGAAGCAGGAAAGAAGAAAGGAACGAGGAGTGTAGAAAGGAAAGAAGAGTGGAAGAAGGAAAGAAGAAAGGAAAGTAGAGTGGAAGAAGGAAAAAAGAAAAGAAAGAAGAGTAAAAGAAGGAAAGAAGAGTGAAAGAAGTAAAGAAGAGTGGAAGAAGGAAAGAAGAAAGGAAAGAAGAGTGGAAAAGAAGGAAAGAAGAGTGGAAAAGGGAAAGAAGAGTGAACAAGAGTGGCTATGGATAAAGAGATAGACAGTGAAATGGGAAAATATTGAAAGAAGGAGTGAAAAATGGAGTTAATATGAATAAGAATCCTAGGAATAACAGTACAGGGCATTTTATGCACTGTAATTACACTGCATAATGTATATCTAGCATGTTGCCAACAACATTGTATTAGATCACTCATACTCTACATTCAAACGCTTGGAAAACAATGTGGGCTGAAAACGTGACAAGTATTTCAGCTAAATAAAAATGTGTCTTTTTTCCTTATTCATTGATAATGTTAGCGTTCATATCCGATGTCACAATAAATGAAACCATTTTTAAAATAGTCATATTTGTGTTAAAAAAAAATTAAGCTCAATAGAAAAAATACAGATTCTTTTGGAATTGGGCTTTAAAGCACTAAACTATTTAAGAAATGCAAATATACTGTAAACATAAACTACATGCATTTTCTAGCACAGTTTAAATACACCGAAGAGCATCTTTTTTCAACCTGGGCAATATTTATTTGATTTCTAGATTCCTCTTGCAGTCTGCATTCTAAATGTATATCTCTCTTTTCCTATGACCTTCCATCTGTCTGTGTTTCTGTCTTATCCACCCCCTCCCCTTCAGTTCCCGCTGCTGTTACCCAGGTGATTGTGACAACCCGCTCTGATACTCACATAGAGCTAGAGTGGACCAAGGTCAACGACATCAACACTTACATACTGAAATCGAGCGATGGGACTGAAACCCCCATCACTGGATCAGCTGGGAATAAAGTGACACACACAGTGTCACCTCTATTTGCTGGAACAGAATACTCGTTCACTCTCTTCACGGTGTTTGAGTATGTGAAAAGCAGAGGATATGTGTTCTCAGCAGCTACAGGTATGTCTCTTTTTTTAATGCAAAATTTCAATTTTTCTCCACAACATTTGAAAACAGGATAGTACAGGGCATTTTATGCACTGTAATTATACTGCCTAATGTATATCTAGCATGTCGACAACAACATTGTATTAGATCACTCATACTCTACATTCAAACGCTTGGAAAACAATCTGGGCTGAAAACGTGACAGGTATTTCAGCTAAATAAAAATGTGTCTTTTTTCCTTATTCTTTGATTATGTTAGCTTTAATATCCAATGTCACAATAAATAAAACCATTTTTAAAATAGGCATATTTGTGTTAAAAAAAAAATTAAGCTCAACAGAAAAAATACAGATTCTTTTGGAATGGGGCTTTAAAGCACTACAAGTATTTAAGAAATGCAAATATACTGTCAACTAGAAACTACATGCATTTTCTAGCACAGTTTAAATACACCTAAGAGCACCTTTTTTCAACCTGGGCAATATTTATTTATTTGATTTCTAGATTCCTATTGCAGTCTGCATTCTAAATGTATATCTCTCTTTTCCTATGACCTTCCATCTGTCTGTGTTTCTGTCTTATCCACCCCCTCCCCTTCAGGTCCCGCTGCTGTTACCCAGGTGAATGTGATAACCCGCTCTACTACTCACATAGAGCTAGAGTGGACCAAGGTCAACGACACCAACACTTACATACTGAAATCGAGCGATGGGACTGAAACCCCCATCACTGGATCAGCTGGGAATAAAGTGACACACACAGTGTCATCTCTATTTGCTGGAACAGAATACTCGTTCACTCTCTTCACGGTGATTGAGGAATGGAGAAGCAGAGGATATGTGTTCTCAGCAGTTACAGGTATGTCTCTTTTTTTTAATGCAAAATTTCAAGGAAGTTGCTTTTTTTCTCCACAACATTTGAAAACCTGTGTCAGCTAGCTCATAAAAAAAACCTAGAAAATGCATTCAGGAAATGCAAAAGTTAAGAAAGGAAGAAGAAAGGAAAGACGATTAGAAGAAGGAAAGAAGAGTGGAAGAAGGAAAGAAGAAAGGAAAGAAGAGTGTAGAAAGGAATGAAGAGTGGAAGCAGGAAAGAAGAAAGGAAAGAAGAGTGTAGAAAGGAATGAAGAGTGGAAGCAGGAAAGAAGAAAGGAACGAGGAGTGTAGAAAGGAAAGAAGAGTGGAAGAAGGAAAGAAGAAAGGAAAGTAGAGTGGAAGAAGGAAAAAAGAAAAGAAAGAAGAGTAAAAGAAGGAAAGAAGAGTGAAAGAAGTAAAGAAGAGTGGAAGAAGGAAAGAAGAAAGGAAAGAAGAGTGGAAAAGAAGGAAAGAAGAGTGGAAAAGGGAAAGAAGAGTGAACAAGAGTGGCTATGGATAAAGAGATAGACAGTGAAATGGGAAAATATTGAAAGAAGGAGAGAAAAATGGAGTTAATATGAATAAGAATCCTAGGAATAACAGTACAGGGCATTTTATGCACTGTAATTACACTGCATAATGTATATCTAGGATGTTGCCAACAACATTGTATTAGATCACTCATACTCTACATTCAAACGCTTGGAAAACAATGTGGGCTGAAAACGTGACAAGTATTTCAGCTAAATAAAAATGTGTCTTTTTTCCTTATTCATTGATAATGTTAGCGTTCATATCCGATGTCACAATAAATGAAACCATTTTTAAAATAGTCATATTTGTGTTAAAAAAAAAATTAAGCTCAATAGAAAAAATACAGATTCTTTTGGAATTGGGCTTTAAAGCACTAAACTATTTAAGAAATGCAAATATACTGTAAACATAAACTACATGCATTTTCTAGCACAGTTTAAATACACCGAAGAGCATCTTTTTTCAACCTGGGCAATATTTATTTGATTTCTAGATTCCTCTTGCAGTCTGCATTCTAAATGTATATCTCTCTTTTCCTATGACCTTCCATCTGTCTGTGTTTCTGTCTTATCCACCCCCTCCCCTTCAGTTCCCGCTGCTGTTACCCAGGTGATTGTGACAACCCGCTCTGATACTCACATAGAGCTAGAGTGGACCAAGGTCAATGACATCAACACTTACATACTGAAATCGAGCGATGGCACTGAAACCCCCATCACTGGATCAGCTGGGAATAAAGTGACACACACAGTGTCACCTCTATTTGCTGGAACAGAATACTCGTTCACTCTCTTCACGGTGATTGAGGAAGTGAGAAGCACAGGATATGTGTTCTCAGCAGTTACAGGTATGTCTCTTTTTTTTAATGCAAAATTTCAAGGAAGTTGCTTTTTTTCTCCGCAACCCTTGAAACCCTGTGTCAGCTAGCTCATAATAAACTAGAAAATGCATTTCCTGAAGGAAAAACCAGTGCAGGAAATGCAAAAGTTAAGAAAGGAAAAAGATGAGAAAGAAGAGTATTATTCTTTTTATCTTTTTCTGCGCTTAATTCAGCTTGAACCGCTTAAAGGCACAATATGCAACAATTATGCTTCAGGATTAGGGTTAGGATAAGCAGTTTAACCTTAAAATAACAGCTTAAAAAAATTGGGGCGCTACAATGACTTTAAATATGGAGAATTGCGTCTGTGCCAATGGCATAGCAGGGTCGATAGGCATATAACTGCGTTCTGTAGTTTTGCCTGCCGATGCCCGCCGACCTGACTTTGATTACCTTCTGCCGATCTAGTAAGTAGCTTATTTGCTGTCTTGCTTAGTCTTGTGTTGCACATGATTGATGTTTGACTGTGTAAGGACAGTCGTTGAGTAATTAGTTTGTCATAATGTCAAAGTCAGCACATTTCAAGAGATTTCGTTAGTTTTAGCTGCTAGCATACCTTTAGCGAATAGCTATTAATCCTTAATGCACCTTTAACGTAGAAACTTTGTTCAATCTTCGCGTAGGTGCTACTGGTGCATTTTTCTAAACTTTTTTTTACTTTTTAAGGTATTAAAGAAACACTGATGAAAAATATCCCATTGACTTACATTGGGCCATTGTGACATCATAATAGGGTCATTAAACTGGCTTGCACCTGTACTTCACTGACACCTGAGCCAAGGTTCCAAGGCTCCTTTTAGCTCTGTCCCTCTCCATTCAACTGTATAATTAAGATAGCACGAGTGGGAGTAGGGTAGGTAAGGGATAATCCCACGGGTGGTGTTCGGCCGTAGCCATCGAGGCCGCAGGCCGAGTAGCGTAGGCAACAACACCCGTGGGATTATCCCTTACCTACCCCACTCTCACTCCCACTCCCACGAGTGCTATATTGCTTTTATAAAACAATTCTACCGTCAACAAATTAACATTTCAACACGAAGTTATTGATTAAAAATGGTTTATTTCGCCATTGTTTCTCCGCAACAAAAAATAGTTCCATTGTCAACGTCTTGGTTTGGAATTTTAAAAACTTTGAATTAACGGTTATCATCAATGCGAATGTGTTATCGCGGAGTGATTTATTTTTAGCTGTGAAAAGTCCCGTAACTGTATGTTGACGAATAACCTATAGCATGGAACGTCTCTCGTCCAATCAGAAACAGCTAAATTACGCGATAGAACCTAATTGTTTTACTAATGCAGCTGGGGGTTCACTTACTTTTGAAAATAGGCCTACACTAATTCCATGTTTCATGTAGTTTTCTGGCTTCTCAAACTATTTCTTCTAAACAAGTCTACATGCAAATGATAAACATAAACCTTACATTTCATCTATGGAAAATTGGTGGTAAAAAAATGAAAAATCATGGTAAAACAGAAAACGCTTAAGTGCTCAAGGGGTTCACATACTTTCAAGTGGCACTGTATATGGTTTCTGTATGTTGTTTCCCCTCATTGCCCATAGACACCTAGTTTATTGTAGGCTAACCGATGAACTTGATTTACGTGCAAACTTTGAAGGTTGGCTACGTATATTGTTTAACTAGCCAACCTTTATTATTAGGCTATCATTATTAGTGTGCTTGCCCGAAGGGAAGCACAGTATTGTTATCGTTAAGTTTTCTTTATTTATTCTGCCCGATTTTCTTGCAGCTAACTACTCCTCGCCCGTTTGAGATAGAGACGCCATTCAAACACCGAAATGTCCAGCTCGATCCCGTGCAACCTGCTATGACTTTTCGTGGCGGTACTCCTTGTCACTCCTTTTTTATTCCTCTTTTTCATCCCCTTTTTCTCTCATTGACTAACATGGGGAAGGTTGAGCCATTGTGACGTCACCCGCTCTATCAGTCGTTCTCCATTCAACTGTAGGAATATTAAGAGACACCTTCCAGGGCTCTACAGTGCGAGTATTTCACTCGCATAAATAGGTACGTGCAAACTTGAAAAATAATTTACAAGCACAGTGTGCGAGTGACAGACAGTTGTCAATACGGCGCCAAAAAGTGAAGCATTCCATTGATTTCACATGGAAACAACTGACAGGGTCGCGACTCCAGGGTTTTCGACGGGACCAACAGCAGCAGCAGCATAATCATCATCTGGATTTACTGACATTTTCGGTATATATAAACACATAATATCAATTGGTAACTGGTGTGTTGTATACTTTATAAACATTTATGTTTTACGTTAACTTATTACACTAGGCAGCAGTATTGTGAAGTAGAGCTAGAAATGGCTTTGCTAGCTCCCATATTGTAGCTCACACCAGCAACTGCTCAATTTAGGACAGAAAGGAGTTTGGTAAATTAGCTTGTAACTGTCAATGATAACTAGTTATTAGAATATATTAGCCAACGTTAAGTTGACTTCAAAGGGGCAGTCGAGTGTTTAGGTTGTGTCAGCTAGCTTGGAAAGCTAGCTAATAATTACAGTGCATGAAATGCCCTGTATTGTTATTCCTAGGCTTCTTCTTCTTCTTATTCTTGTTACCTTTTTCTGCGATTAATTCAGCCCGAACCGCTTAACGTAGAAACTTCATTCAAACTTTGTCGCGTAGGTCTTGTAAAGGACACTTGTGCTATGTATTTTTCACTTTTCTAAACTTTATACTTTTTAAGATATTAAATAAAAACGAATCGAAATTTTCCCATTTACTTACATTGGGCCATTATGACATCATAATAGGGTATTTAAACTGGCTTGCACCTGTGCTTCACTGACAGCTGCACCAAATCAAAGGAACCTCTTCTCTGTCCCTCTCAATTTAACTGTAATTAGGAACATTAAGACACCTTCCATTCTCTACTTTTTTTCTCTCCATCTCTCCATCTTTCTCTCTATCCCTCTCAGTCTACTTTCTCTCACACTCAATCTCTCTTCTTCACTCCATTTTTATCTCCTTTTTTCAATATTTTCACTCTCTTTTTCTCTTTCACTCTTCTTTCCTTCTTCCACTCATCTTTCCTTCTTCCACTCTTCTTTCCTTCTTTCACTTTTCTTTCCTTTCTTCACTCTCCTTTCTTCTTTCCTTTTTTCACTCTTCTTTCCTTTTCTTCTTTCCTTCTTCAACTATTATTTCCTTTTTTCACTCTTCTTTCCTTTCTTCACTCTTCATTCTTTTCTTCTTCCACTCTTCTTTCCTTTCTTCACTCTTCTTTCCTTCATCCTCTCTTCTCTCCTTTCTTCACTCTTCTATCCTTTCTTCTTTCCTTCTTCCACTCTTCTTTCCTTTCTTCTTTCCTTCTTTCACTCTTCTTTCTTTTCTTCTTCCTTTCCTAACTTTTGCATTTCATGCACTGGTATTTCCTTCAGGAAATGCATTTTCTAGTTTTTGATTGAAGCTTCACGTTAGCCTCTGTAAACGTTTAGCTAGCTAACGTTAGCTAACTATGAGGTAGCATATCCCAAGTAACTTGTTGTGACCGATAGCGTGAGTTAACATTAACCCGTGTCCTGGGAGTAATGATTCATGAGAGACCTTGAATCATTAGGTTAACTGAAAAACATTTGAGGATGTACACACAGCGTAGCTGTTGTAGTGTGCTCAGTTTTCGAAAACTAGACTGAAACTAAGAAGGATAACTATGACTAAATGTGACTAAAACTAATATGCACTGAATCTAAATTAGCTGCTGAATCTAAAATAGCTGCCAAAATGAACACTGAGATGTATTAATTTTGGCAGCTATTTTAGATTCAGTCTTAAGACAAAAATGCATATTAGTTTTAGTCACATTTAGTCATAGTTATCCTTCTTAGTTTCAGAAGAGGTTTTTCATGGTTGCTAGCTCTAATCAGATGTACTATAGGCTTATAAGAGAAGACTAACTTTTTATGCCAACGAACACCAATAACTAGAACTAATTTGACAGACTATAAACCAATGTGATACACGTGCTCTCTAGCTATACAGTAAAAGTGTTGCTTACGTTTGATACTAGACCTACAGTCTAACTCTAACTGCATTAAGTCTAACATATAGGCCTATCTTACAATAAACTTTAAGTAAAGCTGGCTATGTAACCGCATTCATTCCAATATTGTTGCAGAGATGTTTCCTTTTACCAAGATAGCAATTTCAACAATTCACTTAGCTCAGTAAGTCAGTATAACGAAACTCTGAGATACCCTCATATGTCTAAACGTCAGTGGAGCCAAAATATAATGGTTGAGCTTGGTTGCTTGCTAAAATATATTGGAAGAAGGCCCCACTACACTGATTGAGTAGATGTAAATACATGTTAATTCATAGGCACTTGTTCTCTCTGTCACAGAGCAAGCACACTCTCGCAGTTCGTTCACGAAACGCATTCTAGTTATCATTATTATTATTATTATTACTACTACTACTATCATATCAAATTAAACAAATGGTTCCAACCCCTTTAGCCTACATGAAAAGCCAGGAGAAGGCGAACCAAAAGTTTCTTCCAAAACACGGTATTCTGCGCATGTTGCGAGTTTATGAAGCCCTATAGCAATTTGCTCGTCTGTGGGGACAGGCTTTCGGTAGCAGAACACTTGCAGGAGACACATCACATCAATTGGCATAATTTGTTCGAATCCTGACCTGGTTAGCCTTAAGTTTTCCACCCACGGCTGATCAGTGAAGTGGGCCACACCAAATGAAAAAACTCCCTAGACCGCGCTCGCTCCCAGATGTACGGAGGCCTGTATGGGTATGGAATTCGCTGCTATCGGAGAGCGTAAAATATGTAAAATCATACGCCTTCTCCTTCTAGCAGCTATTAAAGTAAATAGCTCAATAGCTACAGCATTGATAATTCTGACTGCGGAGAGGAGGGCGTACATGATAGCCTACCAAATTTGACTGAGGACTCAGATGATTGGAAAACGGTCGCTGATGCGCATTTCAATTTCAATTTCAATTTCAATTTTATTAAGGATAGCCCCTTGAGATGCAACATCTCGTTTTCAAGGGGTCCATTTGGTTTGTGCGAATCACTGAATGCGCATAGCTAATGCGAATGAGCTGAATGGAAACGCACCTACTGACACCTGCTCCAATTCCATGGAACCTCTCCTCTCTGTCCCTCTCAATTAAACTGTAACTAGGAACATTAAAGCCTTATTTATACTTCGGTAGACGACACTTTTGAAAAGGTCGCCGACACAAAAAAAAAAGTGTCGTCCAGGCTTGTGTGTTTATACTTCAGGCGAACAGTCGCCGAGTTCGTCATAATGGGAGAGGCACTTTTCTTTTCTTTTTTAAACGTAATTTTTTTGGGAAATCAGCTGTTGGAATCAGCTGTTGACCGCTCGAGGAAAATTCAAACAACGAATCAACAACGCTTGCCGTCTATCTAGCCAATCACACTTGCACGACACTTTGACTTCAGCGCCAGTAGAAATGTCTCCATGTAGCCGACACTTCAAAACGACGGTTTAAAGCAGGGGTAGGCCTATCCAATTAAAATTCTAAGGGGTCCAGTTTCCAAAATTTTCCTCAAGCTTGGGTCCGGAGGTCTATCACACATTTTTTTATGACCGTTGATTTCACTGGAGTCATAAGGACACAAGGGTGTGTCCATTTATCTTTCTTTTGACTTTGACTGCATGTGTTTTATGTAGGCTACCAACAGTCAAGGTATGCATTATGATTCAGGGGCATATTTAGCCGATATAAGTAGGCCTATAGGCGCTAGTAGTGTCTGTTTGGTCAACAACTGACTATCAGATCAAATGAAGGTCTATATTTCAATAATATTTCAGCAGTGTTTATTGTGTTTTTCCATATTATTAACATTAAACATAGTGTCCAGTAGATTCCCTAGCAAAGTTTTAGCTACAGCACCCATGCACTCGTTTGCTCGTTGTTGGGCAGTGAATGAATTAGTCAGGATGATGGTAGATCGGGCATACTGGGCTTTCAGATCATGTATTTTCTGTGCTCGCAGTTCGGATTTGAGAGGGTTATTTTGATCAAATTATGTGTGCTTCATATCGTAGTGGCGTTTCACGTTGACGAGTGGCACCGTCTCAGAGCATATCAGGCACACAGGCTTACAGCTGCGCGCAGGCAGAATGAACATGTACACGTCTGTCCACTCCTCTTTTAAAGCTCGGTTCTCGCTGTCTACCTTTCTCTTCTTAGAGCATGCCATCTTTCTCTTCAACCGCGAACTGCAATTAATCTTTACCTCTCAACTCTCTCGCACAGTCAATTTGTCTGCAGCTCGTGCGTGCACCAGACCCACAGCTCGCAGCTTTCTGATTGGCTACTGGCATTATAAAGTTTAAACAAAATCATAGCCTACCATAAAGTTATGGTTAATTTAATGTATTTAAATGGTTTGTAAAAGTCACCCAAACATCAGTTGTTAAAACCGCTTGGTCAAATTATTTAAAAAAACATTTTTTTTTTTTTTTGCAATTATGTCTTGGTCCGGAGACGATGTCAGTTGGGTCCGGACCCGGACCGCGGTCCGCCTATTGCCGACCCCTGGTTTAAAGTGTCGTCCAGGCACGTGCAGAGGGGGGGGCTAAGGGGGCTTGAGCACCTGCCCCTTTTGCCCTTGATGCCCAAAGTGCCCTTTTGTCAGAGTGTTTTTTTATCATTATTATTTTTATTATTAATATTTTTTAATTTATGTGTGAAAAGTCCGTCTGTGCGTTCCAAAATAATAATACATTAACGAAATGATAATAATTTAGATCTACCTTGGTCGGTCACATGATCCACAACGTGCCCTCACTCTGCCCTGACGTGACCTGCTGACCGACGCCTCGGATAAGTTGTGTCTCTGGAGCTCCCGTTTTCTAGGTAAGCCGAGTCGTCTTGTGATGCCAAATGTACCATGATGACTCGGGAATAACTCGGTGTAAAGTTTGCTATAGGGGCTTATATGCCTCTCTCTTGTACGTCGCTTTGAACAAAAGCGTCTGCTAAATGACTGCATGCAAATATGAGCCAAAAATAGTTGATTAACTCCCGTAAATAAACTTGTCAATGTATGAAGTTTGTATCGTTTAATATAGAGCGTGGTCTTTAAATCTGCGAGCATTTTCGTTAATTTCACGTCATGATTTTGTATTGGTTGGTGAATTTTGGTAACGTTATTTCATATCAATCAGAGAGAGAGAGAGAGGGCCAGATAGCGAAAGCGAGCAGAAGTCTTTGAGCAGAAGAAACAAGAGGACGAGTGCGAGAACTTAAACTGAAACACAGGGAATTTCTGATAGCAACAGTGTATATGAGTGCGACAACTTAAACTGAAACACGGCATTTCTGCAAGCAACAGTGTATTTGAGTGCAGACAATCCGTCTTGAGCAGGATCTCCCCCCCCCCCCTCCATCCGTCTCACTCCCTCTCTCCATCTCTCACTCCCTCCCTCTCTCTCTCCATCCATCTCACTCATTGAAAATTGTATGTTGAAATGGACCCACATTGACTTTAAACATTGCACCCTTTTGACAACTTTCATACTCACAGTGAAACACAGCTGTCTACAGTACTTGCTGCCTGTAAAATTATAGTTTAAAGGCCTTGTTCCCTTAAAGTTCCCCCACTCATTTAAAACCTAATGAGTATGCACCTGTTTGTGAAATGGCCGTATGTGTGTGTGTGTGTAAGTCTGTGTGTGTTGGCAGCTGTGGAGACACTGTAATGTGTCTTGGGGTATAAACCAACCCCTTGTGACAACACTGTCCTATAGTGTGAAATGAACTCAGCGTCACACTGGTGGAAATGACCGTCACACCAGTGGACATAGGCTATAGAAAAGGCCTAGATAAATACATTTATACAAATCCGTGCTACATATGCCCCCTTTTTAACTTTGAGCACCTGCCCCTCTAAAGGTCTCTGCACGGCCCTGGTGTCGTCCATGACGTAATTTTTGTCGGCGACCTTTTCAAAAGTGTCTTGTACGGAGTATAAATTAGGCTTAAGACACCTTCCATTCTCTACTTTTTTTTCTCCATCTCTCCATCTTTCTCTCTATCCCTCTCAGTCTACTTTCTCTCACACTCCATCTCTCCTCTTCACTCCATTTTCTCTCCTTTTTTCAATATTTTCACTCTCTTTATCTCTTTATCCAGAGCCACTCTTGTTCACATGTCTTCCCATTTCTTCTTTCTTTCTTCCACTCTTCTTCCCTTTCTTCTTTCCTTCTTCCACTCTTCTTTCCTTTATTATTTCCTTTCTCCACTCTTCTTTCCTTTCTTATTTTATTCGTCCACTCTTCTTTTCTTCTTCCACTTTTCTTTCCATTCTCCACTCTTCTTTTCCTTTCTTCTTTCCTTCTTCCAATTTTCTTTCCTTTCTTCTTTCTTTTTTCAACTCCTCTTTCCTTCTTTCACTCTTCTTTTCTTTCTTCTTTTCTGCTTTCATTCTTTTTTCTTTTATTCTTTCCTTCTACTCTTCTTTCCTCCTTCCACACTTCTTTCTTCTTTTCTTTTACCCTTCTTTCATTTTCCATTTTCTTTCCTTCTTTCACTCTTCTTTCCTTCTTCCACTCTTCTTTCCTTCTTTTACTATACCTTTCTCATTAGCTTCTTTCACTCTTCTTTCTTTTCTTATTCCTTTCCTAACTTTTGCATGTCATGCACTGGTATTTCCTTCAGGAAATGCATTTTCTAGTATTACAGTGCATGAAATGCCCTGTATTGTTATTTCTACGTTGCTTATTCTCCTTATTCTTTTTACTTTTTTCTGCGCTTAATTCAGCTTGAACCGCTTAAAGTAGAAACTTTGTTTAAACTTTGTCGTGTAGGTCTTCTTAAGGACACTTCAGCTATGTATTGTTCATTTTCCTTCCCTGTTTTCTACCCTTTATAAAAAATGTCCCATTGACTTACATTGGGCCATTATGACATCATAATAGGGTCATTTAAACTGGTTTGCACCTGTGCTTCACTGGCACATGTGCCCAGGTTCCAAGACTCCTCTTCTCTCTGTCCCTCTCCATTCAACTGTAGGCCTACTCTTTAAAAGCACAAGTCGGGTTCATCCTCTGTCGGTTAAATCTTCTTGGACAAGATGAAATGATAGGCTTAGCCATACCACGGAGCAGGTAGGAATGACGGCAAGGCTATTTGATAGTTAAACAACACGTGTTTTAGCCTAATATAAGAAGTGCAAAAAGCAAGTTCTGAGACTTTCTACATGGGTTAATTTATTTACATGGCTGGGTTTTGTGGTATGTGTTTTCACTCACATTGACGAATTATTTGAATGATCTGTCTTAAAACTCAGCGGAGAGGTTAGAAAGTCACTTCTATTAGTTATCTAATTGGTTAAATATAGCATTAATAGTCAAACAAAGTATGCGGTCCCCTTAATGGTAAAGCTATGACCGTGTGTGCAGGGTAACGGGGTGTTCTCCCCTTAGACTAATCTACAGGCTGACGGTACTGCCAAGTATCTTGGCTGTGTAGAAGTAACACACAAATAAAGCTGACTGACTTGAAGGAAGTTAGCAACATTTAGCCTATACTTTCCGAATTAATTACCCGACATCAAAACAAAGGAAATTACGAGAATGTTCACCAAGTTAAAATGAATAGTGAGATTCTTAAAATATATTAAGAGACATCTTCCATACACTACTTTTTTTTCCATCTTTCTCTCTATCCCTATCACTCTACATTCTCTCACACTCCATCTCTCTGCTTCACTTCATTTTCTCTCCTTCTTTCAAAATGTTCCCTCTTCACTCTCTCTTTCCTGATTCCTCTCTTCTTTCCTACTCTTCTTTCCTTTCTTGACTTTTGCATTTCATGCACTGGTATTTCCTTCAGGAAATGCATTTTCTAGTTCTTATTACAGTGCATGAAATGCCCTGTATTGTTATTAAAACTTTTCTTATTACAGTGCATGAAATGCCCTGTATTGTTATTCCCAGGCATTTTCCTCTTCTTATTCTTCTTACCTTTTTCTGCGATTAATTCAGCCCGAACCGCTTAACGTAGAAACTTCATTCAAACTTTGTAGGTCTTGTAAAGGACACTTATGCTATGTATTTTTCACTTTTCTAAACTTTATACTTTTTAAGATATTAAATAAAAATGAATCGAAATTTTCCCATTGACTTACATTGGACCATTATGACATCATAATAGGGTCTTTAAACTGGCTTGCACCTGTGCTTCACTGACAGCTGCACCAAATCAAAGGAACCTCTTCTCTGTCCCAATTTAACTGTAACTAGGAACATTAAGACACCTTCCATTCTCTACTTTTTTTCTCTCCATCTCTCCATCTTTCTCTCTATCCCTCTCAGTCTACTTTCTCTCACACTCAATCTCTCTTCTTCACTCAATTTTTATCTCCTTTTTTCAATATTTTCACTCTCTTTTTCTCTTTCACTCTTCTTTCCTTCTTCCACTCTTCTTTCCTTCTTCCACTCTTCTTTCCTTCTTTCACTTTTCTTTCCTTTCTTCACTCTCCTTTCTTCTTTCCTGCTTTCACTCTTCTTTCCTTTTCTTCTTTCCTTCTTCAACTATTATTTCCTTCTTTCACTCTTCTTTCCTTTCTTCACTCTTCTTTCTTTTCTTCTTCCACTCTTCTTTCCTTTCTTCACTCTTCTTTCTTTTCTTCTTTCCTTCTTTCACTATTCTTTCCTTCATCCTCTCTTCTCTCCTTTCTTCACTCTTCTATCCTTTCTTCTTTCCTTCTTTCACTATTCTTTCCTTCATCCTCTCTTCTCTCCTTTCTTCACTCTTCTATCCTTTCTTCTTTCCTTCTTCCACTCTTCTTTCCTTTCTTCTTTCCTTCTTTCACTCTTCTTTCTTTTCTTCTTCCTTTCCTAACTTTTGCATTTCATGCACTGGTATTTCCTTCAGGAAATGCATTTTCTAGTTCTTATTATTCTTTTTACCATTTTCTATGCATTTTTCTAAACTTTATACTTTTTAAGATATTAAAGAAAAACTAATACAAATTCTCCCATAGACCTATATTGGGCCACCTGCTCGGCCTCTGGAGACCCACACTACACCTCCTTTGACAGACGCACCTATGACTTCCAGGGTACATGTCGTTATGTCCTGGCATCAGTTTGCAATGGAACGCAAGGCCTACCTCACTTTCAGGTGGAAGCCAGGAATGAGGCATGGAATGGTCTGCAGGTCTCCATCACTGTGGCAGTATACGTCAATGTGTCTGGACATCTGGTGTACATCTCAAAAGACAATCAGGCGACTGTGCAGGTAAGGGTTAAGTCCAAAGTCATCTTCATTCTCATTCCATCATGGTGGAACCAGTTACTCAACCTGTCATATTTTCTCTTATCATGCTTGAAGTCACTTTCAAAAGATCTGCCAAGAACTAGTTTGTTAACTAATCAATATAAAAATGATAAGTCATTATATTTCCTCACGCTTTCTTATTTGTTGTGATAACATTCGTTATTAATGCTGAAGTAACATTAGTTCGTTTTACGGTGAGATTAGTTTCTGCTTGTTATATAATTCTATTAAAATAACCCCTTATTCTCTGACTCTGACTTCAGGTGAATGGGGAGACAAGAAACCTGCCAGTCCTTCTTGATGGGGGCAAAGTGTCTGTCTATGCCAATGGACTGCACACGTTTTTGAAAACAGACTTTGGTCTGACTGTCGGTTATGATGGTCACTGGGTGTTGGACATCACAGTGCCAGTCAACTACACTGGTGCCACATGTGGCCTGTGTGGAAACTTT
Source organism: Sprattus sprattus (assembly GCF_963457725.1). Taxonomy (NCBI): domain Eukaryota; kingdom Metazoa; phylum Chordata; class Actinopteri; order Clupeiformes; family Clupeidae; genus Sprattus; species Sprattus sprattus. Next base: position 15,124,063 of record NC_137913.1, on the reverse strand, counting down.
AACGGCCTCCAGGGTGACGACTTGACTATCGAGGAAGAGGGTTCTGGCTATGTGGAAGTCCCTGCTTCTGATTTTGGAGACCACTGGAAGGTTGATGACGGCATGCCCTGTACTGGAGGATGTGGAAACTCCTGCCCAGTGTGCCAAGATGACTCGGGAGCCCGTGTCCAGTGTGAGCTACTCAGAGCTAGCAATGGACCACTGAGCTTCTGCCATGCCCACGTTGACCCCCAGTCATTCTTCAACAACTGTGTATTTGACGTTTGCCTGTCTAGGGGCAGAAATGAAGTTGTCTGTCGTGCGATGGAAGCATATGTCAGCGCATGCCAAACTGCAAATGCCACTATCTACCCCTGGCGTCAAATTAGCACCTGCCGTAAGTTTCCAGGACCTGGCTCAAACTCTGCTGTACTTGTTGTTTGAATCTTTAGCATCTTACCAGAAGCAATCAAAACAATGTATTTCAAATAACTATTCAAGGTACAATCTATGATTCTGGCAAAAAGGTTGTTGATATTTGAGTTCATCATATCACACCCCTCCCTTTCATGCTCCTGAAGCCAAATGTTGATTGGTTGAAATGGTTTATTGCTGGGTCTGAGCCACTAGGTTGGTTCCCAGTTTACAAAGCCAGGACTGTGTGTGAACTCCAGAGTTGTTTTGAGTGCACATACAGAACGGCTAGGTAGAGGGCCGTGAGGAGCAATTTGACAAAATGTGGTTTGGATATGAATCAGGGACTGCACCCTTCAGCTTTACAGCCACAGTGTTGGTTGGAATCATGTACCTCTCCTTCCGGCTTTACAGCCGCAGTGTTGGTTAGAATCGTGCACCTCATCTTTCAGCTTTACAGCTGCAGAGTTGGTTAGAATCGTGTACCTCATCTTTCAACTTTACAGCCGCAGTGTTGGTTAGAATCGTGTACCTCATCTTTCAGCTTTACAGCCGCAGTGTTGGTTATTAAGTTTAAAAAGTAACAAAGCCATTACCCATCTCAACAGAAATGGATTGTCCAGAAAATAGCCACTACGACCTGTGTGGCACAGAGTGTGGGCACACCTGTGCCAGCAGCATTGATGCCAGCTGTGACGGGACCTGTGCTGAGGGCTGTTTCTGTGATGCTGGATTTGTGAGGAGCGTGGGGCGCTGTGTCCCTGTGGAACAGTGTGGCTGTCTTTATGACGGCTTCTACTTTGAGGTAAACACAAAATGACCAAGGGTCTAGGTCGAACTGTACATATGCAGTCATTTTAAGGAGGACATAACAACATAACATTATGACTTCTAGAAAGTATTTTTCATGTCAGTGTTGCTCTCTTGTGTTGTCAGATCGGGGAACAGTTCTGGACACAAACTTGCTCTCAGCGCTGTGAGTGTTTTGCCCCCAATGACCTCCGCTGCACCGATTTATCTTGCCCGCCAACTCTATGCTCTGTCAGAGATGGCATCCGGGGTTGCGATCGTCTGTCAACCTGCACAGTCTGGGGAGACCCTCACTACCTCACCTTCGATGGGGCTTTGGCTCACTTTCAGGTAGGATGGATAGTAAAGAAATCTAAAAATCAAATGAAAAGAAAGGTCCTAATTCTAAGACAATTTTTTCAAGATGAGGGTTTGAACTTCGTACATAATCACAATTTTCCATTCCCGTCTCCAGGACACCTGTGCCTATGAAATTACCCACACCTGTGGCAACATCCCTGATGATGCCTTGGATTTCCGTGTAGTAGCCGCTAATAATCACCGTGGCAACTTAATGGTGTCTTTTGTGTCCACTGTGGATGTGTGGCTCTCTCGTGGAGGAGTACAAAGCCACATCACTATTGGGCAGAACAGGAGAGTCAAGGTACCTCCCACAGGATAGTGCACATGAAGAGTCTCCTCAGTGAGGATGTTCTTGTAGTTCAGTACATAATGCAAACACTTCTGCCCCACCTCACTGTAGCTGTCTCCTGTTTTCAGGTTGATGGTCAAGACAACAATGCAAATACCATTCAGGTTGGCTCCCTGGCGCAGTTGACTCGGGAGTCTGGATTTGTGGTTGTGAATGCCTCAGGGGAGCTGGTGGTCAAGTTTGATGGTCGTAGTAGACTTGTGGTTGGACTGAGTCCAAATTACAATCAATCTGTGTGTGGGATGTGTGGAAATCGCAATAACAACTTAGCAGACGACAAGGCTCTGCCCAATGGCACTCTGGCCCAGACTGACAGGCAATTTGGTCAAAGTTGGAAATCAAATGCAAGCAGTCCTGGGTGAGTATGATTAAATGGCAGACAATAATTATGTAAACTGCATGCTCAGAAATATCCAGAATATATCAAAGACCATCCCTTAAGGCACACGGCACCTATTAATTAGATTTACTATTCAGAATTGAAAAGTGAAGAGATTCTAGGTATAAAATGTAAGTTATTACACCTTTATCAATCAAACTTGCAACATGTTTGATACTGATTTTGTTCAGTATCTCCTGCACCTCATTGTGGATCATGTTCTTCTCCTGATCTTCCCTAGATGTGGAGCCAGCGACTGGATTGAAGACGGGACGTGTCTCTTTAGAGCAGAATACACAGATCTGTGCAGCATCATCACCAACAGCAGCGGCCCGTTACAACAGTGCCACCAGTATGTTGACCCACAGGCGTACCTCACTTCCTGCGTGTATGATCTCTGTGCCTACACACCAGCCAATGGCATGCTGTGCTCAGCGGTGGAGGCCTATGAGGAAGCTTGCACTGTGCTGGGGCTCCAAACAACAGAATGGCGTTCTGCACTGCATTGCTGTGAGTACATAATTTTCATTGCCTACATTTTAGTTGGAAGTTTAAAAGCAAAATTCCTATTAAGTCGTGACATGATTATTAGCCTCAGGGGGTGGACCGATTGTACTGTTACAAACTACAGATCAGACGAAAGTGGAGAAGCTATTTTTGATACACCTCGCTCAATAAACAACTATAGTCCAAGAAACAGTAGACAATAAAACCAAACAGCATCCAGTAGTTCGGAGAGGAGGATTAAGGTGATTAAAGAGAGCAACGACATCTGTAATTAACTCATGATGATTAAACCATTTAGTTTCTTCCACTTTTTAAACTTCAAGTGCTATATCTTTATATCCAGCCGCTGATTATGGCAGCTTTCACTAGCTGGGGTCGGACAGTCGCTCCAAGTTGTTTACTGGACGTTATCACCGTCTGTCTGCACGCCTGTGAGGCCTACTCATGACCAAACAGAGCCGTGCGCTTGCCACTACAGTCTCAAACAGGCGGGACTCCTGTGCTACTCGAAACTATTTTATTTCTAACTAAAAATTCAACAAAATAAGTTCACTAAATGGGTTGTTAGGTGTGAATTTGACGATCTCAAAATAAAACATTTAAATATATTTTTGGTAGGGCTAAGGAAACTTTTGGGGGCTCCAAAATAGGGCTAGATACGCCCCGGTACGCAGGTAAACCACATAGCAGAGAGAAATATACAGTATGTATTATAATAAGGAAACGGGCATAAGTACTTCTGATGTAAACCAGGCATAAATCAACATCTACCACAGAAAGTTCCTGCAGCGACTGTTTGCTTAGCCTGAGCCATAACAATATGAGCAGGACCTGCAGTGCAGTACTTACTCCTGCAGTGCAGTACTTACTCCTGCAGGGTAATACACACTGTGCATAAAGCCTGTTAGGACCTTCCTACTGTAGTGTTACAATTAGTGGTCTACTGATAGATCCAGGTGCCTCCACCGATCATATTTCACCCCACCTGTTTCTGCCAATGCCTATTTCAATTAATTATACCAATACATCTGGATTTGCCATGTTTTTGAGCAGCTGTTGCTGACCCCTGTGAAGAACTCGACTGCAATGAGGATGAGTGGTGTGGCAAAAAAGGTGGGATCTACGGCTGCTTCTGCAATGAGGATCACCCAAGACCTTATGCTGAGTCCTTTGGTAAGGTCTAATATGACTACATACAGTGGACCTCATTTTTAAATGCAGTTAAGAAAAAGTTAACGCATATTTCTTCCTACCTCTACTTATGAAGTTCCTGGTGACAAATCTGGTTTTCATTAAAGTTTTCTTATCTGAGATTCATTCTTAACTAAGAACAGGATTTAAGAACACGGAAAAGCAGGCGTAGATAGGCCAGATTGGAGTGGAGAGAGAGAGGTAGGAAGTGAGCAAGGGAGAGAGAGAGGGAGGGAGAGAGGGCGGAAAAGCAGTCGTACAGAGAGGGAGAGAGAGGTAGGGAGAGAAGGAGGGAAAGAGAGAGGGAGAGAGGGCGATGGAGAGAGGGTGGAAAGTAGTCATAGATAGGCCAGAGTGGAGTGGAGTGGAGAGAGAGAGAGGGAGAGGGAGAGAGGCCGGAAAATCATTTGTAGATAGGCCAGAGTGGAGTGGAGAGAGAGAGGGGGAAAGGGAGAGGGACAGAGAGAGAGAGAAGGAGAGGGAGAGAGGGCATAAAAGCAGTTGTAGCCAGAGTGGAGTGGAGTGGAGAGAGGGAGGGAGCGAGGGAGAGAGAGAGGTAGGTAGGGAGGGAGAGGTAGAGCGACAGGGAGAGAGGGAGAAAAAGCAGTGGTAGATAGGCCAGAGTGGAGTGGAGAGAGGGAGGGAGAGAGAGAGGCAGGGAGGGAGAGAGACAGGGAGAGAGAGGGAGGGGGAGAGGGGGTGGAAAAGCCGTAGTAGATAGGCCAGATTGGAGTGGTTAACCCTGACCCTAACCCTGGACAGATTAGAGTGGCAAACCCTAACCATGACCCTAACCCTGACCCTAACCCTGGCCAGATTGTGTGGCCCATGTTCTTTAGTTCTGAATTTGTGAAAAATTGTTGGTGATAGCGTTCACATCAATTGGACAGACATCATCGGATTTAAAGAATTATAATAATGATAAATACGAGAATATTTGTATCATTAAAGGCACCCAGTGCAACTTTAGAGACTCGAAAAATAAACATTCAATTTATAGTCTTTTTTACACGTAGTAAGTTTCAATAACTCCATACCATTACATATCGACATTCAAGGAGCAAAGATGAGACGTCGTTGTGTGGTGAGAACTGATAGAAAATCGTAAACAACAACAATCGCCGGTGGGTAGAGGCCATTTTTCCATTGACTGGAATCCTGCTTTATTTATTGTAGGTTACAAAAAATAAAGAAAATGGCGGTTGATGGTTGATCTTTAAGAAGACTTAAGAAAATGTTTGAGAATTAGGTCCATTGTTACTACTAATAGTACTACTGCTTTTATTAAATTCCTCCTTCTTTATATTCCGATATCACTCTTCCCCTCACCATATTCACCTGTTTCCACCTTTCTTTCTCCTCCGACCTTTCTCAGACTCCTTGGAGGAATGTTCAAGCAGCACAGGCACCATGTCTCTGTCTCGCTGCCAGCTGTTTGAAGAAGGCTTCTCTGCTGTCACCCTCCACCTCAACGACCCCAGCTGCAACGGCACACTCCAAGATGGCAGAGTGGAGTTCCTCTTCGACAATGAGAACCACATTTGTGGAACCACTCTGAGGGTACAATAGCTTCTACACCAAATATTTACAAAAGAAGCTATTATTTAGAGGGATATTGCTTTAAGTGTTAAGTTCAAATCAGAACCGCAAAAACATGGCAAAACCCAGACAGTTAAAATATGATACTCAGAATTCACAGCAAAAGATGGATGAAACCATTGTTGGTTGCTACTGTTGTTGGTTCCTACCAATGACATTTACCCTTGTGTGTGCTGTCTGTCGCCCAACAGAGCAATGGTACCCACTTCATGTATGAGAACATAATCCAGGGGGAGGCCAACTCAGCCGGTGGCCCCATCAGCAGAGAGAGTCAGATACAACTGCTCTTCGGCTGTGCCTACCCCCTCACTCAGGCACTCTCCATGGACATGGAAATCAACCCCCTGGAGAGGTTGGTTTTGCCTTAATGTCGGCACTTTTTCTTGGTTTATTTGCAGCCTTTCTTCAGTGACCAAACACAATACATTGGAGACCGAATTCTTCTATTTCTCACTCATAAAACATCCAGATAGTAGTCTTTCATAATATTTAAAACAAATATATGTTTACAGCACACACAGTGCATCAAATACTCCCCCCAAATTAAAGCCTTTCATAGAGGAACTATCACTATTATCAAAGCCTAAGTTTTCTGCCTGTCTTAAAATTAACTGAATTATTTCTACAGTGTTCTGACTAAGAAGTTACCAGGAGGTCAAGGAACCTACCGTGTCCGAATGATTCCCTATGAAGATGCAGGATTCTCCAATGCGTTCTCTGGGAATGTGTCTTTGGCGGTTAACCAGCGAATGTACGTGGCAGTCAACGTGGAGGGAGTGGACAGCCGCCAGATCGCCATAGTGATGGACTCCTGCTGGGCCACTCCTGTCAATCAGGCAGACTACCGCATCCGCTGGGATCTCATCAGTAACGAGTAATTTGTGCCAACATACCCACTCTAACTTCTTACATACCTTACTAACAGACTAGACTATCACACGTGCCTACATGTATAAGGGACGTAGAGCTCCTACAACTTATAAAACATAAACTATTCAACCAACTAGCACACTATCAGAGTTTCTTAAACATAATTTGGGTCCTTATTTGTTCAGCCTTGTTTTTTGTTGCTCATCATGTTGGTTGATTCCCTTCTTCAGTAGTCCCTATTGTCCTCACTGTCTCTTTTGCCATATGTTATTCCCCCTCTAGGTGCCCCAACCCCAATGACCGCACAGTGCAGCTGCATCAGAATGGCAACAGCACATCAGGTCACTTCTCCTTCAAGATGTTCTTCTTCACTGCAAACACCTCCAAGGTTTACCTGCACTGCAGCATCCACCTGTGCTTGGTGGCGGGCAACGACTGCACAGCCGTAAGTTCACCACATCTAGAGCACACCAGGATGGAATTTGACAAGCAGAGTAATGTCAAGGTTTGGCTATAGTTGTAGCCTTATATGTTCGTCACAGGTGTTTAAATAAAATACAAATTTGCTGAATGTTTGTCAGAGTGTGAGTGTTGAGTGTTTACACATCAGATTATTTCAATAGGAGCAAATGTTAAAAAGAAAACAAATCTGTTCCTTTTCTCTTCCTGTTTACAGCACTGTTACCCAGGTTACCCCCCGAGGAAGCGCCGCTCTGTTGATTTCCATGACAGTGCCTCCCTCTCACTGGGGCCTCTAGTTTGGGCCAGGGACAGAGCAGGTAAATATGGAAAATTCATCACTGACTACACCCAGCTAGATGTCAAATGTATGTGTGTGTCCGCGCGCAGGCTATTTGATCCTTTGTTTATATTTAGTGTTGTTATGGGTTGTAACGTTCCTCACCCTAGATTAGGGATCTGCCCTTCCCACATTCACTTTTTGTGGTCTAAAATTGTTCCCTTAAATCCAAACTAATCATTCTTCTCATTTGTTGTTTTTTTTCCAGATGGTTAAGACATGGTTGTCCCGACTGTCTGACTGCATCTCTGATGGTCCTGTTTCTCTCTGTTCCCACCCTCACCCCTCTCGTCTAAAACAGAACACAGATACACAATCACCTGGCTCTGAAAAAACAACATTCACAGCATTCATAGAACACAGATACACAATCACCCAGCCCCGACAAACCGACATTAATTGAAGCACAGAACACAGCTAGACTAGTCTACAAAAAAAACACTTCCAGCCACACTGGCTACATCTGAACTAATACGTGCAAATATGGCCTATTTCTTTAAATATTAATCATTGGCCTCAATGACGGTCATCTCTGAGATGATCTGACAGTGCTGTACCATTTCCCTTCTGTGGTAACATACAGTAGAGCACGAAGAGAAGAAAAATAATTGTGCTTATGGCCCTATGTGTGTATATTTACCATGCTTGATTCAACATTGTTCTTACGGGAGACTTGTCAAGAATGATTGCTTGGGTTCAGTGTCTTATGGCGTAGTGTAGTGACACCTAGTGAGGATGGAGGGATGGACAGACTGTGAAATATAGAAAGGAAACGGTGGGAAATAGCAAAGATGGGATAAGGGGCAGAAGCACATTATAACTTCTTACTGAGTGCACATGTAATGATTTCATTAAGATGCTGTTGGCCATGGGCCAGGTTAGGGGAGGGGCTGTCACTTTAATAAAATAATGTGGATCTCTGTGAGGGTGAAGGGAATTGCTGCAAAGCACCTGCCTCCTGTCATAAGACAAGTCAAGTTTCAGGTTCCCTGTATTATCAAATAAAAAATAAACAAGCCGCAAAACTCAAAATGTTGTCTCAAAATGTTTTCTTCAGTGATTGACATATCTTAAAGTCTTACTTTAAAAATGTAAAATTTTGGAAAATATATTGGAAACATGAATGTTGGTCATATAAAACAATTACAGTCAGAATGAGATGGAGCCCCCCTGGTGACATTGCTGGTAAAAGTATCATTGCCAGGTAACCTGCCTACCTGAGCACGGCCTTTTATCGGATCATGTGACTTGGTGCTGAAACAGAACGACACACACACTTGTGTTAGAGGTGCCTCTTGGCTCAAACAAAATTACACACGTGTGTTAGAGGTGCCTATTGATTGTTTCTAGGGTTTTGTTTTGTTTTGTCAGCACGTACGATCTTAGTTGTGATGATGGGCTAGAGCAGCTCTAGAGCAGCGTCTTGGAATGTGAATGGAATCACATTTTTTAAAACAAGAAACTCATTTTCTTAAAATGATCATGAAAAACGAAGGGAGTTTGGGTACAAAAAGATATTTTATTTAATTTATAGTAAATTTAAAAAAGGCCACAAAAGAGGTGCTGCGATATGAATACATAATTCCATTCATTTTGAATTAGTCAAAGAGATAAGGGTCAGCGAATGAAGATATATCTTTGAGGGCTTTGATTAGACCTGGCTGTTTGTTGAAATTGTCAGAAAAATAAATGTGAATAGCAAATCAAGGTGATAATAATGTGCCTTGTTCCATGCAAAAGTTGCAACCTGCATACTATGGATATATTACGTGTCAGATACAGGTCCCATGGCTACCACTTAGGGTGAATGCAGAGGACAAATTGGTGCAAGTGCAACTGGGTGCAAGTGCAACTTCATACTCATGATACGAACCTATAAATCTACTGGGAATTCATCCATTTAATGTTGAAACAAAACCTCACAAAACATTGTAAATGAACATGAATCCTCTCAAGTCAAGTCCATTTTAATTCAAGTGCAAGAACATGGATTAAACAAATATACCATTTACAAAATCTGAAAATACTACATGTAATATGATATCAGGGGGTTACCCCTTCCACGGAGTGAAGCATTTGAAAAATTGAAGCTTAAATGGTACATTCTAAGGCTATCTAGGAGGGAAATTCTAGCTCTTGGGGTCATCCTCAAAAACAAGACATTATCAACTGTTGAGTAACTGTTTAACCTTTGATAGAAGTGAACATCTTTACCTTGTAAATGAACACATTTCAAAATATTGGCCAAACTTTTATTTACTAGGCCTAGGATTGTTCTTGCATACACAAAATGATGTGTCTCTTGCAATTGTACACACTAACCAGGGTTATACCACTAGTTCAGTTCATAGTTTATAATTATTTATTTATTTTTACTATTTTTACTTTTTACCAAAAACTGAACTTTTTTTTCAATTTGTTGCAAGCTATAATTTTTCAAAATCTCTATCTGTCTGCAATACCGCTCTCAGCCTCTACGCAACTTCGGCGCTCTCACGCACGGGCATAGACAGTAGAATGAAATTAAACGCGATAAGACGCAACACTGCAGGTATTACAGGTTCATCCTCATCAACGGTTCACTCTCATCAGTTCCATTTGGCCTCTGAAAAAAGCTTTTAAGGCTAGCCTGCTTGGCCATGTTTGATCCTTCTCACTCAGCCGCTCCTTGTTTGTAACCGACGGTTTGCGCTTGATTTAAAATGCAGCATAGTGTTGTTTAATATCTTTCAAACGGCAGAATAGCCTGTTCCTTTAAACATAATAAAGGCAGTGCAAGTTTGCTTTATAGGCCTAAATATTAGGATTGTTGTCAAATTCAGATTGTGTTTGCTGGACGGGATTTTTAAGAAATTCCAATCAGACAATTTGACTGTGACTATCGCAGACGCTAACTGACGTGACACGTGCACCAGCCACTCATCCACAGTATTTTAGCCGCTAAAATACTGTGGATGAGTGGCACATGACGTGCACATATAAAATGTAGAATGTTGAAAATTAAATAGTGGCAATATTTCCACACTAATTGATCAAATAACAGGGGATGGGAAGGGGGGGGGGCATGGCCGTTTCATAAGGGGATGGTTTTGACCAATTTTTTTAATACCTAAGGGGGATGCCACCCCCCCCCCCCCCCCCCCCATCTCGACTACTGCCCTCAGGAGCGTCTCCTCCTCCTCCTCATCACTGCTCCTGTCCTCCTCTTCCTCCTCTCCTGTCCTCCTCCTCATCACTGCTCCTCCTCCTCCTCAACTCATCTACCTCTTCCTCCTCCACCTCCTTTTCCTCCTCTCCTCTCGGTCCTCCTCCTCCTCCGCCCTACCCCCATCCTCCACGGTGAGCCACTTTTTGTACACCATGTACCACAGCTCATAGTCATATCGAGATGTCTATGCCACAGCTGTCCATATCCTGGACACTGACACTTGCAGTGATACTGCCATGGTCATCATCACTGCTCAAGCACAGCTGGATGATAAAGAGAGCAGTAATGTCACCAATGGGAGTAACAGCAATGGCATACAGTGTTCAGTGAAGACCCAGCATTATGGCGTGACAAATTGACGGATAGAGAGAATTGAAATAGTTAAAACAGGACCTGTACCAATTCGGAACTTTCAGTTGAAAACATTCATTAGAAGTATAAAGAATTAATCAAATATTACAAGTTATATTATTTTGATAAGGTAATCAAAAAGTTACACTACTATTACACTGCACTTCAAAATAGTTATTTGCCCAGGGCCTCCAATTTGCTAAAAACTGCCCCTGCCTGGATGTTGACATTGCTGGAGGTCTTTAAGTTCACATTGTCAATACTGTTGTTTGGATAGCAGGTCCATAGAGGACCCGTAGTGGGTTGAACTAATAGTGTCATATCCAATCTGGATAGGTAGGCTATTGGGGCAAAATACAATGTTAGAACCTTTCAAATGACAAAAGTAAAAAAACAAACAAAATCAATCTGTGATTATCTTACCTGAACTCGTCTTTTAGTTGGGGCAATGTCATCGTAGTTCATTAAGATGAAAGCCAGTTTACTGTCAGAAATCGAAACCACCTGGAAGGTGGTCTCCTGAAAACCCAAATCCAGTGATGTAGTAAGTCTAGTGTAATGTATTCATGATAAAATGCCATTTTATGTATTTGAATTCTCAAAATGTTAGGTGTTGTTTAAAACAACAATCACATCACACACTTAGATGCTGTGTCATTGGTCCACACTCAACACTTGAGCATTAACAGCCTTTAAAGACTGTGTGTGTGTGTGCGTATGTGTCCATGTCCATGTGTGTGTGTGTGTTTCCATGCTTCAACACCTCAGCAATACTTTGAAGCCTTTGAAGACTGGGTGTTGTGTATTTGCTGGAAGTGGTTGAGTCAAACCGTACACCCGCGCAAGGACACAGTTGTCATTAGTGTGTGTCTGTGTGTGAGAGAGTATGTGTGTGTGTAATAGTGAACTTAATGAATATGCAACTTACCCATGGAAATTATTACCCATTTCTACAACAAAAGTCATATCACCTTTTACACACAAAGTGACAATGCAACACATACAGTCTGATAACAATTGAATATGTGTTGCCCAACCCTTTTCCTAAGGATGTCTCTGATGTAAGGATTAACTAATTTAGCACCCAAATGTGTTTCTCCTAATCTGTTACCTACTTGACTTTACCAATGCAGCTGGGGGTTCACTTACTTTTGCACGTACACTATTTCCTTGTATTGTTATTGAAAACTGCTTATGATAAAATAGGAAAATCATGGTAAAACAACAGAAAACTCTAAACTGCTAAAGGGGTTCACATACTTTCAAGCAAGAATGTGAACATCAGAATGTGAATCTGAGCATATAATGTTCATCATATGGTGGAGAAGGATTTGTAGTGTCTGCACTTGCAATTCTAGGCCTATGTGTTAATTTGGGAATAATTTCCCCCATAGGGTACTTGCCGTCCCTGTATTAGGATAATAGGCCGATCTGTCCCAAGTGGCCACGAACACCCAGGAAGTAGTTAAAGACTCATTGGGAAAGAAGGAGCTGCTGTCATGAGTTGCGTTTTGACGAACATCACCGCTAGTATCAAGGGGGTGCAACGACGGACTCGTGAATGTCCGCACAGGAGGCCATTTTAAGGACGGAATAGTTCCGGGAGGGATCAGTGGTACGTTAGGTAACGTCAGTGATCTTCACAATCGTTTACCCTCATATCTTGCGGAAATCTTGACGGATTTACAAATTACTTGATTTACAAACGTCATTACCTTGGTAATAATTGTCGATGCTTGAACATGTTGAAATGTTCAGCTTTATTGTGTATCACGGTTCACGGCTATTGCGTTTTAATCATTTTACATTATTGGCGAGGCATAATTGTTCTTTCTTTTCAATACAACTTAAGTTGCACATAATAAAACTGAAGTTGCACATGATTTCCAATCGGGTTGGTTTGTTAAACATCTACATTATGATTTCCACAGGAAATTGCTGACTTTGCCAATGAAGATGCCAGAATTTTGTGCAGTCTGTTCTATTGAACGTTCCCTTGAAACGAGATCCCGTGGGATCACCTGTATTTTATTATATCAGTAATATTGCTTTTAAAAAGTTGATAATAAAAGTATACATTTATCTCCTGTTGCCATTCTGTATGCTGAGTTTTAGTAGCCTATTGATTTTACATAAATAGCTTGTGCATGTGTATCTATGGCACCTATCTGAGCGAGCTATTCCGTCTCAAAATGGCCGAATTGTGCGGACATTCGACTCCGTCGGCCAGCAACACGGGCAACTTATCTAGCCTTTATTATAGATATCTATGGCTAGTATACTGATGATAGGAAATGTTTCCTGATTCACGATTGTCTTGATCTGTCCAAAAGGGGGCGATAATGTTCCTGTTAGAGTTTGCAGGGAACTCATATGGCACGTATCGGGAGAGTGACTGATTGAATGTGATGCAGGGGGCGGACTGGGGGGGGAAAGTGGCCCGGGAGTTCCTGTCAGACCGGCCCACTCAATACACGGCGCGCGGCCCACTAAGTACCTCGCGCGCTGCCCACTCAGTACACGCCGCATTGCCCACTCAATGGATCGCACGTATCAACCAGTAAGTGGCCTACTGGAAAAAATACCCATACACTTAACATTATTTTGGATGATTACAAAGAAATTACATCATATATGCTTGTTTTTTAATAACATTTGGATCCACCAATTTGCCTGGATGGACACATGGAATAAAATTATACTGGCTATTGTAACACTCCAAGGTAGGTATAGTTTGCTAGATGAATAGTATTGTACTGTATTTGTACTGTTCTGTGATATAAATGTATTTTCTGCATGATTCCAATCATTTCGAGCAGTTTTATAATCAAAATCGTGCATGTCCTGTTCAAACAGACAGAAGACAGTAAGACCGTGAGGCAACGACGAGCTGTGCCTCATCTCAGATTGCGCAATACCTCACATACTGGATTGAGCGTAGTACCTATTTAGTCCTGCTGATCTGACAAAAAACCTCAGTGAAAAAACACTTAACAGATTTGTCTACAATTTTTAATGAATTAGCCTAATCTGCAGCGATATGTGTGAGGAAAAGAACTAATGCATCTTCAATTGCTGAAATAATTTACGTTTTATTAGGCCTATTTGGATGGAACCGGGAAGCCTGGCTTGTTACCTGTGTAGCGCCTCTCTAGCTTGGTGGAGCTTTATGAGAGGTGGCTAACCTGAATTCTTAAAATAATCTGTGTGGCTCCTTATTTAACTTAAGATATGCTATGCAAATACACACAACTGTTTAAAAAAACAACTATTTACTGATTAAACCAATGCAATTATTCAGTAGTCATTTCAATACACAGCACATTCAATACAGTACAACACATGGGCCCAACGAAAATAAAACAGCCGGCAACATGAAACAGTATATACAGTTTACCCCAGTTCAACGTTGCAAGCCTGAACGTCGCTTGGGTTCGTTGAAGCCAAAAACAAAATGGCTGCTTCACCTTGAGGGCAAAATTAAAACGATGAGGTACCTTGCTTTAATGAGCCTGTGTGTGTAGCAGCAGGTGGAGACCAACCCAGGATCCAGAGGACTAGAAGAGCAGACTGGTATCGTCACCCGATGCAGGCAGATGATGATGGCAGATGACACTGTTCTAGAGACTTCGCTACTGCAACGTTAGCTAGTCGCTAGCTTGTTAGCTTAGTCCCAGCCTGAAACTAGACTGCATTTCGTGAACGAACTGCGAGAGTGTGCTTGCTCTGTTGCGGCCATTACAGAGAGAACAAGTGCCTTGGAATTGGGGCAGGTGTCAGCCGTGCGCGCCTACCACACACACTCGCACAAATGAGTATGCATGAGTGAGTATGCATGAGTGAGTATGCATGAGTGAGTAAACATGAGTGAGTATGCATGAGTGAGTAAACATTAGTGAGTATGCATGAGTGAGTATGCATGAGTGAGTAAACATGAGTGAGTAAACATGAGTGAGCATGCACGAGTGAGTAAACATGAGTGAGTATGCATGAGTGAGTATGCATGAATGAGTATGCATGAGTGAGTGTGCATGAGTGAGTATACACGAGTGAGTAAACATGAGTGAGTATGCATAAGTGAGTAAACATGAGTGAGTATGAATGAGTGAGTATGCACGAGTGAGTAAACATGAGTGAGTATGCATGAGTGAGTATGCATGAGTGAGTATGCACGAGTGAGTAAACATGAGTGAGTATGCATGAGTGAGTAGAGCCCTGGTATGGAAGGTGTCTCTTAATATTCCTAGTTATACAGTTGAATGGAGAGGGACAGAGAGAGAAGAGGAGCCTTAGGACCTTGGCGCAGGTGTCAGTGAAGCACAGGTGCAAGCCAGTTTAATGACCCCATTATGATGTCATAATGCCACAGAGTTCTGCCATGCAAGTCTTTGGGGAAAAAAAGGGGATGAAAAAAGAGGAATAAAAAATGAGTGGCAAGGAGCACCGCCATGAAAAGATATAGCAGGTTGCACCGGATCGGGCCGGACGTTTCGGTGTTTGAACGGCGTCTCTATCTCAATCGGGCGAGGCCTGATTCGTCGCAAGAAAAACGGAGAGAAAAAAAACGAAGAACAAGCTTCGGGCAAGCACACTAATAAAGAAAACTTATGAAGAAAAATACTGTGCTTCCCTTCGGGCAAGCACACTAATAACTAGTTATCATTGACAGTTACTAGCTATTTTACCAAACTCCTTTCTTGTCTTAAATTGAGCAGTTGCTGGTGTGAGCTACAGTATGGGAGCTAGCAAAGCCATTTCTAGCTCTACTTCATAATATTGCTGCCCAGTGTAATAAGTTAACGTAAAACATAAATGTTTATAAAGTATCAGACATAAACAGGATACAACACACCAGTTACCAATTTATATTATGTGTTTATATACCGAAAATGTCAGTAAATCGACATGATGCTGCTGTTGGTCCCGTGGAAAACCATTCAAACAGGTTACGAGCAGTGGGGTTTTTGAGAGCTACTCATACCAAGAGATCGCATGTTGGCGAGATCATAGAGTGTAGTAACTGTCTTTTTATATGGCTCTGGCCCATTGTTTGCGAATCGTCAATCTCATTTGCAGGAAGTTCAGCGCGTCATCATGATATGTTCACATCAGTCGCGACCCTGTCACTTGTTTCCATGTGAAATCAATGGAATGCTTCACTTTTTGGCGCTGTATTGACAACTGTCTGTCACTCGCACACTGTGCTCGTAAATTATTTTTCAAGTTCGCACGTACCTATTTTTAGGCCCATATGCAAGTGAAATACTCGCACTGTAGAGCCCTTAATATTCCTAGTTATACAGTTGAATGGAGAGGGACAGAGACAAGAGGAGCCTTGGAACCTTGGCGCAGGTGTCAGTGAAGCACAGGTGCAAGCTAGTTTTAATGACCCCATTATGATGTCATAATCCACAGAGTTCTGCCATGCAAGTCTATGGGGAAAAAAGGTGATGAAAAAGAGGAATAAAACAGGAGTGGCAAGGAGTACCGCCACGAAAAGGTATAGCAGGTTGCACCGGATCGGGCCGGACGTTTCGGGGTTTGAACGGCGTCTGTACCTCGAACGGGCAAGACCTGATTCGATGCAAGAAAAACGGGCGGAATAAAGAAAACTTACTGTGCTTCCCTTCGGACAAGCACACTAACTAGCCACTTGTCCAGCAGCTTAACTACTTATTTTAAACGGTTGAGTTATCCACTCAACTATCTAAGTACTACCACCAATCCAAAAGCAATAAGAGTCCTAGTCGAACTCACTTAACTGGTGAACACTTTAAATAAACACTTCTTTCAACACGTTACAACCTTCTTCTCTATCCACCTGCTCACTCCACGCTATCCTATCACTCTCTCGTTTTCTTAACGTCTTCCTCTACTCCACCTACTTCCCTGTCCTTTGACCTCAGATGTAATTCGCTCATAATCCTTTGACCTCAGATGTAATTCGCTCATAATCAAACAGTACAGCAATAAAATATTCACAAACATTTTCAGAAATGCATTACACCTCAAATAATAAACATTTTAAATGAATTACCTTTCAACCTAAATGCTATTTATTATAACCTAAATGCTATTTATTATATCATGAACTTATTTATTCTACCTTATACTATTTATAAAACTATTATATTTATACTATTAATGAAATTCAACAGGGTTACACCTGCATCATCGTATTTGAAAGCACGTTATTAAAAGCGTTTATCCCTGTCTTAATGCGATGTTGTGCGAACCAAAGAAAAGTTTAGACATGTGAATGTATCTTCTTCAGTCTTACTTTGCACTTGAGGCTAATCCACAACGTCCTGGATCCTTATTGGACGGGCAGACCAAAGCCCCCTGGTGGCGAGGCCCAGGGCTGCAGCCCCTAAAGCCCATCGTCTTAATCCGGCTCTGTGACGTGATTTATGTACATGTAGTGCGACTGCTAAATGAGTCATTGCTGAACTCCAGGTATGCCTCTGGGTACACATGCACTCCTATGACTATTGACATTCATGTTTGGGTGTGTGGTGTGTCTATATGTATTATCAGTATTGAATGTGTGCAGTGCTGATGTCTGACTGTGCTGCTGCTGTGCTGTGCCCTAGCTGGAGGCTCCATCGCTGATAACCTGCAGCAGGCCCTGATGCCTGTGGTGGACCACGCCACCTGCACCAAGAATGACTGGTGGGGACCTGCTCTCAGGAACACCATGGTCTGTGCTGGAGGAGATGGTGTCGTTGGTGGTTGCAACCTGAGTATTAGAGGCATGGATAGAAATGATGAAATATCAAACCTGTGGTTGGTTGGGTGAGAGGACTCATACACAAACAAGCCAGAGAGGATAGAGATCAAGTACAGTTGAGCGCAGTTTATCTGTGTGCTTTGAACACAGAGATGCGTCAGAAAAGGGGTGTGTGGTGTGTGGTCTTGAATAAAAACTCCCTTAGCCTAACAAAGAAATCTAATCACCCCTTTAAAACTAAAACTTATATCATGACTGCTATCAGTGTGTGTGTGTGTGTGTGTGTGGATTTTACACCAGGTCGTGCCTTCTGTAAATGGCTTTTCTCTATTTGTATAGGGTGACTGTGAGCGCACACGCACACGCACACGTTGTCTCACCTCATCTCAGGAGTGGAGCCTGAATCGAGGAGCTCCTGACTGCTATCAGTGTGTGTGTGTGTGTGTGTGTGTGTGTGTGGTGGTTTGTACACCAGGTGGTACCCTCTAGAAATGGCTTTTTCTCTCTCTTTGCGTAGGGTGACTCTGGCGGTAAGTGGGAGGTCCACGGCATCGCCAGCTTCGTCTCGGGGCTGGGCTGCAACTTCATCAAGAAGCCCACCGTCCTTCATCAAGAAGCACACCGCCCGTGTGTCTGGCTTCAACGACTGGATTGATCAGGTATAGATTTCAAGTGCACACACACGCGCACACGCATACGCACACGCACGCATGCACACACACACGCACTCATGCACACACGCACTCACGCACGCACACACATTTGTGTCACCAGGGGCGTCGTTAGGCATGTTTTGGGGGGGCTGAAGCCACCCTAAAATGTTTTTCAGCCCCCCCAATGTTTTTGGCATTGGCTTTTTTTTGTATCGTTTTTTTTTTTTTTGATGACATTAAATTAAACTATTGTTTCTCACATGGACAAGTTATTTATAACTCTTACATGATACATATGTGCGTGCGTTCTGGTTTGTATGATTTCTCCCCCTTCAAATTACAATCAAATAGGCTTTCATCATACTTAACAGTATAAACCCCGGGGATCTTGCGGAGGCTGCTGCACTGGCTTTCTCACTCTGCCAAGAAACGTCTGTGATACGACAGCCAGGATTACAGCCAAGGAGTTTAGCTCAAAGTAAATGAGGCAAGGAGTGAAATTGTAAGTACAGGTAGTTACAGAATGTAGTTATCTGTAGATGTTAACGTTTGTTACTTGCTTCTTACATTTAGGTTTACTTGAGGTAAATGAAAGGGAATATTGTAATGGGCTATGTTTACACTAAGCTATCTAGCTAGCTGGCTATTTTGTTAAACTGTCTCCAGTGAGCAAGAGTGTGAAAGAGCGAATTTGAAATACAAGAAATAACTATCGATATCTCTCTAGTATTTCGAAACAAGAAAGTTGTTGTATAATCAGTTAATGCAAGTGAATCCTTGTTTGACTTAATTATAATGAATGCATTGGTTGCCTTCCCTTTCAGCCCATCATACAATATTTATCAGTTGATAAATAAGATGTATTTGAAATATGTTTTTTTGTTTTTGTTATGTCTGTTTTTTCCCCCCATTGAATGGTATATTTGACATTAAACTAATTCATCTTTACAGTGATAGTGTCCAAATGAGCATAAAATATCAACACGGACTACAAAATAGACATAAATGTTGATCAAAATCTTATTCCCTTCTGCTCATAATAAAACAAGTAAACAACACAGAAGTTGACACTGTCAGGTCCATTCTCCATCCATAGTGTCCAAATGAGCATAAAATATCACTGGTATGCAAAAACTACACACACAACCAAATAGATGTTAATGTTGATCTGAATCATATTTCCTTCTGCTCATAATAAAACAAGTAAACAACTCAGAAGTTGACACTGTCAGGTCCATTCTCCATCCATAGTGTCCAAAGTAGCATAAAATATCACTGGTATGCAAAAACTACACACACAACCAAATAGATGTAAATGTTGATCTGAATCGTATTTCCTTCTGCTCATAATAAAACAAGTAAAGAGTTGAAACTTTCGTTTTTTCCCCCCTCTGGAAGCAGATATGAAAGCTAGTGTATCCGTCTTTCCTGAACAAGCAGGACAATTATCTCTTTCTCTTTAAAAATGCTAGTAAAAAAAGTTAAAAGATTAGAAAAGTTCACATTTGTGTTTCAAATTTCACTATGACCCTGACATTCTGTGTCTACCATGTACTGAATGCAGGCAAAACTACAGAGCAAAATCACACACTTTCTGATTGAACAAATCTATGAACTGAAACAATGGATATCCGTGGCCCCAAATGGGCCCACTCCTTGGGGCTAAGCCCCCCTTTCTTGGAATCCTAGAAACGCCCCTGTGTGTCACTATATGGAATTTGCGTGTGTGTGTGTTTGGAAGAGAAATCTGTGAATAGATGAATAAAAAAGAATATAATGTTAGCCATCCCTCCCTCCCCTTTTTTGTAAATTGAATTTAATTTGTGCATGAAATGAAAGTTATAATTATTATAAAAAGTGTGTGCTCACATAATTGTATTACTGTGGACTACTAACTGAGTACATCTAAGCTACATTTAAGTGGTGTTGAGATGTATTTAAAGTAGGGATGCACCGAATCCAGATTTTTAGGGTTCTGCCGAATACCGAATCCACTGGTTAAGATTCTGCCGAATCCGAATCCGAATACCGAATCCTACATTAATGAAGTAAACAACGTCAACATCAGTGTATTTTTCGTTTTATTTAATTTTCACTGGGAAAAAATAGGCAACTTTCTGCAAAGTAAAGTGTTTTTCTTAAAAAAAAAATAATAATATGTTTGTAGACTTAACTGAAATGAATGTTATTGAACATTAATCAATACATGGATAATAGAATTTCTGTTAGGGAACCTGTTATCTATCTGCCGAGCAAATGTCAGGCTCATACAAAAACGTTAACGTGAATTAATTGATGCTAATACCTAGAGCGGTGTCTATGGGATTTCCCATATACGTTAGCATTAAGCTAACGTATTTTCTATCACAGTAAAACATGCAATACTATGTGATCGATTTTAGAAACGAATGTTAGGTGATGAGATTACTAAAATGTATTCTGCATGTCTGCTCAGTTTAACAGTGCTACCCAAGCAAAGGTTTGAAAAGAACTTCAAGTTTCAGACTTTCTGTTAGGGAAACAGTTTTCTATCTGCTGGGCAAATGACAGGCTCATATACGTGAATTAAACTTTGCTCCACCTATTGTTCTGGCGGTGAATTGCTTGGCAACACACGCACCCTTCAGGGAGCATAAATTGCTATGAGTAAACCAAGCGCCAGCCTCTTATAGATTCGGATTCGGGTTCGGTTGAAAAAAATGCCAAGGTTCGGCAGAACCCGAACCCCTCAAAAAAGACCAATATTCGGCCGAATCCGAATCCGAATCCGAATACTGGATTCGGTGCATCCCTAATTTAAAGTTCATTATGCCCAGTAGACTTTGAATTAAGTAAGGGATAATGTATTGTCCGGAGGTCATTCTCCAAAAATAATTCCCGACGGGGCGAACATCACCCAGACGCGCAGCCAAAACGATGGCTACTTGCCAAAAACGATAGAGGACATTCCTCCACCATACCTCTTTTTAATTATTTAGTTGCCGTTATGAGTCCTGTTAAGAAATAAATAGTTCTTCAAGCAAATAGAATTTTGAAGTTTCAGGTGTTGCATAGCAACCCATTACTTGCTGACTTAAAATTAGCATGAGTCTGTTACGTTAAAATGACCGGACTTCTGGCGGAATGATATGAAAGAGGTGAATTAGAAGCACAAAACCCGTTGCCAATGACAGCGGTCAATATCTTTTTGCAGCGGTCTGTTAGCAGGAATTAATATATGGGTATGGCGTAGGGATGGCCCATTCAAATCAACGGCACTTTTTGGAACATTCTGAAGAGCCGTATAATAATGTGAATTAAATACAGCTGTGGGGATGTCTTTTATCAACATCACTTTCACTCATGTCAAATAGCTTAATTATATTTAATTTAGGCCAACTACAGTCATTATAGTGGAATAAGAACTATTTTAACTTGTAGTGTATTTGATATTATGTATAATTTAAAAAGGTATGTAGACCACATTTAAAATTAAGTACAGGGGCATCACCAGCCTACTGAACATGAGGCAAAATAGTTTCAGAAGTGGTTTAGAATGCTTATGACTAGGGACAAGGATTGAGTATGGAAATAGTTGTGGTAGGTAGGTAGCTCTACAGAAGGCGCCCAAGAAGAAAACCATTGCTCACAAAATTACAAGATTAAACTTTCCGGAAGAACATGAAGTGAAGTTTCATAAAAAAGTCTAAATCCTAAATCCTCCATACTGCACCTTTAAATGTCATTTTTGGAGTCGTAAAATATAATCCTGGCAAAGACGCAGGTTTCTGTCCATATCTGTATGATCTGTGTCCTCCAAACAGTTGTTACATTTTGGTCTTTTGAATGTTGACAAACAGAAGCTGATATAGGTTCATCTTTTTAAAAGCAAAACTGTTGCAGGTGAGGTTTTAGTTTGTAAGATGAAGAAATATAGGCTACTTTATGATTTAGTAAAATGAAGGCTAGTTTATGATTTGGAAAGGCGTGTTATTAACAGTCAAGACGTGTGACAGGATTTGCGCCCTCTGGTAGGCTCATGTGTGGGTTGAGAGAGAGAGAGAGAGACAGACAGACAGAGGGAAGAGAAGCTGGAAATCCCGCTAGTATCCTAAAGCATAGCCTACACAATTCAGTGCAAGGCTAAAGTTATTTATGACTTAGTCGTAATGCTGCTTGCACATTTTTTGACCCAACATATCTGAACCCGCGATATATTTTCTGGGAAGCTTACAAAGACACAAGGGTTATGGGTCGACCCGTGCATCACTAACCTGCATTTGACAGAATTATCTATCAAATCAACTACCAGATAAATGCTCTTCTCATAGAGGACATTTGCAGGAGAATTTCAGATATCAGCTTTAAAACAAGTTTTAAGAAAAAACGGTTTCATGTTTAGATGTTAGATAATTTACATCTCACACAGTCCACCCAATTTAACAAAGCTGCTGATGTTAACTTCCTCTACACTGTGGTCTTGTGCTTCCTGTTGTGAGGATTAAATAAAGCTGCCACCTGCACAGCTTTGCTCTTTGCTGTTCCTGTTGCATTGGAAGGCCCTTGGGGAAACACCTGGAACAGGTCACATGCTTCTAATTACATTGGCAAAGGCAAAGATGAAACCTATTTCACTGTAATCTGTATGCTAGTGTGTTGAATATTTAAGGGGTCAGGTGTTGGGTCTTGTGTCTTTTAAGTCACTGAAAAAAATCTTGCTTATGCTTAGTAGCAGGGAAGTTTTTTCCATCTTACTGAGCTGATTCACAGAGGCTGAAATATCAGTGCAAAATAGGGTGACCAATTACAGGGGCATCGTTAAATAGTTTTCATTACTAATATTGTGTGTCAATGGGTGTGTTAATAGCCTAATGTAGAAGGTATTGTTTTCACAGGTGCATGATTGTCATGGGCATCTGTCATTATATCATAAGCAGCATTTTACTGCTGGGTAAGAAACGCTTCAGTGTCTGAGTGCATGGATGGAGAGACCATTGGATGGACTGATTATGTTTGATGACTTTGTATTTGGTTCTCTGTCTTGTTTGAATGTAGGGTCTGTTGCCATGACACTCAACAGACTTTCCTGCTTGCCAGTGGCATGTCTTAACTGTAACAACACTAACCTGAGCAACAGATTGGACAGTAAGAGACTAATTTGCTGAATTTGTTTAAGCCATGTTCAAATACTAATTTCCAACCTTTGCACCTTTACATCTCTTCCGATATGAACACAACATGTGCATACAAATTATGTTGTATTAGAATGTTTGGCTATAATATGTTGTGTGTTTGTAATGTGGCCGTGTGTTCCTAGAGAGCTGTCTTGGTCTGTGTGAGGGTGCCTCCCATTCCTGCGTCAACGGTCATGGAACTTCAACTTTATTTGTTTCGATGATAGTTACAAAAGTCAGTTTTATTTTTCAACACTGACGTTCTCTATGTTTCAGGTTCAGACGCTCTTCTAGCCTGCATGAAAGGTACACAGCTGATTAAACCACAAATGCATGCATATTATGCAATGACTGTGACCTGATTTGTTGAATTATTGAGGTATTATCCTTATTACCTTTTACTTTTATTTAATTCTTAATATTTATCTTTATTTGTACACATCTATTTTATGTAAGTAAAATGTAGCACAACTATCGTGCCCTTATCCCTGTAACCTCTGTGCCTCTTTGAATAAGGGGTTTCCCCTCTTTGTGCTTCTTGATCTCATGCCATAGGTCCACCAGAGAACTCTGATGCAATTGATAAAACATTTGTTTACATCGACACACTGGCACCAATTTAAAGTACAAGTGTCTGTCTGAGCCAGATTGTGAATATTTATTTCATCTAAACTTCTTAAAAATAGAAATATTTTTAAGGCTTTTAGATCTGCACGGTTAACATCTAACCAACTAAAGATAGAGTCATTCGACCATTCCTGGGTACTGTTTGGCGACGCTCGCTAATCGGTTTAGCGAGCTAGATTCCAGGCTAAAAAAAGAGGACGCCCCTTTATCGAGTTCGGCGAAGCAACTTTTGATTAATTACCATACTAACATATCGCTTAGCACTTGAGTTGAGACATTGGTACAGTTGATAAACCCGAAATAACTTTCATGTGCAGCCTGAGACGTGAATTTTAGTTTGCACATGAATACTAACGTTTTCTTTGATCCCAGGAAATTTGAGCACATAACCCATCTCCATTACGGAGATATTGGCGAAAGTTGTTTAAGATCTTGATTTTATGTCCCTTCTACAATCACGATGTTATTAACCATACGTCATCAACAAATGCAATTTACATCATTGCAAACGTATAGTTCTGCAAACGTGTCTAGTTGTTGTGCAGTAGGCTAGTGAATAAAGTCTACCTCAGCCTACTTCACAGCATATCATTTTTGTAGAAAAGGTGGATGCATGATAAGAAGAGAGAAATATAAACAATATATTTTCATTGCTTCAATTTATTGAATTTCTTATTAATACATTTACATTTAGTCATTTCGCAGATGGTTTTATTCAAAGCTATTTACAAGGAAATGTAAAACTACAATTATTAGGGAGGGGTTTGTACCAGCGACCTATTGCATGCAATTCATGAGCTCTAACCGCTTCACCAGTCACATATTTGACATCGGAAAAGATATCACAAGTTATACAGCCTATAGACAGTTTCTTATATTGCTGTCACAGCCGCGGCAGTGTTGAATTTTGACATGATTATGGTCTTGAATTCTTCATAACGCGTTCATGGTCATATCCTGCCTTAGCGGAGAAAAAAAATGAGTCTTTTTCTTTGAGTTTAGACTATTGTTTCGGAAAAAAAAAATCATGGTTTTGGTGATCGACCTATCCTGCCTTTTGAAGCAGGACGTGCACGCGCAATTTTTAGCCTGGGACAATTTAACTTGAGGATGTTTTATCTTAGCGCATGTGGCTTGGCCTGTTCTCATTTAACGAGC
Source organism: Sprattus sprattus (assembly GCF_963457725.1). Taxonomy (NCBI): domain Eukaryota; kingdom Metazoa; phylum Chordata; class Actinopteri; order Clupeiformes; family Clupeidae; genus Sprattus; species Sprattus sprattus. The sequence continues at coordinate 15,098,944 of NC_137913.1, read as the reverse complement.
TATATTATCTTGTGTCTCGAGCTAAATTAATTATCTTAGCTTCAGTTGTACGCCGAACAGGGCCCTGCTCTGCCATTTAATTGACGGTAGCTTAGTAATCAGGAACTCCTACTTAGTTAGCAAGCTAAATCCTGCTAAGTCTGCAATCGTTTACTCACAAAAGCTGTTAAAATATCATAGTGTGGGATATTTTTATATGAGTAAGAAGGGATTTGTCAGATAACAAATGTAATTAGTTTGAGTGTGTAATGTGGGTTAGCTACATATCTGTATATTATTGAGATCTCAAGTAAGAGGGCATAGCCTCAGTTGACCTAAGGGAAATAATGGGTGTGTTAGATACCGTGTAAGTCTCCTGATTTGATTGGGGTCAGATAGGAGGTCAGGTTTAACTGGATTGGTCAACCAAGCAAAACATAGATGGGAGGTGCTAATTATAGGTTTAATATGTTGGCGCGAGGGTATCTGGCAGATCTATTTCCGGTATACATCTCTTGTGGCTTAAATTACTACAGTAAATCTATTGGAACAACACGTCCTGTGTTTGAGTTTCTGATACTGAAAATAGTAATGAGCCACGACAATAGCAAAGAAGCACACTAGAGCAAATATGTACGTGTTGGCAAAATGGACCACATAGTCAAGCAGTTATTTAACTAGTTCAGTTCAAAAACGTTTAGCTTATGTTCTCAATCTTCATTAGATTTCCGAGTGTGGCTGAACACCTCTTCAACTGAGATCAACAAGGGGGAAACATTTACAGTCACCTGTGAGCACAACTTCACTGTAGACCAGATTGAAGAATTTACTTGGCTTAAGGACAATGAACGTGTTCCTCGTCAGAACACAAGACAGCTGACCCTTGAGGACCTTACCATAAGTGTCACAGTGTCCTGCAAAGTACACAGTCATTGTGGAGTCTTCATCTCAGACACAATGAAGATTGATGTTTCAGGTAAGCATTGTTGCTCATTATTTCCATTATTTATACGTCTGCATATTCAAGTCAGCTGTTTATCTACTTGTGTTGTTTTCAGGTCTCTCCACGTTATATATAAGTTTGCGTGCAAACCCTTATGTGATCTTAAAGTCCTGTCTGTCATGCCTGTCTTTTCTTTTTCAGCATATGGGTCGCTGGGAGTCAGGGAGACGGTGTTGGTGGTGTTGGTGGCAGTGTGTTGCGTGACTGCTGTTGCTCTGATGGTTTTTTATCCAAAGAGAGGTAAGGATCAGGATCAGTCACCTCAGACTAGGACATTTTATAAATTACAGCCGCAGTTGAGAAAACAGAATTCAAGCAATATGACACGTAGCCAGAGATGGGCAGTATTTCAATTACCGTAAATCCTCAAATAGTGGCCGGGGCTTGTATTTACTTAGGCTGCACAGCGTACCGGCCTTTATTTGGGGCAGGCTTGTATTAGAGGCAGGCCTTTATTTCTTACTTATCTTCTGTTATAGAATTGTATTATTTAAATAATGGGCATAATTGCAGTAGGCTAATATAATTCATTGCATATATGCGTTCAACACTTCCTGCACATCGCGTAGCGCTTAAGGTCGGGGTGTCAACGTAAAAAATAAACATCGGAGTTATGGTCTCCACTGTCAGTCACGGAGGAAAAGATTTCCAAAGCCTTGAATTTAATCATTTTTCTAGACACTCTATTATGCTTATCGCGGACTGAAAACATTTATTCAACGAGCTGGTTTGATATCCAGCCTAACTTTCTTTCTACCTCCACCTGCTAGTCGTAGGCTACCCTATCGCATTCGTCTCGGGTCAATGTCAAACTTCTTTGCTGCTTTGCCGAATGTTCTTCAGCAATCAGCATACACCATCTCTTTGAATTTAATATCAAAGTTACGTAAGTCTACTACTGCTTTATGATCCCTTCTGGAAAAAGTAACCTAGCCAACTAAAACGTTACAGATAAACAACAGTAGGCTATAAGATACGTGCATTTAGGCTAAACATTCGCCTAGTAGTCCTACGTGGGGACATTTCTTTTTTTTATTGCAAACAGCCCATGAGATTAGCCAACAATATTATATAATGTAATATTAAACATGAGGAGAACATGTATTTGTGAAATGCATTCAATTAAATTGTGATGCCTACTTTGAGCAGACTGACTGATGCTGGTAGGCTACAGTAATATACCGGTAGGCTACTTTATTTTACCCCCGGCTTGTATTCGGGGCCCGGCCTTTATTTGTCCGTATGGACCACGACCCCGGCTACTATCTGAAGCCCGGCTTCTAATTGAATCCCGGCCTTTATTTGAGGATTTTATTTGAGGACTTTACTTGAGTATTTTGTAATTTTGTATTTGATAGGACCGATAAAATATCGAATGTAATTTGCAACAAAATACTTTAGAGTGGAGTCATTTTGTAATTGAAATACTCAAAATACTTTCTCCAGTGTTTCAGGCAGAAGGAGATTTTTTTTCCGTCTGATTCTACCACTAGACCGTCTGATCTGCCTCTGAATGTCATTGTAGAATCAGGCAACAGTCAGGCAAAAGAGTTGCTTGAAATGGCCCGCCCCTTTTTGGGGTGAAATGGAAATCGCCCCAGATCTCTCTCATTGACTTTCATGTTAAATCAATTTTTTTCACAAAACAGGGCTGTGTTTCGAAAACTTAGATAGCTGTCTTGATCCTTGTCAATTTATCTTCATTAGAACGGCAACTAAAAGGAGGTTCTTTCAAAGAGCGATTCGGGTTGTTGCACTGAACGTTAGCCATCTTGACAGAATGTGACTTGATCAAAGCTATATGACGTCCTTAAAAGCAATTACGTATGACGAAAGCATGGTGGGGCGAGCCCTCCCGGAAGCCATAGAGTCACACAGCTGCTACCTGCAAAAATATATACATAATCAATCAAGTTGTTGTCTTGTAATAGCTTTGCTTAGTTACACTGACATTCTGTGACTGTTCTTCCTTTTTGTGAGGTTCACCAGAGCTTTGTGTACATTATATAGCCCCAGGGGCGTAACTATAGGGGGTGCAGCAGATGTAGTCGCACCTGGGCCCGTGGGTCTAGGGGGCCCGTAGTCGGGGCCCATAGACATATTTATGTCAATCTAAATAGTCTGAATAGCCAAGTCGCATTGCCAAAAATACTGATGTATACCCATATTCAGCGAATATAGGCGAAATATGTGTGTTTGGGGAGAGGCGTGGTGGTGGCCGCGGTTACAAACATGAAAAAAAGGGTACAGAACTAAAATGTTTGGGAACCACTGCCTTACACCATAATAGCCTGCATCTGGGCTTGTGGTAACTATGTTACCTCACTGTATAGCCCAAACCTGAATGCTCTGCTATACGAAATTGTGAGAAAATGAACTTTTAGAAAAAGTATTTCCTATATTTTAAATACAAAATACATTTTTGTTACATTTTCTGGCACCAGTATTTTGTATTTTATTTCAATACATTTATTTGAGGGGTATTTTGTATCAAAATAAATTTTGATGTATTTTTGCTCCTCTCTGCACGTAGCCGGGTTGGACATCACTTCAGGGAGGGATGTCGGTGCCAGTTGGGATGTCCCTGAATTTCTCCTCAAAAGTTGTGTTTCGCCTTCCAAGTTTGTGCAATTTCCGTGTGTGCACTGCAGATCCAGGGTATGTGTTAGGTTCCGTAGGGAAAAAGAGACCCAATAGCAGATCAAAGTTGCGGGCAAAAATCTTGTATTTATTGTCCACAAATGTTACTCAAAAAGGTTCAAAAAGTCAAAACATAAAAGATACAAAAAGTCAAAGTCCAAAAGGTAACACACAAAAGATCCAAAAACAAAGCAGGCAGAGCAAAAGAGAAAAAGTACAAAAAACAAGAACTTATCTCACAACGGCAGATAATCAGGGAAGGCGGAAGAGTTAAACTCTAGAATCTAGGTCAGACAGACAGAGTCTTTCACACATACTTTAGGCTAGCTTTACACGACAACGATCTGAACACAAACCGCAAAAGTGGCGTTGCGTTCCCACTTTTAATTTCGCGTTTAGACGAGAGTCTTTGGGTGGAAATCTGCATGCAGACGGTGACGCAAAAGTGTGTGAAATTGAACTTAACCGGTGTAGACGTGGAGGTACTGCAGGATGTATATGTGTCCATTCTATTCCACTATGGCTATTTTAACGCGATTGGGAGCTTATTTATGTATTCATTCACTTACATTTGCAGTGTTCGTGTACATTTACATTTAGTCATTTAGCAGACGCCTTTGGCCAAAGCGACGTAGGCTACAAGGGATAGAACAGTCTAGCTACGAGACCTAGTGTAATTAATGCGCCTTCTCTGTTCTGTTTTATCTGTGATTACTCGGCTTATTTGCTGAAATGACTCCTGGATAGATATCAAGGCAGCTTGAATCTCCGAGTAATGGAAATAATCCGACATGTTTGTTGTTGTTTGGCTGTACTGCACATGGATATGATGTCAACGCGTATGCGAGGATAGCCAGCGTGAGCAGCTCAGAGCACACTTTTGCGTTTTCAACCCTTTAGACGGGAACGCAACGGTGGAGCGTTTTTAAGATTTCCACTCTGGAGGGTGGGTTCATTTTTTTGCATTTTTAAGTCCCCAAAACGCTGTCGCCATCTAAACGAAAGGCACATCTGATAAAATATTTTGTCGTTTTCACCCGGGAGCGTTGTCGTGTAAAGCCACCCTTAGGTGACGATCAGACATGAAACAATGAGGAGACTGAACTTAAATACAGGAGAGGAGACATGTAATTGGTGGGGAGCAAACAAGTGGCAGGAGAAACTAATCAAGACAATGAGTACTGAACTGATTAACGGACAGGTGTGGTAATTGGTGACAGGGAAATCCAGGAAGTGACAGAGGGCAGGTGGGGGCGGAGTCTTATAACAAAACTGAAACACATGGCATAACAAACACACAAGCACATGTCAAAACAAACACAATACACATGAGAGCCAGAGTCCCTTGAACAGCAGGGAGGATACCAACAGTACCCCCCCCCCCCCCCAATGAACGCCTCTAGGCGCTTTCTTGGGTGGGACGGGGTGCTGGCAATGGAAGTCTTTGCGGAGCGAGGGGTCCATGATGAACCCGGTCGGAACCCAGCACCTCTCTTCAGGACCGTAGCCCTCCCAGTCAACGAGGTACTGGAGACCTCGGCCGCAGCGGCGAACATCCAGTAGTCTGCGTACAGTGTTCACCTCTGATCTGTCAATGAGACGTGGGGGTGGGGGGGGTTTGGGGGCAGGATGTAACGGGCTGCAGATGAAGGGTTTAATCTTGGAAACATGGAAGGTAGGGTGGATACGTCGCAGGGGACCGGGGAGGTTGAGACGGACTGCAGTGGGGCTAATGACCTTGGTGATGGGGAAGGGTCCAATGAAGCGGGTAGTGAGCTTGCAGGACTCAGTCTTTAGAGGAAGGTCTTTGGTGGAGAGCCACACACGCTGTCCCTCTTGATATGGGGGAGTTCGGGAGCGATGTTTGTCGGCTTGAACTCTCATCGCAGCAGAGAAGAGCTGAGCGTGTGCGCTTCCACGTACGGCGGCAGCGGCGGATGAGTGCCTCTGCAGAGGGTACCCCCACCTCTGTCTCTTGGTCTGGGAAAAGAGGTGGCTGATAGCCCAGGGAACACTCGAAGGGGGACAGACCAGTGGAGGACGAAATGTGGGAGTTGATGGCATACTCAGCCCATGGTAACTGCTGGCTCTAAGAAGTGGGGTTCTGGGAGGCCATACAGCGCAGCACCGTCTCCAGCTGTTGGTTCGCCCTCTCGCACTGGCCATTAGACTGCGGATGAAACGGATGAAACTTCACTAGGTAGCCCATTGAACTTAAAAACATGTTGGACCATTAACATAGCAGTCTCTTTGGCAGAAGGAAGCTTAGGAAGAGGGATGAAGTGGACCAACTTAGAGAAACGATCCACAACAGTGAGGATCGTCGTGTTGCCCTTGGATGGGGGTAGCCCAGTGACGAAGTCGAGGGAAATATGGGACCAAGGTCTCATCGGAACAGGCAGGGGCTGCAGCAGGCCATCAGTTGGTCGGGTGGAAGTCTTATTGCGGGCACACACTGGGCAGGCTTGGACAAACCTATGGACTTCCTCTTTCATGGAAGGCCACCAGAACCTTCGGGCGATGAAGGCTTGAGTCCGTCTGGATCCTGGGTGGCCGCTTGGCTGGGTAGAATGGCCCCACTGCAAAACCTGTGGGCGGACAGCACTAGGGACATAAAGACAGTTATTAGGACACTGACTGGGCCCTGCTTCATTACCCTGGGCTGCAGTCACAATGGACTCAATATCAAACTGTGCTGCCCCTACAACACAATGCGGGGGAAGGATGGTGTTGGGTTCTTGGAGTCTCTCATCAGGGCTGAGCCTTCAGGACAGTGCATCAGGCTTCACGTTCTTGTCGCCAGGGCGGTAGGACAATGTGAAGTTGAACCTGGAGAAAAACAGGGACCAGCGGGCTTGGCGGGGTTGAGTCTTGAGGTTCTTATGGTCTGTCCAGACCAGAAATGGCACAGAGGAACCCTCCAGCCAGTGTCTCCACTCCTCCAAGGCCATCTTTACTGCTAGCAGTTCCCTATTGCCAACATCATAATTGCGTTCAGTGGGGGTGAGACGGTGGGAAAGGAAAGCACAAGGATGGACCTTGTTATCCTTGGTCGAACGTTGGGAAAGCACCGCTCCAATGCCAATGTCCGAGGCATCAACCTCCACAATGAACTGCTGGTCAGGATCAGTTTGGATCAGGATCGGGGCGGAGGTGAACCGTTGCTTGAGTGCGCAGAACGCTCCCTCTGCTGATGAGGACCAGGTGAACTTGACAGCCGGCGAAGTCAGAGCCGTGAGGGGGGCTGCCAATGTACCATAATTACGGATAAAACAACGGTAAAAGTTTGCAAAACCAAGGAAGCTTTGAAGCTCCTTGCGGCTAGAAGGAGCCAGCCACTCCAGTACTGCTCTGACCTTTTGTTGGTCCATCTGGATGGCTCCGGGTGATATGACATACCCCAGAAAGGCAACAGTGTCCTGATGGAACTCGCACTTTTCAGCCTTAACAAACAGTTGGTTCTCGAGGAGACGTTGCAGGATCCTACGGACATGAAGAACGGTCAGATAAAGAATGGTCAGATAAAGATTTGGAAAAAAATAAAATATCATCGAGGTACACGAAAACAAACTGATTCAGCATATCTCTGAGTACATCATTTATCAATGCCTGAAACACAGCTGGGGCATTAGTGAGACCAAAGGACGAGATGGTAGGCATTCCTTAGGTCCAGCTTGGTAAAAACAGAGGCCCCTTGAAGCAACTCAAAGGCAGAAGACATAAGGGGTAAAGGGTAACGGTTCTTGACCGTTATGTTATTGAGCCCCCGATAGTCAATACACGGGCGTAAGGAACCATCCTTTTTGCCAACAAAAAATAATCCTGCCCCTGCAGGAGAGGAGGACGGGCAGATTATGCCTGCTGCTAGAGACTCCTGGACATACTTGTCCATGGCTTCAGTTTCGGGTCGGGACAAGGAATAAAGCCGACCTCTAGGGGGAGACGTGCCAGGTAGGAGGTCAATACAGCAGTCGTAGGGGCAATGAGGGGGTAGGGAAGAAGCCCTGGATTTGCTGAAAACCGCCTTGAGGTCCAAATACTCTTGGGGAACAGCTGTTAGATCCGGGAACTCCTCTGAAGTCCCTGGCACTAGAGACAGTGGGGTTTGGGCACAAAAGAGACAGTGGGAATGACAGAACAGGCTCCAGCCCACAATTCTCCTACTCACCCAGTCAATGTGTGGGTTGTGTTTGGCAAGCCAGGGGTGGCCAAGGACCATGGGTGCATGCGGAGAATCAATAATAAAAAAGCTCACTTGCTCATGATGGTTGCCCGAAAGGCAAAGGTCCACAGGAACGCTTGCTTGCGTGATTTTGGCCAACCTCTGGCCATTCAATGCATTGGCCATCATTGGAGTCCTGAGCTCAACAGTTGGTAATCCTCACTGAGCCACAAAGGAGGAGTAAATTAAATTTTCCTCTGCACCAGAGTCGCAGCTTCATGTCCGTGCTTAGAGCGGTCAAAAATTCTCCTCATCTCAGCTGCAAATACCTCGAAATTGCCACAGGAAGGTGATCTGGCCTCCCAGAGCGCGGTTCCCCATTCTCTGGTGTGACGACCCTGGCGGGTCTAGGCCCCGCCCCAATGTATTTGCATGCCTGTCTGTCTCTGTCTTTTCAGCAGTAATTGGAAGCAGGTGAACAGCAGGGGATTGGACGCAGGTGGATCTTTTAACTGGCTGGGTTACAAAAGCCCTGAGGAGACTGAAGTCGAGAGAGCGTTGGATTGGAGCTGTGGATGGGTCTTTGGAGTGTGGATTTGGATAGTGATTGTATTGTATTGGATTTGGATTTGGAGTTGGAATTGTCGTCATCGTCGTTGTTTGTTTATATCACCCATCTATTGACTTTACACAACATCTTTTGTTTCTATTCACAGCACTGACCTTCACCACACGTGTGCTATAATTATTAGATACCTATACTGTTACCTTTAATAAATAACTATTTATATTATTATTATTATAAATTCTGCGTGGTCTCCCCTTCATGTTTCGTGCCTGTGAGCCTGGCACGTCACAGGTGGGGGCCCGCCGAGATTTTTTTTCCGGAATCTGGTAAAAGTATTATTATTATTTATAGATTGTGAATTTGGCCTTAGATGCTGACGGGCGGAAACGGCCAGTGCAGCAAGAGGTAGGCCTATTGTAAATTGGGGAGACCCACGTGGAACAATTTGGGAATTGTAAGTAGTAAACTTTTCTTTGTCGTTGGCTTGCCGTGGAAAAGAAAGTCACTTGTGGAAGTGACTGCAGCTGTTGGCTATCGCTGCAGGTGAGACGCGTGTTGTGCAGGCTGGTATTAATTTGGGGCAGGTGTGGTGGTAACTGGGTGGTGAGGGTAGGTTAGTACCTACTGAGCAAACAAAAAGCCCTGGGTAGGTTAAGAGCGCTTACCGCTGTTTGTTGTTTTGACATTTCTTGTAAGAGTTTATTGTTTTTCATGGTTGTGTTGAACGCGCTGGGGTTGATTATCAGCTCAATTGCAGGTGAACACACTGAAGACTAGTTTTGGAAATAGCGAGAACTGTCTTTTAAGTTAGATCGGGGCAGCTCTAGTCTGTGGGGTTTTGTGATTGGGGGGGTCCGACACCTGCGCTTAATTGCTGGTTTGCACTGTTGCGTCTGAGCCTGAGTTGTGTAGCTGTAAAAATGGAGGAGTTCTTCGAGTCGCCTACAGAGGGCTATCTTGACAGGCTAACGAAAGCTCAACTTCGACTGGTGGCAGAACATTACCACTTTGGCCACTCATTACCCAAGGAGCTAAACAAAAAGGAGTTATTAAATGCCGTAAAACAGCAGTTGCTTGAGCTGTCGATAATAGCTGTGAGGCCCTATCCGGTGAAGCAGACTGCGGCGTCTACCCCAATGGAGTTGCTTAAAATGCAAGAGGCAGCGAGGGATAAAGATCGGGAATTAGAGTTCGAAAGACTGAACGTAGAGCGAGAGCGTATGAGGTTAATGGCCGACGGTAGGTTTGTGGGGACTGGAACTGGAGAATCCTCTGGGTCATCGGATAGGGCTGGCAATATGATGAAGTTCTTGCCCAAGTTCAATGACCGGGATCCCGACATTTTCTTTTCTATTTTTGAAGGGATTGCCGATGAGCGGAGTTGGAACGACCGCTCCCTTTTAATACAAACGGTCCTTTCTGGGAGAGCGCAAGATGCGTTTGTGGCCCTGTCTGTGACTGACCGGAAAAGTTACCAGCATGTCAAAGAGGCAGTATTAAGAGCTTATGAACAGGTTCCCGAGTTTTACAGACAGCGGTTTAGGAACTGGCATAAAAATGATGAACAGACCTATTCCGAGGTTGCGAGAGATCTGGTTGGGTTTTTTGATCGCTGGTGCTCTTCCGTAAGTGTCAACACGTATGAGCAGTTATGTGAGTTGATGGTGCTGGAACAGTTTAAAAATATTCTCCCGGAACGGCTGGCTATCTTTTTAAGCGAACATAAAGTTTAGACTGCTGGGGAGGCTGCAGTGCTCGCAGATGAGTATAACTTAACACACAAACATAGTGATAGTCGAGAGGAACATCGGACAAAACAGTTTGGCAGTTATCGAAATGGTCCATCTGGGCTAGACAAAGTCATGCATATCTCAGTGAGTCGGATGTCGAGAAATGTAATTATTGTTTTAAAAGTGGTCATTGGAAGAGAGAGTGCCCACTGCTCCAGGGTGGAGATATGAAAGGCCCAAACTCTCACAAATGGGATCCCGTAAAGGGAGCAGGATGTGCAGCCCCGGTGCGTAAATGGAACCGCACAGGAGAGGTGGTCCAGCTAAATGCCACTGTCCCTGCAGAGGGTTCAGGCTGTGAGGTACCTGATCACTCTGGACAAGGGCAGTGCGTCTCGGGGTCCATGGACGGACAGGTCGAGAGTTATGCCCCATTCATAACGGATGGCTGTATTTCGTTAGTCGGTAGCGCTGAGAAAAAGCCTGTGCGAATTTTGCGAGACACGGGTGCTACAGAGACATTTGTATTGGAATGTGTTTTACCGTTTTCTCTTAAATCCAGCATGGGAGAAAGTGTACTTATTCGTGGCATGGGAATGCAAACCATGTCTGTTCCCCTGCATAAGATTGTGCTGAGTTCGGATCTGGTCCAGGGGGAAGTGATTGTCGGGGTTCGGCCGGCGTTGCCTATGCCAGGAGTGCATGTGATATTAGGTAACATTATGGCTGGGGCACGTGTATGGCCAAGCGGACCAGCGCCACCAGTAATGTCAACAGAGCCCATAGAGGCTAATAAACAAGGCGACTATGTTACTGAGTATCCTAAGGGTTTCACTGCTGGGCTAACGCGGGCAAAGAGTCGTGCACAGTCAGTGAGAGGTGCAAATGGAATCTCAGAACCAAACCGTGAAAAGAAATCGGATCGAAACGGATGGTGTGTGTTTTTCCACTTCTTTGGAATACTTCTGTCCGTTGATAAAGCCTTCGGTGCCGTAGGGAATGTATTATTTACTGCACGATTATCATTGGTCATCGGCCTGAAATGCACCTTCAGATTCTTCTTTCAAGCACATACAGGAAAAGCAACCAGTTTCTTCCTGGGGGCTGTATGTGGTGTATTGATCAGTTGGCCCATTGTTGATGTGGACTCCAAGATCTTTGGCTTAATTTTGTTATACACCTGGTTCACACCTCCTCTAAAGGAAAGGCCTATTGTGCATGAACTATTGTACTGTCTCACACTACAGATGTGGGGATACTGTGTGGTGATGTGGCTGGCATGCATAGTTCAGTTCTTTCCTCTCTTGTCTCCTCCCCTGTCCTTCTTAGACTGCTTTTCCAGTCCTACTGGAATTGCTGACGGGAAATAGGTTGTATGACTGGTGAGCTGGATGAATGTTGAGCGTGTGAGGTGAATAGGGGAATATATGAGTTGGAGGGTTTAGGCAAATGGGTTTTTTCGATGGTGCAGAATCCCACTGAGGTGGGCTTCTGTCTTAAGGGGGGGGATGTCACGACCCTGGCGGGTCTAGGCCCCGCCCCAATGTATTTGCATGCCTGTCTGTCTCTGTCTTTTCAGCAGTAATTGGAAGCAGGTGAACAGCAGGGGATTGGACGCAGGTGGATCTTTTAACTGGCTGGGTTACAAAAGCCCTGAGGAGACTGAAGTCGAGAGAGCGTTGGATTGGAACTGTGGATGGGTCTTTGGAGTGTGGATTTGGATAGTGATTGTATTGGATTGGATTTGGATTTGGATTTGGAGTTGGAATTGTCGTTGTCGTTGGTGTTGGTGTTGGAGTGTCGTCGTCGTCGTTGTTTGTTTATATCACCCATCTATTGACTTTACACAACATCTTTTGTTTCTATTCACAGCACTGACCTTCACCACACGTGTGCTATAATTATTAGATACCTATACTGTTACCTTTAATAAATACCTATTTATATTATTATTATTATAAATTCTGCGTGGTCTCCCCTTCATGTTTCGTGCCTGTGAGCCTGGCACGTCACACTGGCCCACCCGGACACATAGGCCACCTTGGCACGCTCAGAGGGAAAGGTGGTTGGTTGCAGCTCAAATAATGAGGGAACATTGGGACAGGAAGGAACGGCAGGTACCAGGTTCACCTGAGTACTTCTCAGGAGGAGGCAGTTTAGGTTCATGAGCTGGCAGTGAAGACGAGGTGCTTGGAGCAGCCACAGATGACCGAGAGTGTTGAAGTGGCTGGATCTGGGCGGCTAGGTCTCTGATGCGTGAAGCGACGTTCTCCAGCTGAGTCTGGTGCTGCCCCAGGACAATGCCTTGTTGCTCCAAGACAGCCTTCACCCGGTTTGGATCTGCTGGGTCCATCTTGGTCTGATCGTCCTGTTAGGTTCCGTAGGGAAAAATAGACCCAATAGCAGACCAAAGTTGCGGGCAAAAATCTTGTATTTATTATCCACAAATGTTACTTAAAAAGGTTCAAAAAGTCAAAACATAAAAGATACAAAAAGTCAAAGTCCAAAAGGTAACACACAAAAGATCCAAAAACAAAGCAGGCAGAGCAAAAGAGAAAAAGTACAAAAAACAAGAACTTATCTCACAACGGCAGATAATCAGGGAAGGCGGAAAGAGTTAAACTCTAGAATCTAGGTCAGTCTTTCACACAGACTTTAGGTGACGATCAGACATGAAACAATGGGGAGACTGAACTTAAATACAGGACAGGAGAGGGGAGCAAACTGGGGAGCAAACAAGTGGCAGGAGAAACTAATCAAGACAATGAGTACAGAACTGATTAACGGACAGGTGTGGTAATTGGTGACAGGGAAATCCAGGTAGTGACAGAGGGCAGGTGGGGGCGGAGTCTTATAACAAAACAGAAACACATGGCATAACAAACACACAAGCACATATCAAAACAAACACAATACACATGAGAGCCAGAGTCCCTTGAACAGCAGGGAGGATACTAACAGTTTGGTAGTAGGTGGCAAGGTGTGTGGCATGGGGGAGACCTGAGTTGGTTCCTACATTAGAGATTTCTTAAGTGCATATTACAATTCTAATGCTACTGTGATTACCAGACTGTCAGCCCCACTTCCCCCTTTTAAGCTGATGGTATAATTTGTGTCTGTTATCACGCATGATTGGTCGCATGGCACATAGAGCCGCCTCATTTGCCACGCTATTGTATTGTAGGTGTAGTGAGAGGCTACTAAGCTAGCACCTGAGGATGTATTCTGGTTTTTAATGCGAGCCTTTAGCTCAGTCTAAGTAATTTGCTTCATTGTCGTGTGACGTGTGTGCCTAGAGTCTTGTTATTAACGTGGTTTTAAACATGCTTTATCTGTTCTATCAGCAGGAGAAGTATGCCTGTGCCTCTTTGAATGCCTTTTGAGCATTTTAGGTACGTAGCAGTTTTAATGTATTTGAATATCTGTTCATTTTCATATTGCAATTTGGTATGTTTTGTGTAATTATGCATTCATTGTGGTGGGTTGCAGCCCTACTCTGCTCCTGCTGCAGTTTGTTGGTCGTACGGTTGATAATTTCACTTTGGCCACTGTGTCCCGCATCAATGGACCTGTATGGCTCGGTTCATGCTTGACTTTTTTAATTTTCTTTAGATTCAGTGGACTAAAACCAGCAACACCCATGACCATTTGTGGCATCAGTCAATGTACCACCTCACAACACCATCACCAACACCATCACCATACCTCACCACACCACACCACACCACACCACAAACACACATTTGTCCATCTGCACAATGCAGAGAGGGAGAGCACACTCCTGGTACACTGTTGCTGAAATCCATCGTTTGTCCAGCTGCAGCTCAACGCCATAGTTTTGGCCACAATGGTCACGTCATCACCCGGACCTGTTGTTGCTGCTTCTGCCTCTGTTTCCTGGAAAGCCATCTCCAGCATATCTTTTGCATAGGCTCTGAATTTTGAAGAGTATTCTTTCTTTGTGTGTATTTTTACGTATATGTCTATATAACTGAATATATTCTAAAATACTTCCTTTTATAATTTCTAGTATTTCTGAGTATTAAGTTAACCTGGGTTTTAGTGGTAGCTTTCACGGATACTTTTGTGAAAGGAGGGGAAGGGTCATCCGGCATTTGTCCTCCAGCTAGCCTTGGGTCAGCTAACAGTAGCTTAGTTACTTAGGACAGGGTTGAGTATTCTACTACTGTAAAGTATTCAGGATTGGCTGGTTAGGAATAGTGCTGCCAGAATGGTTGTGTCTATTAAAACACGGTAATCCAGTTTCCAGTTCACTTCGAATCTTTATTCTCTCAAGAGTGATATTGCTGCCCACACAGCAGGAGACTCAAACGCGGATCCGCATTCGAATCGCCAAACCCGCGTGACTGTCACATTCGTTTTGATGCCGTAGGACGGATCAGCGCCGCCTCCGGCCGGCGCAGTAAATGCTGCTATCAAACAGCAGCTCCTGAGCGGACCCACATCTGATCCGGGGGCCGGACGCGCCTTTGACGTGCATCAAGAGGACAGTTTTGGCTCCGGCAAGAGGATCAGGATCGGATCCACGAACGCGGACGCGCCTTAACGGCTGTAACGGCCGTGGCTACATATCAGAGCCCATATCAGTGGACTTTTTATTTACCGCCTCTCATTGCTTCCAGATTTTCTTTGAAGTAGCCTATACCATTGAGCTGAGCCCTCTTAAGTAAGTGTATTGATTTATTGATATATTGCGACATTCACAGTAAACATTTGCCTTTGTGTGTTTTTTTTAATCATCATGTATATTAATGCTGTGTAAATAATATTGTTTGATATTGTATCATACCATTTATGCAGCAGACTATTAGCTGATGTGATGATCATGTGAGGCTGAAGCTATTTGATTTAAAATGGGATAGCAATTTCGGCAGAATATGTTATGGTAGAGTGATTAAAAAAACACATTGTTATTAGGTCTGGTCTGGTCTGGTCTGTTTTAATGAGTTACTCATATGTAGCCTATGGTAGCGGCATGTAGCTGCTAGCTAGCATGCTGCTAGGTGCGATTGCAACATTTTGCAAGTTATTGCTAGTGAATGTGTTAATGTTCACGTTTGTGATGCAAACTATACATCAAGCTGATAATTTCGCTGGTACTGGTATTTCGGTCAATAAAGTAGGGTGAATATTAGTCAATGAGCTTGTATGCTGGTAGTAGTTAGGCTACAACTTTAGCGTATTCACTCGAGGGAATTAGCATTATAATCTAGATGCATCTGGCGGCGACTTAATGCGCCCCGCATTGCGTGTCTTTCAAGCGAGATGGACAGCAGATTACTTAGGGGCCGATCACACAGGAGGGTCCAGGGTCTACACTTATACATAATTATTGTGGTGCTGACTTGTTTAATTCTGTGCATATTATACAGCCGCGGAAAAAATTAAGAGACCACTTCAAAATGATCAGTTTCTCTGGTTTTACTATTTATTGGTATGTGTTAAAGTTAAATGTACATTTTTGTTTTATTCTATAACCTACTGGCAACATTCCTACCAAATTTCAAATAAAAATATTGTCATTTAGATCATTTATTTGCAGAAAAATGACAATTGGTCAAACTAGCAAAAAAGATGCAGTGTCTTCAGATCTTGAATAATGCAAAGAAAACAAGCTCATATTCATTTTTAAACTACACAATACTAAGGCTTTAACTTAGCAAGAGTTCAGAAATCAATATTTGGTGGAATAACCTTGATTTAAAATCACAACTTTCATGTGTCTTGGCATGCTCTCCACCAGTCTTTCACATTGCCGTTGGGTGACTTTATGCTACTCCTGGCGCAAGAATTCAAGCAGCTCGGCTTCTTTTCATGGCTTGTGACCATCCATCTTCCTCTTGATCACATTTAAGAGTTTTTTTTATGGGATTCAGGTCTCGAAATTGGGCTGGCCATGACAGGGTCCTGATCTGGTGATACTCCATCCACACCTTTACTGGCCTGGCTGTGTGGCATGGAGCATTGCCCTGCTGGAAAAAACACTTCTCAGAGTTGGGGAACATTGTCAGAGCAAAAGGAAGCAAGTTTTTCTTCCGGGACAACGTTGTACTTTGCCTGGCTGAGGTTTGTAAAAGACCATAAGGATTGAACCTAAGCCGACTGGAGGGTCTCCTAGTTCGTCTTCTCTGATGAGTCCAATTTCACAGTAGGTGCAAGACTCTGTGGCTTGTAGGCCTCTCCAGGTCTCCGTCTAACCATCAGACGACCATGTGTTGGGCAAAGCTGAAAATTGGAAGTGTTTTTTCCAGCAGGGCAATGCTCCATGCCACACAGCCAGGCCAGTAAAGGTGTGGATGGAGTATCACCAGATCAGGACCCTGTCATGGCCAGCCCAATTTCGAGACCTGAATCCCATAAAAAAAACTCTGAAATGTGATCAAGAGGAAGATGGATGGTCACAAGCCATGAAAAGAAGCCGAGCTGCTTGAATTCTTGCACCAGGAGTAGCATAAAGTCACCCAACGGCAATGTGAAAGACTGGTGGAGAGCATGCCAAGACACATGAAAGTTGTGATTTTAAATCAAGGTTATTCCACCAAATATTGATTTCTGAACTCTTCCTAAGTTAAAGCATTAGTATTGTGTAGTTTAAAAAAGAATATGAGCTTGTTTTCTTTGCATTATTCGAGATCTGAAGACTCTGCATCTTTTTTGCTATTTTGACCAATTGTCATTTTTCTGCAAATAAATGATCTAAATGACAATATTTTTATTTGAAATTTGGTAGGAATGTTGCCAGTAGGTTATAGAATAAAACTAAAATGTACATTTTACTTTAACACATACCAATAAATAGTAAAACCAGAGAAACTGATAATTTTGAAGTGGTCTCTTAATTTTTTCCGCGGCTGTATATTAGTTTACTATTGTCACATGGTATAGGATAAGCCTGTGACTAGTTAGCTTGGGGGCTAAGAGGGTGGTAATGACTAGCATTGTAATGTATTGATATTTATGTATGCTATTGTTATTTATTGTAAGGTAGGATTCTCAGTGCCTTGTCAACTGCTGTCTGTGTCATTGTTTCGTTTATATTCCGATTCGTTTGTACACTCATTTTGTTTAGTTAGCTTGTCATGCTAGGTTTCGCTAGCATTTATGGTATGGTTTTGGTGTGGGGCTAGGCTACTCCCCTAGCCTTGTGTAACGGAAGTTCGCGAGTTTTCGTGAAGGACTTTTTGAGGGCAGACTGTTAAGTTTGTATTTGCTGTTCGTGGCTTGTGTGGTTGTATGCCCTGTCTCTTAATTCTGAGGAAGAGGGTAGGATTCTCAGTGCCTTGTCAACTGCTGTCTTCCAGAACAATAAATATTCAAAACGGAGTCGTGTGTCCGCTTGCCAGCACAACACAACGCAGAGTGAACAAGCCACCGGTTACACTTGGGACAGGACCCGCCTAATGTGTTGTAAATGACCATGTGAGTAATTTAGTGTAGTGTTGATTTTGGAATGTTTTATGTGTAAGTCGTCTTTTTTTGTTTTCATAAACATACAATCTGTCTGTTTGATTACAGGTGCAGTCAGAAAAAAACGGTCTGACACGGTCCGCTACGGACGCTGAGGTCACGCGACACATAAGGTGGTTCAATCTGGCTGGGGATCGGGCCACGAGAAGACGTGCCGTGCCGTCCGCACTTGAGTCCCCACACACGGAATAGCCTATTAAATCGAATCGCCTGACTAAATCAACTGTTGAATAAACTTTTTTTATTGCACTTCTCGTCATTCATCAGTTATTCATTTTATGATAGTTAAGCTGTGCAAATTGTAGAAACAGGGCAAAGTAGAATAAGGAGACAATTTAGACTGTTTGTGGCGCAGCATTTCATTGAAGTTGAATAGGCAAGCTATTTGATGTCTGCAACGTCCTAGGCCTATTATTATTATTATTATTATTATATAGCACTAAATATAGGCTATTTCGATGCTGTTTGAAGATGAGGGTATAATATAAACAAATATTCCTACTTTCATTATCTACATTAGGCTACAGGGTTCTCTACGAATAGGTTTTGACACCTCACAATGAATGTAGGCTAGGCTACTAAACAAAAGAATATGTACAATATACATCCACCTCCGCAGAGGTAATAAGGTGTAAAGCGCGGCTGCACTACCGCCTCCGTACCGGATCTGTTACGGTGCAGATCCATTCAAGCGATCTGAGCGACGTGATCAAATTCCATCGCTTTGAGTGGGCGTGGTGTAGCGTGTGGAAATAGACTGGACTAGTGATTTTTCAAACCGTCAAAGACGAGAAAAATCGCTCCTCATTTGCATAAGTTTGAGCATGTTCGAATTTTCATCAGTCGCGTCGCTCAGATCGCTGGTCTACGTCACAATGGAGCTGGCTCCCGTTGAAATGCATGGGGTCGCCCAGATCGCGTCGCCCAGATCACTTGAATGGATCTGCACCGTTAGACTGTGCAAGTGGACCCCGATACGGGTCTGTTTCGCGGGTCCGTTGCGGAATCGCGACACCTCCGCGGCGGATCCACTGCGGTGTCCTTTTGCTGTGAGGGTGGTGTCTACAAACAAACAACCAACAAGGCAATCTTAGTAACACATTCAAACAATAAAGGAAAAAACATCCATAGCATTATAGCAATGATTGAACAATTACATAATTAAGCAAGAGCATACCATATTATATTATCACAAATAAATCCACATTGCTCCTATGAGCTTACATGTGAATGGCTGAAACAAAGGATCATGCTGAGCACATGGCATGCCCATTAAAGCTCCAAACAAAGTACATGGATAGCTAAATTCAAAGGATCATGACACTTCACACAACATGAAATAGACACTTACAATGTCTCAAACTCAACAATCCACTCTGCTGAGTGAGGATGCAGCCAGGGGCGGACTGGCCATCGGGGGTACCGGGGAAATCCCCACCGTTATCATCAACCTGCACACCCCCACCGCATGTCGGTTCAATGTAGTTAAGCCCGTTGAGGACAATACAAGTCTAGTTTTCTCTAAGAACTACAGTTGAAATGAAGCACTGACTGAGATTTATAATCTTACTCGCGATCGGTCTTCACACTCATGGTGGCTATTTTTCGATTTTTTTTTTTAAGTCTCTTCTTGAATGTGTTTTACGGACTTCGGAAGTTCAACGTAAGAAAATATCTCCACCTTATTAATGAACACCTGAAAATTGGTTCTTACACAGCCGAAGTGTTCTCAGCTGTGCCGATTGAGGTCGAGGAGTCTTAAAATTGGATTTGCATACATACACGCAACACGCCCCTAGGGCACGCAACCGTAGTGACGTGTGCAGTCAGCCCTAGCTAGCCCTTCTAAAGGCTGATTTATGCTCAGTTACGTAAGCGTAAGCGCAAGCGCAAGAGGTCGCGCAAGCCCCTTGCGCGCCTTTTCACGTCTTGCGTGCATCGGCCCCTTTTTCTAGACTTGCGCCATTTTACGCAAGCCTATTGTTCTGGGTGTGAATTGCTTGGCAACACCCCCAACGCAACGCGTAAGCACCTAGCAATTCATGCTCCCTTTAGAAGCATGCAAGGGCCTTAAAGGCGCCTGCTTGCTTCAGCGTTGGGGTTAATTGTTGCGCAAAATTTACTCAGTGCAGTTCATGCTCCCAAAGGTTGCGCGTGTTGTCATGAGCCTGCCATTTGCTTGGCAGATAGAAAGCTGTTTCCCTAACAGAAAGTCTGAAGCTTGAAGTTCTTTTCAAACCTTTGCTTGGGTAGCACTGTTAAACTGAGCAGACATGCAGACTACATTTTAGTAATCTCATCGCGTAACATTCGTTTTCTAAAAACAATCACATAGTATTGCATGTTTTACTGTGGTAGAAAATACGTTAGCTTAATGCTAACGTATATGGGGAATCCTATAGAGACCGAGCTAGGTATTAGCATCAATTAATTCACGTTAATGTTTTTGTATGAGCCTGACATTTGCTCTGCAGATAGATAACAGGTTCCCTAACAGAAAGTCTGAAGCTTGAAGTTCTTTTCAAACCTTTACTTGGGAAGCCCTGTAAAACTGAGTAGACATGCAGAATATTTTAGTAACCTCATCTCGTAACATTCGTTGATAGAATGCAGGCTGCGAGGCTCGCGTAAGACCTTACGTAAAAAATTACGCAAGTCTAGAAAAAGGGGCCGACGCACGCAAGACGTGAAAAGTCGCGCAAGGGACGCGCGCGGCCTCTTACGCTTACGTCCCCGAGCATAAATCAGCCTTAACGGTACGTTCACACACAGACGAACTTCGTGCCGCTCCTATTGGGAATGAATGGAAACGAAATTCCATCTGTTGAGCAAAAAACGCCGCCGCCTGACTATCAAAGTTGACGAACTTTTAACTTTATGCAAATGTGTACCAGGCGGTAACCAATCAGCGCGGCGTGTGTCAGAATTGGAGTTTGACGTTACTGACGTAGTGCAGAAGCCCGGTGAATTCAAAATATTTCATAGAAAATGGCGGAGCCTCGCAAGTCCGGATTGGAAAATATTTGATGTGAATCAAGCTGGATACAGGTGTTTACACGACTTTAATATGTCAACATCTGCTCGGTTTGTTGTTTATAAACTATACGAACACTGTCAGGGCAAACTGAATATTGTAGGTCTTAAATAAGCTCTCGACCATTATTGTTAGCTTGGTGCTAACGCTTTCATTGGCATACCGCCTGAGAAAATTCGCGGCTAGTGTGAACGCCTCGTAACACGGATGAGGCACAGCCCGTCGCTGCCTCTGTCAATCTCTTCCGTCAGTCTAATTTTGTTTTAGGTGTTATTAAATGTCAATTACTCTAGCCTACATTTTATTTGGAAAACCACCGACTGGTGACAGTGATAAGGTAGGATGTGGCGTTGTTGACCTTGCCAAATGTTTGCTTGCTATTCACAGCTGTGGTAACGTTCCCTACAGCTAGCCTACCTAAATTGAGACCGTTATGATCTGGTAAAATAAGCAAGCTGGTGCTGTTGTCAACATGTTAGCCGTAGTCACTTGCTTACAATCGATGAGCAAGCTATCCATCGTGGTAGTTGTAAAGGGCCAATCTTATCATTTCTATTAACTTGTGTCAAATAAGTTTACCAGCTAGTTTGTTATGCTTAACATCTAGATTGTTAATATGTTATCTAGAGGTGATGACTTGCCCAAGTAAAGCTTGCGTTTCACAACACTTACATTATAAACAATGTTAATATGTTATCTAGATTGATGATTCTGCTGCTGGAATATATTAAGTACAAAAATAGTGTATAAAAAAAAGTGCTGTCAGATAAACGTGTTTTTAACGACGCTAATGCGAACCCATTTTAACGACGTCAATGTTTTTCTCGCGAGATTTACGTTCTTTTTGGCCTAGCAAACTGTAGTTTTTTTTACATGCTGTTGCAACAACTATTAACCTTAGAAAAACTACAGCACCACGCCAGATACAGCTAGACCGGTAGCAAAACAATAGGCACGCCGTTTGGGCTTGGTTGTGTTGCGCAAATGTAGCGAGCCTCACTGTTGTCTGAAAATGTCAACAGGCTTGTCTGTTTGAGTAGCTGGCTGAAAGCAAAAAAGAAGTAGGCTTACCTTTTATAGGTAACCTAACTGTTACGGTTCATTGTTTTTTTTTTTTTCAAATAGGAGGCCTGACTGCTATGTTCACATCAAACTTGAAAAAAAAAAAAAAATGATTAAGCCATGGTTTGACTGCACTATAGGCTGAGTCTCCTTGTTGACCTGAGATGTGCACTTTAGAATTGTATTTTGTACCGCCCTGTTTGGCAATGTCTGATAACCATCTGATCTGATCTATTCATCTAGCAACCTATACCTACCCTGGAGTGTTACAATAGCCAGTATCATTTTATTCCATGTGTCCATCCAGTAGGGTGACCAGACGTCCGGATTTAGGCCAGACAGTCCGGATTTTCAATGCCCTGTCCGGCGTCCGGCGCAGCATCAAGCAGGACGCATATTTGTCCTCCTTTTTGAAATTGCACTGGGCCTAAAGAGCCGCGCTCTAGAATATTTTGCTGAAATGCAGTCTAACACATGATTGGCTTAAAGTGGTGTCTGATTAATATCTGATAGGCTTCAATTCAATTCTAACCCTATATCATTGGTTAAAAACGTAAACAAGGCTCCATGTGCTGGCTACGTCATACATATGCTGCTGGCTACATTGACAGAACGACCGTTAATACATTGACATAAGGACAGTTAACACACATAGAAGAAACATTCCTAAACGCCAGACGTCTTTCAATCCAGAGTGGGCAAAAGAACACGACTTAATATCAAAAAGCAGTCGAGACTCCTTGCATGGCTTCTGCACTTTCTGTCGCTGTGACATTGACATAAGCAGTCAAGGTAAACGCGCACAAACTTTCCTCTTCTTTCTCGTGCCAGCTGCTAATGCTAGTGGACGTGCTTTCAATGTATCATGCTAGTATACAATTAACATTGTGTTGCCGTGTGCGTTACCGACAATGTAGCCTAAGTGTAATTCATGTATCTGCTAGCTTTACTTTCTTTATATTAATGTTGACAAGCACTAGCTGCTATAACTAGCAATTTCTCGCAGACTTGTTCTAGCCTGTATATGACGCTAATATGGAGATCCATTTGTTTTGATATTGCTGGTAGCTTAGAGTTCAGACTGCCAGGCCATTTGTGGTCTTAGAGTGCCACCTTGTGGTATAGTAATGTAACAGCATTGTAATTACAGTGTTGCTGATACACTGATATGCATAATAGTGAATTATATATTATACATGATTCATAACTGATAGGTAATTGTGTATAATGTTCAGATATTTATATATTTACGTAGATTAGTACAGATTGCAAGTTATGTATATTTATGTTGTATTCTGTATTTCTTTATTCTACAGAAACCACACAAACACCTACAAATACTTCTTTCAATGTATGATTATTCCACCGCAAGCACTTAATGTACTTGATCAACCCGCTGCAGGTTAAACACAAATAAACCTGTTTCTACTACACCTGAAGGTTGTGGCTACTCCGACCGGAGTACGTACTCAGATAAGGGCAAACCAGTGTGTAACGCATTCGGACTTCACATACATCATATATCAATTACACAGGTTGTATTGTAGAGGGGAGCAGGCCAGAGTCCTATGTAATTTTTCACAGCACCACGAAATTCTGTGATTCCGAAATTCCGTGTTTCAAAATTCCGCATAGTGTCCTCCTTTTTGGTGTTATGGATATGGTCACCCTACCATCCAGGCAAATTGGTGGATCCAAATGTTATTAAAAAACAAGCATATATGATGTTATTTCTTTGTTATCATCCAAAATAATGTTAAGTGTATGGGCATTTTCCCCAGTAGGCCACTGACTGGTCGATACGTGCGATCCATTGAGTGGGCAATGCGGCATGTACTGAGTGGGCAGTGCAGCCTTTACTTAGTGGGCCGCGCGCTGTGTTTTGAGTGGGCCGGTCTGACAGTAACTCCCGGGCCAGTTTCCCCCCAGTCCGCCCCTGGATGCAGTCACTGCAAACAGAGAGCCATCTACCACCATACTGAGGACACTGGTGGAAGACTCAGGTTGATTTCTTAATCAGGTGCAGTGTAAGAGGGCGTGTCTCAATGTGGCAGGGGGAAAAGTACTGGGATTTCGAACAGCCGCCCCCAAATATGATTACATATTTGTCCAAAGAAATTCTAGTCATACAGTGTGGTTATTCGGAAAGGCGGGAAGAACTACTAGACGGCTGACAGGACGGATGAAATGTTTCCCATTGATCACAATCTCAACCACTCTGACCCTGCCATCGGAACTCGGCAGGATCTTGGTGACTGTTCCAATGGGCCAAGAGCCCCGAGGAAGCTGGGGGTCAATCACCATGACGACAGCAGCAGGGGAGATTGCAGGACCATCTGCTCTCCACTTCTGACGGCTCTGAAGGCTTGGGAGGTAGTCTTTAATAAAGCTGGTCCAGAACCTGTCAGCAAGGATTTGACTGTGTCTCCACTTCCGGGGGGTTAAGAGCTCTGAGTCGGCGTACATTACTTGAGGAAGAGACGCGTCTCGCAGCCCCATCAGGAGGATATTCGGTGTTATGGGGTCCGCATCAGAGATATTGGATGACACATAGCCCAGAGGTTTGGAATTCAGCATCTCTTCAACCTCTTTCGGGTCCAGCTTCTTTATGTAACCAGCTTCAACGAGTTTCTGAATTTCTTGCTCATAGATAGCTGCACACTCTGGATTCTTAGACAGCTGTCGCTCAGTACGACGCAGAGCAGGCATTACTGCATCCTGTGGGGCATGCAGCAAGGGGGCGCTCTTTGCTCTGAGTAAAGGAGTGGCATACCTTTGGATGCCATTAATGTCCTGACGCTTGGTTTGTTGCTTTAAACATTCAAGGGCTTGATGATCCTGCTTGGACCCCAGTGCAACCTTGGGACTTTGGGAATAGGGGAGTACGTCAGCCTGCCCCAGTCGCTGTACATCCCTCTGTAATTGGTCTGTGGCTGTGGAGGCTAGAAAGAGACACAGAGTGTCAGAACAGGTCTCCTGCACAAGAGAGGTTGGGCCATGCAACGTCCATCCCAGGCGAGTGTGCAGGGCAGCTGGGCTTCCAGGGGGTCCGAATCTCACTCGTTCTGTAGAGCTCAAGAGATGAGGATGATCTGCTCCCACCAGAAGCATCGGTCGTCTCTTGTGGAAATCCTGAAGTGGGAGGTCACGGAGGTGTTGATAACGTCTTGTGAGTGTGATGACAGGGTAGGTCTGTTCCGGTAGGTCTAACTGTTAAGCAGTGAAGGCACCTTTGATCTGATATTTCTTCTGCTAATGGGAAGCCGGGGCAATGGAAAAGGAAACAGTGTTACCTTCAATCTCCTCCGCGCCCTGTCGAATAGTACGCAGAACTAATGACTCGGCCGCCCCATTAAGGCCTAAACTTTCTGCAGCAGAAGATAGGAGCATAGTTCTCTCTGAAACATCGTCCAGGATAGCATAGGTCTCTAAAGACCTCCCTTTATGACTCAGGATAACTTTCACGACCTTCAAGAGAACAGAATTAAAGCCACTGGGCCTACTCAAATAGAAGATCTCTGAGTCACGTTTGCGGGTATTCACCTCATGCAGAATGCCGAGGTGACGATCTTTGCAGTGGGGGCAGCTTCTCTTTAGGTCACATTTAGAAGAACGGTGGGTCCACCCACATCTCCAGCAGCGGTCATTGTCCAGGATCCACTTTCTCTTCCTCTCCACATCAAACTGCTGGAAATCAGGGCACTGACTGAGGTGATGAGCTTGGCTCTTACAGAAAGCACATGATGATCCAGACTCGTTGGAGGATTTCACTCGTGAGTAAGTGCTCTTATTCTGGATTTTAAATCTAGTACGGTCCTCCTGACCTACACTTTGAAGGAATGTGGTGGTGGGGAATGCTGGCCATGCTGAGTTCGCACCTCTAGGTTGTGACCTTGCTGCACCCTTAGGTTCACCCACTTGAACTGCTAAACTCTGGCATTCTGCTTCTTCCTCCATCCACTTTGAGAAGTCTTTCAAATTATAAGGAACATCTGGTCCTACAGTTTTGGCATGTCTAGCAAAGTTGGCAACATGCTGAGCTGGGAGTTTGCTGAGCAACTGATGGACATGAGACGCACAGGCTAGCTCTGCTGCACCCTCATTACGGCCCCAGGACTGAAGCATGCCGACCAAAGCTCTGATACGGACGGCAAACTGGCTGAACCCACGAGAATCTCCAGGACAAATGCTTGGGAGGCTCTGAATGGAAGCAATTTCTCGTAACACCAGATGATGTATGATGTATGCATGTAAGGAGGCCTATGAAATCCCCTACTCGGGAAAAAGTTTGGATAAGTTTGTGGTGGCATCCATGGAGGGCATGGAGGGCACGGGAGAAAGAAAGCATTTCCTGGCATCTGGTTATACTGGAGAAGGCCATCATGCCTCTCTAATTGATGGTCAGTGGTATAGAAATCTGGATTTAAATGATCATTGACTGTAGATAACTCTTGGGGAACACCTTGTGGCTGATTCTGATAATCAGAAATTAGATTAACACTAAAAGGGACCTGTAAGTTGAAGTTCGCTATATGAGGGGCTGGAGTTACTGCAGATGCATGGACATCAGGACCTAACACTGGTGGTTCCCTACTTGTCCGTGGAGAGGGTGTGGGAAGCATAGACGGAGGTGGAGGTGGAAGAGTACTTTGTCTACTGATGCTTGGTGGTAATGGATAAGGCAAATTTACACTTTCCTGATGTTGTCGTAGACATTCGCCTAGCTCCTGCACAAGTAAAGTTCTGCTGTCCACTGGTGGATCCCCCTCTCTGGTGACTGGGGAGCTTTCCTCTGAGCTGGTTACAAAGTAGGAGGTTCTGCTCCTTGGTTGCATATCCCTCATCATTTGACTCAAGTCCATCAACATGCCCTTCATCTGCATTACCTATTCAGACAGAGACTTCACGTCCATGTTTCCATGTGGCGCTTCTGCTCCTCCTGCTGATTGACCTTGATCATGGCTGGCGGAAGATTGTGGAGGGGCCATCACATAATCCCTTTGCCATACAGGCCGCCGCACAGTTCGAGAAGATCTCTTCAGCCTTTCAGGGTTATCTTCAGCCATCATTCAAGCAGCCACTCCGGCGAGCAAAGGACCATGTAAAGTATTCAGGATTGGCTGGTTAGGAATAGTGCTGCCAGAATGATTGTGTCTATTAAAACACGGTAATCCAGTTTCCAGTTCACTTCGAATCTTTATTCTCCCAAGAGTGATATTGCTGGTGTCTACAAACAAACAACCAACAAGGCAATCTTAGTCACACATTCAAACAATAAAGGAAAAGCATCCATAGCATTATAGCAATGATTGAACAATTACATAATTAAGCAAGAGCATACCATATTATATTATCACATAAATAAATCCACATTGCTCCTATGAGCTTACATGTGGATGGCTGAAACAAAGGATCATGCTGAGCACATGGCATGCCCATTAAAGCTCCAAACAAAGTACATGGATAGCTAAATTCAAAGGATCATGATACTTCACACAACACTGCATATAACAAAAAACACAGGGAAATAGACACTTACAATGTCTCAAACGCAACAATCCACTCTGCTGGGTGAGGATGCAGCCACTGCAAACAGAGAGCCATCTACCACCATACTGAGGACACTGGTGGAAGACTCAGGTTGATTTCTTAATCAGGTGCAGGTGGAGTGTAAGAGGGCGTGTCTCAATGTGGCAGGGGGAAAAGTACTGGGATTTCGAACAACTACCTTGTCAAAGAGAGTACCACCCCTTGAGTATGCTAATAGTCACTCACATGTGCTTGCAGACACACATCATACTTGCTTTGAAGTAATATAAGTTTTAAGAAGTTACCATGATCAGTGATCTTTTTATCCAACTAAAATGCTGTCTCAGACCAGTGAGCCCGTTAGCTAGAACCCTGCTTATCAATAATAACGTTGATCACACGCTTTAGCACCTGCCGCCTTTTTCAGACTTTCACTTGGTGTGCTGACATTTTCTTAGATCTCAGTGATCTTTCAATATCTGATTTCTATTTCTGTGTGTCTGTCACTTTATTCATGGCCCTTAATTCTCAGATACATGCGAGACCATGTCTGTGTTCGAATACTCTTAAAAGTAAGATAGCTGTCTAACTACCTTGGTGTCTCGTCAAGACAGCTGTCTTGCCCAAGATATTTTTAAGGGTGAAGGTATGTCTTTTGTTGTCGAACATTCTTTTAAGATAGCGCGTATGATAACATGTGACTTTGGTACGCTGAAAGAACGTAGTTTACTAACGTAGGCTAACGTGCTAATGTTAGAAAGTTGGCTGACTGACGCCTCGCAAATCACATCAACCATATTGGTTTCAATAACGGTGTTATCGGATAGTGCAGTGTCTATTTCTTGGTAACTTTTGAAAAATCTAAGCAGAAAACGCTGAAAAATGTACATACAAAACACGACCGTCAGCGGAGTTTGGTCCGCTATCTTTGTTTACAATTTGCAGTTGCCGGAGGGACTGGGCACACAGGTTTATGGGTAATAGGCAGCATCAAGGCTACACAGATGGTACCTTGAAAAATGACCGTTACGCTGCGATTTTAAGGTATCTGTTAAACCTGGAAGAGAAAAATTAAGGGAATTCGAACAGTCCTTCCTTCTCTCGTTTAAGAGAGGAAAGGTTGTAAGACAGCATTTTAAGAGAATTCGAACACACCCCAGGTGTCCACACCACCCTTATCAAATGACAGTGCTGGGGAGTAGTGAGCTACAAGTAACTGTACTAATAGTTTAACTCCATTTTGCAGTAGCTTGCTGGTAGTTCAACTACATTCATATTTGCAAGGTGATTCCAGTAGTTGAATTCTTTTTGCCATGTTTTGTGCAGTTTACTACTGAAACTATAAACAATTGTGGGACATAAAAGGAAAGGAATATATATTTTTTAATATATATTTTTTTAAATGTCATTTTACCATTGGTTCTCTACTGTCATAGAACCCCTATTTGACTAGCCCCACGCCCTTTTGCTTTCATACTTACCGCTGTGAAGGCATGCACAGGCATGCACAGGCAACCTCTGAAAATCATTTGGCTTTAGTTTGTTTTTAATCTGAATTTGTAAAACTGAACTACATAAGGTGTCATATAAATCCTTGCAATTTATTAACAAATGTTCAGAGAAGTTGTTGCATGCTATTTTAGAAGTTACCTGGCTAACTGAGTAGACATGCTTGGTGAAATACCCCCACCTGGGCACCTGGAAGGCAGGTGTCTGATGGACTGATGGACATTGTATACAAAACCAAAGCAATTTATTTTGGATAAATATGGGTGTTTTTTTTAAATGTTTTTGGTTTATGTGAAGAAGTAGACACATCTTACAATAAAATAATTGTTCTGACTTTTTTGTACAAGATTCTTTTCACATTTTGTGTCCCAGATGCGTGGTCAATTTGATCAATTATTTTATTCATATGTAGTTTGAACAACGTTTTGTCAGTAGCTTTAGTTAACCTAACTAGATTTCTCCCTGGGTTTGCTTTGTTGCAGTTCATGCCTCCAGTAGGAAGTTATTGGCTGCTAACAAAGCTATGCTTTAGAAGTAGCTTCGCCAACACTGACAAAGGCACAAATGTATGAGGATTTAGAGAAGGTCAAATAAACAGAACAATAAGGGGAACTCTTTACAGTCAACCACTTGTGATTTGACCCCGTCCTTGCAGTGAAATGTTTTGTGAACATTGATCAATTTTGGCACATAATGTTTTGGATCGAGAAAAACAATATAAAAAAATATATAAAAAATAGCTCTTTTGATGAAAATAAAAATGGTCTTCTCTTTAACATTGCATTCTCTCTCTCACACACACCTGTTTTCTTGCCCTCTGTATCAAACCTCTCCCTTTCTGACTGTATACACACCAGTAGACGTGGATCTTCCATTATAGAAACGATAATCATTACATAATATTCTGTTTTTGAAATTAATTGACTTAATTGTTTGGGATTTTGGCTAAATTGCATTATATAATAAATTAACAGGATTTACAAATTAGTGTTTTTCTCTTATTGTAGGTAATACATTATATTAACATGGTTGTGAGAAGTTTAACATTTCCCTTCTCACTTCTACGGACTTCGTCAACTGTTTGCCCGCTTTAACGCGAGTGCAGGAAAGCAAGAGACTTCATTCATATTCGCACGCACGCATATGGGCCATTCTACCGAATTTGTGTAATATGCAGTCCCTCAACAATAAAAACTATTTACAAAACAATTAGGTATTTAGGCTTAGATATTTACTAAGAAAATGTTATGGTCTAGCCTATATAAACCCAATGCATTAAATGATATAGTGATAAGCTAAATATATACAAAATCATTTACTGTATAGGGTACTTTCTATTGGGAAGTAGCTGTCCCCAACCCTGACATCTAAATTTCAATGCCTGCAAATAACACTTTTCAATTTTTTTTAGATTTTTTTCAATGATCTAATTTCAAAGATCTTTATGATTGGGTTCAAACAGAACTTGGAATATTTTGATTTATTGTGGGTTCAATTTTAAAATAAATAAACTATAGTCAAAAAAAATCATGTCCCCAGTTTTCATGTCACTACCGAAACACAAGAGTTTTAGTCCATTGGCTGAGCTTGTGTTTTAGCCACGACCCTGCATTTTTGACCATGCAGTGACACTGCATCCCTGTCCCTCATGGTTGAATGGTAAGTAGCTAAATCCCATAGTTTTTATATAAATGTGTTCCAAACTCTGAAAATCGACGTGTAACCTTAAGAATTGTCACTACCGAAACCCATGTTTTCTTCAATTAAGTTAACCTTTTGGTGTTTCATGTAAAATTATGTTTGTATGTGTGTACACCTCTTCAAAGATTTGTTTGCAAGCCGTGTGCTTGCTAGAATTCTTTATTTATGCTTAAACTTAGCTAGAATTGTCACTACCGAAACAGTCACTACCGAAACATATGGTAGTGACCTGATGATTTCGGTAGTGACAAAATGAAAGTAGTAGGTCAGTAGTTCAATCCCATAATTTTAAAATAAATGTGTTGTGTGGACTAAAGGGCGGCCCAGAGCACCTTTTGGAAGATTTTGGGAGAAAAATGAACATCCATCCAACAGTGCACTCACTACCGAAACAGTGCAGCACTACCGAAACACTGGATGTTTTGTAAAAAATTAGGTATATTGAGTAATCAACTAAAATGTTATGATACTGATTGGATTAATGTATGTTCAATTTTATCAATCAACAACTCTGGAATCAATATGATCAGTATTTTGCATTTTACAAAGAAATATTGCACTTAGATTTTGATGAATTGTATAAATTGAACTTGAAAATTTGGTAAACATTACATTTTTATGGATTTCATTGTGAAAACCTTCAAGAAATATTTGTAAAAATACTCTTCGAGAAGGGTCAATAATAATACTTTTTTACTATAGTAAATGTGATGTTTTGGTAGTGACAATTTTTGGAAGAGGAAAAACATTCCAACACATTCTGAAAATCCAATATCAAAATTGACTGTTCTTTTACTAGATATGTGTACTTTAGATATGGTTCATACGGTGGCCGACAAGGGCCAAATGCACTGCAACTGCCTAATGCGTCTCAGTTAAGGAAAACAACTTCAAGTACAGAAACGATTAAAATTAACAAACTCAAACACAAGTCTAAACGAGGTACAAAACAAGGAACGTGGTGCAAATGAATAAACGTGCTGCAAAAAACAAAGACAAATGCAGCAGCATCAAACGCGATTTAAATAGAGAAACAATCTAAACCAAGAAACTACCTTCAAAACAGAAACGCTCCAAAATGCTCCCAAAACTGCAGGGGACGCTCTTAGCGTAACAGCTAAATGGAAAAGAAATATGGGATGGAGAGAGACAGAACAGCTGACTGGTGTTTCAACATACAGCGGGAACCAGGGACGGAGTGGGACACAAAAATCCACCGGGACCATTCTGACTGCACTGGCCCACAACGAGCCCATCTGACCCAAGTTACGTTCACTGGACAAAGGCAGAGCAATACGCAGGTCCCATTTCCCATGAGGCTTTGCTCCGACCATTCTACATACATTTATGAACAAAAAAAATAAATAAATAAATCGCTGGTCAATTTATATTTGTGGTCATGAAAGTTATGTAACGTCTGAATAAAAATAATTAGATCAAGATAGGAGGATAAACAAAAATCAGTAGGCTGGATTAATGAAAGGGTTAATCTACAACAGGGGTGCCCAAATTCTTTCTCGTCAGGGGCCAAATATTAATCGGAGTGGAGGGCCGCGGGCCAAAACCAGAGTTTCATGTTAGGTCAGGTCCCATTATATTGAAATGTATTGCATATGTGTACCCAATTAACATTACCATTAATATACATACCTGCAAACTCAGAAGGGCTAAAAAAGGTGACAAACCAAGCCCCTGTAGGGGGGTCTGGGGGTATCCCCCCCAGATTATTTTGTTATTTTAACATGTAGGCCTAAATTAAGCATTCTGGTATACTCCAAGACGAAAATAATGGGGAAAGATAACATTTGCTTCAGGTAAAAAAAGAAACATTTATTAACATATCATACTAATTTAATGTAATCTATTAGTATACACAGGGAAGATAGGTAGGGGACTTCTATAATGGCCAATCAACTAACAGCAAGTTAAAGGCTAATAAACATGATTGCAGGCAACAAGAGTGACTGCTGATGTTTCGATGGAAATACTCCCATTATTTTCTATTTGTATCCGTCAAAAGAGAAAGATATAACAGTTACGCGTAAGCTGTGCCGTGGAAACAAGCGCCGTGACAGCACTTGACTCCAAAGGCTACCTCCACAAACATTTGTTAAGCTAACACGTACAGGTGAAACTTGTAGCAAGAGAGCGTCATGCCTTGACCTCAACTGAAGGACAGACTGCCCCAACTCAGATAGAGAGAGAGAGAGAGCTTGCACATTGACTACTGGTTGATTTCATATTTCATATCAACATTCTTTACACAAACATAAGTAAGGTACTTACAGTTGGCAGTTGCTAAACTCGTGTTGACATGTGTGAATTTGAACTCATGAATATGAACTTGTTCTACCTTTTCCCATTATACATGTAAGTTGAGAAGACTATAACATCAGCTAGATAACTAGCTATCATTTCATGCAAACGGAGCTCTTCCATTTAAATCGTTTAAGGTTAAGGTAAAAGCTAGCTAGTTAGCTAGCATAGCAACAAGATAACCATAGATATGGATCTGTATTGACAAAAGGTCAATAGCGCCCCCCTTGACCCATCTGAAACAATTTAAAAACTGTGGCCAAGCAGTGAACTGCAACCAGTCTTAGTTAAAATATGACGTTGAAACAGAGACCCTGTTAAAAATGGGTTAAAATGCTGTCTAACGAATGACGTTCTAACTATAATTCTGACCGGAGCGCGGGCCAAAATAAATCCAGCGCGGGCCACATTTGGCCCGCGGGCCCCAAATTGGGCAGCCCTGATCTACAAGATGGTCCCGTAATGGAGAGACTGGGAAGACCGAATGCTGTTACTGTGGTTGTGTCCCCCCTCGTCGCACTTATGGAAGACCAGGTTAGAGAGGCCGGTAAACTTGTAATACGTGCCGGTCAACTCGGTGTTGACGATGAGCGAAAGATCCGCGACGGTCATTTCTCGCTTGTTTTTGGAAGTCCCGAAGCTTGGCTCCTAAATTCGAAGTGGCGAAGGATGCTGAACACAACCATTTACCAACAAAACCTTGTTGGTGTTGTCGTGGATGAGGCTCATGTCACGTACAAATGGTGAGTCTGCATTGTGTTGTATTTAACTGCTATTATTACGTAGATCTTATTTGTCAAAGTTACATTTGTTCCTCGAAGTTCAAGAACTACGTCGCACAGCAAACGTCATTACCAAACGTTGCTGATTGGTTAAGGGAACTCCAATGATTTTAAAACTCAAGATAAGCACCCGCCCATCTCGGAAACGAAAATGCATTGGGTTTTCCCAGACTGACTGATGAAAAGAAATGGAGTCACAGGCTGGTAATGGCCAGGCTACAAGGCTGCACTTTTGCATGTAGATTAGCCTGCTGATTAATAGAGATTGATATAAAGCACCCGTACATTAGTACATTAAAAAAGCCCTCTTATCACAGTCTCAAATAAAAGTCGCATTACCGTTCCTGGTTTGGATCGTTTCTCTAGCCTATTTGCAAACGAAATTCACTGGTCACAGGATAGCCAGCCTACTGGCAGCAGTAGCACCGGCAGGACAAAAATTGGTTCACTAACACTGAAGTGTGCTTTAGTGCCAATAGGTGGCAGACTTTCTGCTGTCCCCATGTTCACTCGTGGGAACTCCAGAGAGGCTTTTGTGTAAGTCCTGCAGTCTTATGAGACTCCAATAAATAGCCTATATAGAGATATAATCTTAACTTCTCGGTCGTTTCCACATTTTCACTAACTGATTTTCACCATTTTCGCTGCGATGGTGATATCGTGAACGCGCAGTTTACTGACTTATATGGTGTGTAGGCCTAAATGAAAACAACAAAAAAAAATTCAAGTGCTAAATTCTCTACACATTCCAGCATATGCATTTTTAACCCGTAGCCATTCATATCATGCTCAGTGCCCTCAGACAGAAAAAACTTAGAATAGGCTAATAAGGTCGACATTATGTCACTAGATTCTTAGTGCTTACACAAAATGTACATTACAACACGCTATCAGACCTTAGGGAGTTTGTCCTATGTCAACCGTTGCTGGTTATGTAAAATACCATCTGTGAGCGTATATGCACGGCATGCTGATGGCAGGACAAGGGTCTCTCATTATAAGCAGCAGAGCATTGTTTAACATGCAGTGACTGTCTCCCGAGAACGCTTGGCAGCAGTTTGAAAGGGGCGCTTTGTTTGATTGTGCAGATCCGTGTATAAACCACTCCCCTAAGACACCGTTCTCAGCTTCTAAGCAGAACACTGCTGCAATGCACGTTGGAAAGGAACATCAGACCATTGACATTTTGAGCGCACAAAGGCAGTCGGGTAAAACACTAATGAACTCTTGTGCGAGTCAACGTTCTCACGTCCAGCTGGGTGCAGATGGACAGAGGATGGGAGCGTAAAGGATCAAGTGCACTCACGCGAAACGAGTGGATTGGTTGAGTGGAATAGAGGATGTTATCGCGTTTAAGTGTTTATTCACCTTTGTATTTAGTGGAAAGATATAGCGGCTTTTAACGGAGAATGAGAAGAAACAGAGACGCTTCTGAACAACTCGAAGACACAAGTTGTGGGTAAGTTCAAATACTTATGGTCTGTGTGGAGCTGTTTAGCTAAAGTTCTCGTTAAGTTTAAGAAATTAAAACCACACCGATGTCCACATCATGTAGGCATAGGATATGTTTATTGATAAATAGATAGACAGGGAGTTTAGTGCATTCCACGGTCACAGGGGTCTCGGGTGTCATAGAGACGCGCCATGGGATGGCAAGCAAATATCCCCCCAGTGTAAAGAAACAACAAGAAGACGAATGATCTGAACTTGTGCTCTTGTTTATTATTTTGAAAACCTGTGCTTGGATTGTTTCTATTGCATCAACAAATTCAGAAGTGGTAAAACAATGCTAATTTCCTCGATAAATACAACACAGAGTTGAGAATGTACACACAATCAAGATTTATTCTGCACTGAAAATGATCAACCATTCTTTCCCCCTTACCCGCACAGTGACTTAGAGGAGAAAGCCCGTAGCAAGGTTTGATGGCATTATAAGCAGCAGAGCATTGTTTTGATGGCTTCGTGTTTTGACACATTATCATGTCATATATTAGGCATGATATCCTAAGTTTGAGGGATATTTGACAATGTAATGATTACAACAAATGGGTCATATGAGTCGCTGTTCAAGTGTACCTCTGCCTCATGATGCATATAAGTTAGAAAGCAAGGCAAAAGCTGATTGGTTCTGATTGATTTTAATTGTATTATTAAAATGTTCAGTTTGATGATAAGTAGCCTTGAGCATAGTTCATTTTCCTAGCCAAGACGACACAGACAAACGAGGACTGTTATTACTGATGTACTCCTATTGTAATATTTAAGAAAGTCAGCCCCTGCTGCAGCATTGTCTTACAGTATAACTGTACAAGTGTTGCATTGTGTGGGTTGAGACCCTGTGACCACCAAACACGTTGCATAACAAACCCAGCCAGTAGATAAGTGTAAAAAAAAGTGGCTTCATGGTATCGACAGGGTCTTGCAAGGTCTTGCAACACCATGCGAAGAGCAGATCCCTAATGCGCCCTTTGGACTATGTGGGCAGCAGCACTCACTAAATTCGTATTGATTCTCTCACCACAACTGCTCCAAATGTAGTCCACCCACCCATTACCTACACACAAGCTTGGATGTTGTGAAATTTCCAATGTGTTCCACACTGTTTGCAAAACCGAGAGCAATTCAATCTAATTAATGTATGGATTTCATTTTGATAATGCAAAGAAACCACAAAGTCAGAATGAGCATCATAGAAATAGGCAGACTCTCTCCTATCTCACGATCCCAAGGCATGTAGTAAGGCTGTGGCTGTGGCAGATGCTACTACCAGTTATCCAGTACAAAACAACATGCTACACCTTTTCACCTTTTCCTTGTGACCACTACTGAGACAATGTGTGCCGAGTGGGGCCTTTAACGTTGCATAGAGGATATTTTGTCTGTTGTGCAGTGTAGAATCACTGTTCTTTTAATGTCTGTCACTGAACTGTATGTTCTACTGAAATACACTGAATACATGTATGCAAAATAGTTTTTTTAGTCATTTTATCCTCCTTTTCACACCTTTTGTTGTGGAGCCCCTATCAATGCTCTCATAAATATTTATCCATATTTCAATGATGTTTTTCAGTACCCAATTGTGATGGTTTTTTCTGTTCCTAGATGGGATTGAGAATAAATTGGCTCTCCCACACATCTAAATTCACCCTAAGAAATGACTGCTGAAGGCTCAGATTGGCCAGGGCCTGACCAGAGGATTGTTTTTAGATCACGTCCAAGTTCTCTTTTGTGATTTAGTCCAAATCGACCTTATTCACCCCCCCCCCCCCAAAAAAACAGTGAAAATTAGTTTCTGGCAGCACAGATAAGCACATCAATCTTCATCTGAGCTCAAGCTGTCGATCGCTGACATTACTGAAGCTGTAGCTGGTTTCTAAAAGAGGCAGCTTCTTTTTCTGGCGTTTCCCTGTGGGTTGAGAGGCAGCCCCACTTATCTGTGCATGTCATTAGTGAGAAGCAGGTAGCTCTATGCAGATGAGTGTTAGAAGACTTTTTTGAAGTGGGTGGCACTCTAGGCTCAACCTCACCTTACCTGTTCATTGGAGCCACCTCCATCTGCACTGCATATACCTATACATGGCTGTACACTCACCAAGGCACTTAGCCATAGTGTTGTGGACACGCATATACATTGAGAGTATTGCACTGATATATGCATTAACAATATGATAAGTCATTTCGTCAGGTGTAGTGAAAAGGTTTTGCTTTTTGTTTTGCTATAGAAGGTGACTTTTTTATCTCTCGTATCTCTACCCTCCATAAGTCTCCATCACATCTAAAGTCTTACACGTTTGATTATTGTTGCTAGAAATATGGTGGTTAGTTCTGTAGCAACTACTTCTAACGTTTTACTTACTCTTAAACTTCTATCAGACAGTAAATAACCACAAATAATTTCAGGCAAGAAAAATAAATGCATTAAGAAAAGGTAAACATATTCAGTGAGATCAGTATCGTTCAGTTTTCACTGACTGAACTGGCTCAAAGTCTTCCATGTGCAGGGTTGTCTCAGGACAGCAGATGGCTAACCAATCAGTAACATAGCACCGATTCACCAAGTGCCTTTCATTTGACTCCCAAGTGAGTGTCCAACAGTCAGCTTTATGTCTGTTTCATATTACTTAATCTCATTTTCCTTTGCAGGACCTCCGGAGGGCGTCGGCCAACAAAACTACAGGGCCCTCAACTAAAGAAAACTGTCCTGTGGGATCATCGTCCAATCAAAACAAGAGCCCCATTACACCCTCTTTCCGAGGGTTCAACACATCTTTACTGCCTAGGATGAAGCTGTGTATTCCTAAGGAGTGTAATAGGTGTTCATTACATACTCATGAGAGAAGAGCGCGTTCGCCAATTCAGAGCCAGTGATACAGGAGTGCCTCTGATTGGTTGTGTACCTCCACTGGGAGCTCAGAGGGATGTCACTGACCCATCTCCAGGTATAGCCACAGGATTCACAGTCACAACACAGGATTCACAGTCACAACACAGGATTCACAGTCACACAGACAGACACACAAAACACACACGCATTTGTGCCTTCTTTTGGATCCCATCAATCATCATGGAATCAGAGCTGAGGACTGGCCTGTCTGCGGCGGCCATTGTGGCCATCGTCTGCAACTCTGTGGTGGGCTTCCTCCTCCTCATCCTCTTCGCCATCCTCTACAAGGCCTGCCAGGTGCCCTCCTGCCCAGAGAAAACGCCTGTCTTCACGCAAACTCCGGAACAGCAGAGGAGCGAACATAAGTACTTATTGACTGCAGCCTGAGGTACTAATGGGGGAAGAATGCCATCTCACAGTGCATACATTTTACTATCCTGAGGGAAGATTGCTGACCCGAGTGTACATCACCATGGATACCCTTAGTGAAGGAGACTGGGATAAACTTTACTACTTATTGCGTTAAACACACTGGATAATCTGTTGAGTGGTTAAGCCAGATGGTGGTCATAAATTGCCTGCATGGTTTATTTGTCGTAATCAACTAAAACACATACCCAAACACAAGCACACACACACAACACGCACACACACAACACACTCACGCACAACACACACACAGAAACACAGGCACACACACACACCCCCACACACACACAACACAGGCACACACACACACACACACACACACACACACACACACACACAAAAGCACACACACACACACACACAACACCCACAGCACACACACATACACACACACACTCAAACAATGCACACAGAAGGAACTCTGTTTGAGGATCTCAATGTGGAACGAGAGCATTGTGCCTTTTGAGTCCCTCTCTCTTTCTCTCTCTTGCGGTATGAAGCGCGGTGGAGAACATGAAAAGCATGTCATAAAATGGAGCAAAGCCTCTTACGCGCTTTGAGACTGTCCATCTGTCAGTCTATTTACCGCTCCTTTATGATCACCCTCACTCGAAGAAAAGCTCAGATCTATTTGACCGTTTTGTAACAGTGGTCAGCCCTTGTGAGTTATAAGAGTGTAAGATGACAGCCAGACTTGCAAGCTCTTCAAATAGTGAGAAAGAGAGAGTTCATATACAGAAAGTGTGTGGGAACAGAAAGGTGGATGATTTGTAGTGGTAGAGCCAGACAGTTAATAACTCATAGTAAAACAGTGAACAGGTTCACCAATGACTGGAACAGTAGGTGACTACAGAGAACTAAACACTCTGCTCTCCTCCCATATAAAGACTGGAAAATGGTACTTTGCTGCATTGTAACTATCTATACTGTACATTGACATTGTGTGTGAAATGACTAATATTTATAAATTACATTTACCTACACTGTGTTTTACATGGTTTTTCACAGTTTTTCTATCCATAAATGTCCTCATGCCTGTACTGATGATGCTGTACTCATAGTTATGTAATTAAATGAACTGACAAATTAAACTGAAACTTCTTCAGTCCAGTCCAATTAATCTATTTATTCATTTCTCAAGGGGTCATTTGGTTGCTGCCTCCAACACATACTGAAAGGGCTTCACTGAATAATAAAGGTCATTTATAAAAAACTAGACAGTATACATCTTTAACAAGCAAAAAAGAAACCCCCGAATAGACATTAATTAAAAACAGAATTCTGTAAAATATCAAATTTAAATTCAACTGTTCTGATCATAGTCGAGTGTTATTTATGAACAGCTTTCATGCTTTGTTTATTTATTCTCATTCATACAGAGCACATCCTTTTAACATCACTAGTGCCTTGAACACCGTCACCTATGGGAACGCTTGCATCAATAGACATGTCAGCCAAATGAGGGTCATTGGGGCAGTTTGTAGGTTCCTAGGCTGTCCCCAGGGTCAGGCCTTTCCCATCAGGCAATGAGCCTCTGACAGCCACAGATCCTTATTTTGTGTGTTGCTTACCCACACTAATGAGATTTCAGAAGCTCTTTAATAGCCTCCAAAGCTGAACAGTGCAACAGGGCAGCTGTAAACCCAGGAGTGATCACACCAGTGACTAAAATAGGCGCGTAAGCTCTAAGCCAATGCCACGCCAGTTAAGGGTGATGGCAGAGCAGAGAGAGCAAGGCTTAGCCAGGAGGATCACCAATGTCTCTGTATAAAGTTATATCCATTTAATGTAATTTAATGTAATAAATTCAATATTTTGTCAACATGCTGAGATGAGTCAACTCTTGCCTTGTGACTGAGTAGGCGCTAGCATACAATGCAGTCATGCATTCCTTCATGTGTTATACCAAACTGATTCAAGTACTGACTCCACTAAACCATCATTTCCGTCTGTACCTGTCTGATTGCCAGTTTATCACCCTGTCCTTGGTTAATCCTTCTCTGACTTTGTCTTCTTTCTGTCTTTCTTTCCCTCTATCTTTATTCAAATATTAGGCCGAAGAATCTATTCATCTCTATCTCCCTTATTCAGTCATCTGGCCTACTCTGATTTAGTCTCTCCCTTTGTCACTCCCCTCTTTCGTCTGTCCTTTGCTCTCCCTGTCTATTCACCCTACGCATGGTCGCAATGGCCCAAGGTTACAACTCTGTATCAAACAGAGTCAAATTCCCAAGGTTCATTAACAGCAACAGGCTGAGTCTGATTTTGCAAGTGCATAACAGGACCTTTTCGTGTTCAGATGTTTTGGTGTAGAAGGTTGGTCTAATGCAAATCCATTTTTGAGGCCTTCAGTCCGAAATAAATTCATTTTGAACACAGGTTGTGTTTTTGGGCTAATTATTATCATCAGATTTTGGAAAACATGTTTTTGTAAACATCCAACAGCAGTTATTGTTTTACCTCAGTTCCCAGCCAAAGCTCTGTACGGTTTATTTGATCATTATGCTAGGAATCAATTATCAGACCATATAAATATACCCTTTGTTGTGGATAATTGATTGAATTCTGATGATAATCACCAAAACAGGCTCTGTTTTGATCCTTTCATATGACCCACTAGCTTTTTCAAAATGGCTTTAAAAAAAATCAAGGCAAGTTGTGGGTGAAGTTTCCATTGTAATGGCTTGCACATGCACTCCGAAAGCGAAAACACAGTTATATTAATACAACCCTATGTAGTCAACTGTACATATCAGTCAATATACGTGTGAAACGTTTTGATTAACTCTATTGCTTCCATGTATTACTTTGTTGCATGTTGCATAGTAGGAAATTACTGTAATTACTTGATGGTAAATACTGAAGGAGTGCATTTGTGTTCAGGGGTCCCAAGATCAGCTGTGTTTGACAACATGAGCGCCTGCCAGCCCCAAATGTGGTGACTTTGAGATTTGTTTCCTGGCTGTACCTCAAATCTCCACAGCCTCGTTTGCATTCCTAATGTTCCCATACAGCAGCTTGAACAAAGACCAACAAACAATCAAGCACCCTCGAGAGACTGAAAATGTGCAAGTCAGATTGTGCTATCATTGTTTTGCAGAGATAGGGGCCAAAATGGATAGACAGTTTCAGATGCCTGATTTCAGACTGTTGAGTGACCCTTGCTCTCGTCATTCATCATAAAATGTCATATGTTTCAATGGCTTTCCATTAGCCCTCAATGGGGTGAGTCAGAGGCCTCATTTGTGCTGTGCGGTGCTAGCTGAGCTGCCCCCCCCCCCCCTCACACACACACACAACACACACACACACACACACACACACACACACACACACACACACACACACACACACACACACTCACACACACACTCCCCAGAGAGGATTAGTCAACTGACCACAGTGGCATTGCATAACAAGATCAGGGGATATTGAAAAAAAAGAAAGATACTAATGAACGACATAATCTGCTTCCCCATCTGCAAGGCTGTAAAGGGTTGCATAAGCCACATTTGAGGAGGACAGAGACAGCAACTATCCTTTCTTCATTAATTTCTTCATTTCTCTTTCCATCTCTATAGCCTTACCCATTCCCTGCATTTCTCTCCCTCTGCTTTCTCTCTCTCTCTCTCTTTCATTTCTCACTCACAGTCTTGTTTACTTTTGGTTCATAGTTATTTACAATTGGATGAATGTGTCGTTATTCATAAAATCCTTGATGAATTACTTTAAATTAGTATTTCCTTACTTTGCAGGAGTTTCTTCTTGCTTGATGCTAGTTATAAAGAACGCCCTCACCACAAATGATGATCACCTCACATCACATCTACTATTAGTTATAGTAGATGTGACTCACATCTACTATTACAAAATGTTCTCTCCCTAGAATGTACAAAACAGCAAATTGCCACAGTATCACAAAAGCCACTGATTCTTTCCCCAGCTGTTGTAGCATATCAGCACAGGACCTAGTCACACAAAAAAACGAGTTCCAAATTCTGTTCTTTGAAAGTATCAGTATGACATGACTTTTGTGGCCTGACTGTTGGGGAAATGGCTACTAGCCTATGTATGTTCATTACTGTTGCTTCTTCTCTCAATGCTTCTCCCAGAGAACATTACACCATCCAATGTTTTTCTTCCACAATAACCCAGCTGCATTGGTTTGTGGCATTTCCTCTTAGATACATACAGACTTTTCAATAAGACCCTAATAGCCATCACAAATGTATCAGTTATGATGTCATTGCAACACTCACAGCAAGCATGATTGTGAAAACTCCTTAACATCCTTCATTTTCGCGTTTGTTTGTTGTTTGTTGTTAATTTTTTTATGTAGGATGGCATGCATGTGTAAGATGTTAAGCGAAAGAGACCTTGACAAGATTTAGCGGTGTTGCTGAGATAAAGTGGCAATCTGCGTGAATCAGTCCCAGATTGTTCTTGAAATATGGAGCTGGCGCCCCCTAACGTTGAAAGCTTTTGTTTTTGCAGATGTTTTTGTATCTGCCTACACTTATCTGATCTGAAATGGTTAAAATGGCAGTGCAAAGTAGAAAAACATATTTTCACATTTATTCTGTGGAGCTATATTCCAACTAAGGTATAAGGAACATCAAAAACTGCAAAGTGACAGTGACTGGAGGTCTGAGGTGTTGCAGTGGTCATCTAAATAAAGTGTTGATAGTGTACAGTTTAAAGGATGATGAGGGAAGAGAGTGAGTGGGGACGTAGTTTTAATCGACCATCCTTATCCCATAAAGCGAGTTCCGCAGAAGTCAGAGATAATTTTTTTGTCCGTAGAAATGGAATCATGTTTTTGAATTTGTGAGAGAGAGATGGCCTTCCAATGAACAGTTCACTAAACGAACATTTGAGATGGACAATTCTCTTTGAATGGGTCCTTACCGTCAGAACGAGGACCAGCATCTGCGAATGACCTAGTTTGCAGGTAATCGGTGAAGGTGCTGTCCAAGGTGCTGAACTGGAACAATTACAGTAGTGGCGCCAGAACATCTCTGTAACTTTACTGGTCCAACACAACAGCTGAACTGGATGACATGATTTCTGTCTCCTGACTCTTATCTTAGCAAAAGCCACATGTTGGCAATTTATTTGGACTGAAAATGAGCCAGTTTGCTCTATTCTGAATCAGCGTTCTGATTTAACGTCTCCACATGACTCAAGCATTCACAAAACTTCACATTAAAAAACTCCGTACACAATGCATGCTGATTTAAAGTTGTTAAATGGATGGTATTACCTCTATCAGTGTATGCACAGCACAATTATAAATTATGTATCTGTGCGTCATTAGATATGATCTGGAGATGTCATAAGGAAATAGATAATGACATAATATGTTTATATGTTGTAGTCTAGACTTGGGTGGAGCCGTTATGGGCCTTGTTTTGTAGCGCACTGAGTGCAGCGGCCTCTGGAGGGACCGCTCCACAATCGAGCCACAGTTTGGCGACTCTGGTTGGAAGCCACGGCCCCGGAAGTGGGTGGTTGCGGGTTGAGTCGCCGCTTGGTCATCGCTGACTGAATTGGCTGCTGGGATGACGGCTGGAGCCTATTTGAGATCTGAGAAACTGTGATTGTGATCATATAGAAACCTACAATTGCACCATTACATCATTGATACGAACTTATTGGACGCTTTAAAAAACGCTGAGCCAAGATGATGGAGGAAATGGATAGATTTCAAGTGCCGCCGTCGGTTCAATCGGAGATGCAGCCTTTAGTGAGTAGCCTAATATTCCTGGATTAGAACGGTTCATGTGGGCTGTAACATACGAACATTTGTTTATTCATATAAGCAGACGTTTTTGAGTTTAATTTAGAGGCTCGTTGAATCATTTTATCACCGATATTGAGGCGATTGTTAGAATGGGTTTGTAAACACTTATCTACCACGTACAGCGACAAATCTGTGATAGATATGTAAGAAAACAGATACCGCGATCAGTTACAATCCAGTCACAGCACTATTTCCCGGCAGGGAAAACAGGCAGCATCAGTACCATTCAATATAACTTCTGGGATAACGATCACGTAGGATGGTTCAATTCTACTGGTTATTCAATCTCGACAACCAAATGGTGAACAGTGTCTGATTCAAGGTGTCAGTGAACAAAATCCCATCCTTTACTTAGATGGCGGATGGATGTGATATTTGCTTCGCTGGGGGGATTCTCATACGTTTCTATTGGAACTCGGGAAGGCCCTGTCCTACAGATTGCCTCATCATGCAGAGACGGAGACGTGCAGACTAGTAGCCTATCCACACATACGCTTGAAACCTCCCTTAGTTGATCATGTCTCAGGAAATGGGCAAGCATGTTTTAGAGGTATTTTTTGACACAAATGTATTAATGCCATTTTGTTCGTGTACATGGTGTTATTATAGGCTAATGCATGCATTCTTCTGCCGATGGCCACAA
The DNA here is from genome assembly GCF_963457725.1 of Sprattus sprattus. Taxonomy (NCBI): domain Eukaryota; kingdom Metazoa; phylum Chordata; class Actinopteri; order Clupeiformes; family Clupeidae; genus Sprattus; species Sprattus sprattus. The sequence continues at coordinate 15,054,179 of NC_137913.1, read as the reverse complement.
TGTCAGTTAGAAAGAAAGAAACTGTCAACTGAAAATATTCTACTCTCAGAAGTTACGGTCATAAAGCAATTCTGTCCACTCTCTGTGTGTCTCCCTCCCTCTACCCTGTCTCTCCCTATTCCGTCCTTCCATTCACCAGGACCCAGCATCCTCTACCACTTCAGAGGCGGACTCTGACACCCGAGACGGGGAACCCGCAACTTTAAACTATAAACCCTCCCCTCTGCAGATGAAGATAGGTGAGCTGTCCCCCCAGTTTTTAAACTCGCAGTTCTTATTACTTCATCGTTACATCTAGCAATAGGTCTATGGGTTGGTATAACTGGCGTTGTTGTTCTACCTGGCTCTGTACTGTCTGGGACTATGGCTCTGAATTGCATCACTTTGTGCATATTTAATTGCATTCAAGTAAGTATATATTTACCACTTGCCAGTTGACTGACTGTATGTCCGTGATGTGGTTTCTGGTGTGCAGAGAAACAGAGAGAGTTGGCCAGGAAGGGCTCAGTGAAGAATGGCAACGCAGGGAGCCCAGTGAATCAGCAGCCCAAGAAGAATAATGTGATGGCCAGAACGAGGTACTTACTCAACACCAATTTACTGTTGCAGGGGATGAGGGAATCATCTATGCGGCACTGTATTCTGTGAAGCGAGCTGTTTTTCCTTTTAGGAATTCTCCAATGTTCATGTAATCTAATCTTAAGTGATGATCATGGTCTCCTCATTTTTTTTATTTTAGGTTGGTGGTCCCAAATAAAGGCTACTCATCTTTAGACCAAAGTCCAGATGAGAAACCTCTCGTTGCTTTAGATACAGACAGGTATGAAAGCTATTTCATTGTTTTTGTTCTGACAACCTTTTTTATTTCCAAAGGACAAGCAGTACTGTCATTTATACTCATGTGTTCTTGCTTTTGCTGCAGTGATGATGACTTTGACATGTCGAGATATTCTTCGTCAGGATACTCTTCGGCTGAGGTGAGATGTCTAAGGGCTCAGATACACATACGCATCTTTTTTCAGGCAGAAACGCTTCAGTAACGCCTTGGCAAAGTGCGGCGGCCAAAACAGAAGCGGTGCGCTTCCCTGCCTTGCGCTGGAAAGTTGAGAATAGTTCAACTTTTAAGCGCACCTAAAAAACGCTTCAAAGACGCAACGTGTGGTGGAGAAGGGGCGCACGCTTTAAACGCGCCGTACCATAGGAATCAATGCATTTGCTCGCGTCCCGTTTTTACAAAAACGCGTATGTGTATCTGAGCCCTAAAGGAACATGTAGTTTTATACACCAAATAACACTGATCATTTTACCTTCATGCCAAGATTCATACTTTCATATATAATGGAACAAAGGACTTCTGCTTTGATGAGAACTTGGCAGAATGGCTGATAAAAACCTTGTAGTCAAATGTTTAGGTCAGTAACATTTATCATAAAGACTTATTCATTCAGTCATCATTTTGGTGTTATCTATTAAATAGCTTCTTGCGTCAATTACAATGTGATTTTTGACAACTTAGGAAGGGATTTAAAGAAGGGCAGTTTTCACAGCAAAGAGAGTTTTATGAGTGGAACTTGGCTTAATGAGGAATGTTATAACAGAACCAAAACCAAAACAGAAAAACACTGTAGCTACTACACAATACTCGTGCACAGAACAACACTGTACTACACAATGCTCATGCATAGAACAACACTGTGCTACACAATACTCATGCATAAAACAACACTGTACTACACAAAAGTCGTGCACAGAACAACACTGTAGTACTACACAATGCTCATGCATAGAACAACACTGTACTACACAATGTATATATCTGTATATATACATGTATATACGTATAACTATAAATTCCAGCTAAATCCACTGAGATGCTTTACATCCAACAACCTTTTCTTCTCATTTTGCAGCAAATCAACCAGGATTTAAACATTCAGCTGCTGAAGGATGGCTACCGTCTGGACGAGATCCCAGACGACGAAGACCTCGACCTCATACCCCCCAAAGCAGTGAATCCTACGTGCATCTGTTGCCAAGCCACGTCCTCCACAGCTTGCCAGATCCAGTAGAGTCGTCCCCGTCTCCTGTCCCACCCCTGCCATCCACTAATGTCTCTCCAGTGAATCCATCTCACCGTGTGAGTGGTGACCAATTTCCGTGGGTTAAGCAAAACATTGGAAATGACAAATAAAATAAGGCGATAGAAGAGAAACATACGTACAATAACCTAAATTAATTCAGAATTACAGTTCATACAGGGGAAATGTGGGAAGGGTTATCTCAAACAAAGGTCTCTTATTGATGGCTTCCTCCTATGGCAGGACACGCACTTCCTTGTTTGGTTAAGAGACAGGAGAAGCCAGTGAGGAATTAACTTACTGCCCCTCCTCCTGACTGGCCTTGCATAGTTTAATTCATTTAATTAGGTAGTAGAATAAAAAAGAGAACTAAAAACATTTCGATTTAACATTTTAGAAATGTGAAACCTGTTTAAAATCTGCTGCTAACTGACACTCATTTCTGTGTTGTGACATGACTGCTTCTATGTTATATTTACTGTTCTGCGCTTACACTTTCAATTTGTGTGTTTTTTCCCCTCACATTTAACGTTTAATCCTGGAAATTTCAAAGAGTCCTGAGATGTTTCACAGGATGTTCAGTCTCCTTGTGTAAGGGTTTATGGGCACAGCAGGGCCACAGGGTGACACTGCATAGCACTGAGGGCAGAATAGTGTAGCATGTATTAGGGCTTTGCACTTTTGGTTCACTTTGTGCACTTTTGGTTCACTTTTCGAAACGCTTTGATTTACTTTGAATTGCCCTATATCTGCAGTGGAATGCGAATGAATGTATCATAAAGGAAGAGTATGCAGATACTTCTCAATTGATCAGGCATATCAGTCTATACAGCTTGAATTTAATTTCTTTTCATTTTTCTGTCTGGCCATGTGGCATGTATTGCAATACGCACACTTAAATGTATCCTTTAATAATATCTTGTGAATAATATGCCTTCCTGTCACTGCCTATGGCTTTAATGTGGTTTTGTTTCCTCTCTATAAACAGAGCATATGTATAACATTTGGTGAGGGTAAATAACCAAACAAACTTCAGTGAAAGTAATCAGGCCAGAAAGAACAATGGGGAAAAACATGAAGGGGTTATATCCTTATGCATTGCAGTTTATTACGTGACCTTTGAACTGCATCATTTGGGAAAACATCAGCGATATCTGGGCCCACAAAATAACTTTTTGCCATCCTTGGGATGAATGCGTCCGTCATTAGAGTGACTTTGTTGGGATAGCTGTAAATCATTTCTAATAGCCCTCCTTACAAGAGCACAAGTAAAATCACTCGAGGCTCAGTCTTTTAAAGCAACAAAAGAGATTGTACAAAGAATTTGGCCACAGATTTGGATTTGGAGAATGGCAGCTAGAGTCTTGTGCAATGGAAAAGTTTTGGCACTAGGGGAAAATGCTCTCTTAGTGGTTAGGTATTTTAGTGTAAGCAGTGTGTTGGCATATACTTCAATATGCAAAGGCAAGTATCCAATACATTCACTGTACATTAACTACATTTCTGGTTGTGAAGGCTTGGTTTGTCATATAACATCTCTTGTAGGGTTCTTGGTCAGGGCCCTCCCCCAAATGGTGTTTACAGCTACTTTTGTGTTCACACTTGTACTTAGACTGACTTCTAATTTTCATCTAACACAGCACATTTTTTAACATTCTTAACTCCATTACGTGGATTTGGTTTTGTCGTTTGAGTGTTTGTTTACTTTTTCACTGGATCTGTAACACGACATTTTGTGACATTTGGATAAACAGGACTCACTCTTCTCCAAATTAGTTTGCGTATAGAGTATGCCTTAAATGAGGAGTACTAACTGGAATGAAAATGGTATGTTTTGACTCTGTAAGACATACTGGGAGTCTCTATTTGAAACACAACTTTGTTTTGTTTTTTTTAAATATATTAATGATTATGTAGAACTATCCATGAGTATTTAACTATGTTACAATTCTCTGTTGTGAAAGATATCAATAAACACAAAGCCAAAATGAATCTTGTTGAGTTACGTATGATTTAGTTGCATTACAGACAAAACAACTCCACACAATACAGCACTGCGTGATGATAAATGCCACACAGCTAAAACCATATGTGCACAAACGAATGTCTGGCTTACTTATACCATAATAATAATAATACTTTATTGTTATATAGCACTTTTCTAGAAACTCAAAGACGCTTAAAGACCATAATCGTACCTACAGTGCCACTTGAAAGTATGTGAACCCCTTGAGCACTTAAGCGTTTTCTGTTGTTTTACCATGATTTTTCATTTTTTTATCACCAATTTCCCATAGATGAAATGTCAGGTTTATGTTTATCATTTGCATGTACTTGTTTAGAGGAAATTGTTTGAGTAGCCGAAAAACTACATGAAACATGGAATTAGTCCATTTCAAAAGTAAGTGAACCCCCAGCTGAATTGATAAAGTCAAGCAGGTAACAGATTCAGTGAAATTTATTTGGGTGATTAATTAGTCAATTGAGCAAACCGATCATCTGAGACATCCTTAGGGAAAGGTTTGGGCAACACAGATTAACCAACCAAACTACTGTAGTGCCAAGGTGTACCCACACAGATCAACAATGCAGAGAGGAAACGAGATATCCGAGAACATCAGGAAGAAGGTACTGACAGCCCATCAGTCTTGGGAAAGCTATAAGACCATCTCCAAAAGATTCCAGCTCCATCCATCCATCCAAGACAAATAATTTAGAAATGGAGGGCATTCAACATGACCGCATCTCTGCCTAGAAGTGGACGCCCTTCAAGACCATCACCAAGAAGCACCAGAAGAAGAATAAATCAGGTAAAAGTCAACCCACACATCATCTCAGAGTTTCGGACCTCTCTGGCAGCATCTGGGGTAAATGTACATGGGTCTACAATCAGACGAAAATTGTTGGTTTTGATCGTGACAAAATAATTCTATCTCGGACTCATCTGTTTAAAGAAGGGACTTCCAGAAGGCCTTTGGTTTATCCAAGTGCTCTTGGGCAAAGTTGAAACGGGCAGTTTTGTTCTTTCTTGAGAGCTGAGGCTTCCTTCTAGCAACCCGATCATGAATGTTATGTCTATTCAATTTTCGTCTGATTGTAGACCCATGTACATTTACCCCAGATGCTGCCAGAGAGGTCCGAAACTCTTTAGAGGTTATTTGTGGGTTGACTTTTACCTGATTTATTCTTCTTCTGGTGCTTCTTGGTGATGGTCTTGATGGGCGTCCACTTCTAGGCAGAGATGCGGTCATGTTGAATGCCCTCCATTTCTAAATTATTTGTCTTGGATGGATGGATGGAGCTGGAATCTTTTGGAGATGGTCTTATAGCTTTCTCCAGACTGATGGGCTGTCAGAACCTTCTTCCTGATGTTCTCGGATATCTCGTTTCCTTTCGGCATTGTTGATCTGTGTGGGTACACCTTGGCACTACAGTAGTTTGGTTGGTTTCCTCTCTCTTTTAATCTGTGTTGCCCAAACCTTACCCTAAGGATGTCTCAGATGATCGGTTTGCTTAATTGACTAATTAAGCACCCAAATAAGTTTCACTGAATCTGTTACCTGCTTGACTTTACCAATTCAGCTGGGGGTTCACTTACTTTTGAAATGGACTAATTCCATGTTTCATGTAGTCTTTTGGCTACTCAAACAATTCCCTCTAAAAAAAGTACACGCAAATGATAAACATAAACCTGACATTCCTTCTATGGAAAATTGGTGATGAAAAAAATGAAAAATCATGGTAAAACAACAGAAAACTCCTAAGTGGTCAAGGGGTTCACATACTTTAAAGTGGCACTGTACATGTACCTACATGTACTTTACAGCAGCAACATAGTAATTATTCAGTAATATGATACTGTGACTATTGATGCTAATGAAATACACTCTTCCATAGCAATGTTTACTGCTGTATGCTATTTTTCCAGTATATCTGTATCCATCTCAAACCTTAATGATGTTTTGGTTTTAGTGTTCATAATAACCAAAATATTACAAAAAACATGATTAGAAAGTATTTATTATATTTCTATAGGGAATTAATACAGAAGTTTATATTTCAGTATACCATGACTTATGTCCATTTCAACTAAAGGCACAAACAGTGATGCATTTCACAGTATGAAAAGCAGCCCTGTCTTAACAATACCAATTATAAATACAGCATCACTAACATTAACAGTATTGTCTGACTTGCTTTAAATATATATAGTCTAGCTGAGCTAAATGGTTTAACAAAGGCAGGTTGGTAGACAGCAATGTTAGTGGTGAGTTTACTTCTAACTTAACAGTAATTATCTTGGAAAACCTTCACAGTACAAAGAGCTGCATCCAAATGGTCTGTACCAATACCTCCCCCCCCCCAACACACACACACCCCACCACCAAAAAATAAATCTTAAAAAACAAACAAAAAATAAACAAAAAAATGTCTGTACATACATAGAAGATGAAATAGAAATATTAATTTGGCTATGACACATGCACAGGCACATGAGAGGTTCTAAAGATGAGTTTTGTAGCCGCTAGGGGGCGCAAGGCGGCGAAGCCTTAAATACAAACAATCATTTGCTGTCTGTAGTGACTAAATACCACTTAGAACAATGAAATAAGACATAGCCCTTTGTTTTCCCCAAATCAGTTGGGAAAGTGTCACATGAACAAATATGAATTACAGCCATATTACAAAATTATGCCCCTAAAGTTGAAGTAATTCCCATTTTTAAATTTGTAATTACATTGGATCTATGAAAAGAAATGCAACAACACTCATAGGATGATCAGATCAAGGTATGGGAAAACATTTCCGCTGCAGCATCACAGATGAGAATATAATAGCACACTGAACACTACCATTCACTATATCACCAATATGTTATTTTCTCTAAACCCTTCACTTGGGTTCATGTCTTTAAAATGTCTTCAACCATTCCGCATTTAATCTAGTTGTACATAATTCATATAATACATACGTACATAATTAAAACATAATTTCTTGTTATGATCTAGGGCTGGGACATCTACCTAACCTGATAGTTAGGTAAGGTTAAAGTTCTGTGATGACACGGAAGGTTGTAGTTTGGTGATGCTATCAATTATAAACAGAGTTCCTTGTGCCTATCCTGTAATATTAGAAAGACAATGGTACAATTGCTGATAGTTTCTTGATCAATGAAAACTTTTAGCTTAGATATATTGATAGCTTTGATTAAGCGAAGGATATTTGGGCGATGGGTGTGCTGGACAGTACTTTTTTGGGGGGGTGGAGCAGTGGGGGCTAAAGCCCCCCTCTCCCCCCAATAATATTCCTAGCGATGCCGCTGATTTCACTCCACAAGACCTGCACCACCTGGTCCACTCCATATGACTGTGTTGGACAATACAGGGGATGAGTGCAAACACAGCCTTGCGCATGTCTGCTTGTGCATGTACATAGAGGTTAATGTAGGGGAGGTGAGGGAGAGCTAATTGCGAATATCACACACATTCAGACAGCGTGTCACTTGATCCAGATGACGAAATGGATGCAGAGGAACGTTGTCTCCGGCCAGATGCGGTCTGGAGCATGCTGGGGTGGAAGCCGGCGTGCCTGCGAGCGTGCTTGGTGAGGTGGTCGCTCCTCATAAAGCACTTGTCACATAGTGGACAGGTGAAGCGCTTCTCTCCGGTGTGCGTACGGACGTGACGCGTCAGCTCATCGGAGCGTGAGAACTTCTTAGCACAGTCAGGCCACGTGCACTTGAAGGGACGTTCACCTGGAGTCACAGCCAGGACAGTGTGAGGAGAAACAAAGAAAAAGAGTGAGTTTCAATCTCCACACACCCCCATGTCACACAAGCTCTTTGATTTGTATTTCAGGGTCTAGTCTAGGGGTGCCAAAATACAATTATATGGCATAAGTTAGGGTCTTCGGGAGGTTCTTTGTATTTTCTCCGCAAATTAAACAAATTCAGTGCTTTAAAGCAGGGACAGGAAGAGTGGCTTGAACTATCTGTTAGTGATGTAAACGGTTTTTTGCCCATATTCCAGTGGCAAAAGTGATTGACGGGCGCATTCTCATCAGAATACGTCATTTTATGATGTATGTCCTGTCTGTCTCTATTGGAGCGCAGCCCTATAATCAGTTCTGACTTCTGAGATAAGCGTGTACGCTTGGTACATGTGTTTGTATTCTTTAATATCAAAGTCGTGTTTTAACACAATTTAATTACCCTTAAACCCAGTTTAATTGGTTTATGAGCGCACCTGTCCCTTGTTAACCGGACTGATCGAAATGTAGGCCCATGCTGTTTACAATCTTAACTTTGCCATATCCTGTGTAACAGTTCAGCGGGTACACCTGCATGAACCTCACTGGCACAGCTATGCTAGCACGCGCCAAACCCAGCACCAGACGCTAGCACCACTGGATCAGCGCCTCCTTGCTGACACGCCCACCTCCTATGCCCGAGGTTGCGAGATCGGGTCCGGTGTTTGATTGTGCGACTTCTCGTACACAACGCTTGATAACACCTGCATCCACAGGAGGCTCGCGCCCAGCTAAAGTTAGCCGCAGGCTGAGGAAATCTGTTCAGACACGTTCATAACTCCCCCACTGAGCACGTGGGACCTGTTTACAGTCGGTGGGTGTTGGCGAATAAGGGTTAGGTCCGGTCACAGTGGAGTTGTACATTTCGCAATCAAACCAGGACTGTCAAACGAGTGACAGTGTAACCTTTAGAAATTGTGTCTCTTTTATTAATTACCATCGAAAGGTTTAACGCAATAGGTGCATAGTCTATACTGCCTAGTAGTATACGTGGAGTTTCGCCAGCTTATTGCTTATCAAATAGATTGTGAATAATGTGTGATTTACTTATTTTCAAAGCGTAATCAAATGCCATAGCGGTGCCAGACGTTGGTTAAGCGATCTGCACCGTATTTATCGCAAGTATGACTAAGCTCCGCTGGAACAGGCGCTGAGGCGCATTTATATGCAGTCACACCCCCTGCAGTGTTCCATCGGTCTGACAGAAATATTACTGAGTCAACAACACCTATACGGTAAGCTACACACTGAGATCATCCACATGACTAACACGTTGCCCTATGCCTTGCATACGCCCTCAAGGACAATGAAAGGCTTTGGAAAACCCATACTTTGCATTCATATCAGGTCGCACCAGCAAGTTGTCACGCGTACCCGTTCTCACAGCAGTTTTCAATAAACAAAACAAAACAAATAAAACTAACCTGTATGAACTCTTAAATGAGCCTTGAGATGAGATGATTTGCCATAGGTTTTTCCACAGCCATTGAAGGGACAGCAGTGCTTCTTTTCCGGGGACACGTGCAACCTCCCGGTGCGCCGACGACTCTGCTTAACCACCCTTGTATTTGGTCGACAGCGTCCGGTTAAGGGATTTCGCACTTCATCCTCCGTTCCGTGGTTCCACAATACTGTCTGATTACCTGCGTCACTATCTCCTAAACGTTTGCTTACGCCGCTGTTGCTTCGAGCAGTTGAATCGCACTGTTTAAGATCAAGCAAAATCATCGCTACCATCAGCAAAGTCCGATTTTCTTGATTTTCTTTAGTCAGGTCTTCCACAGGACAGTCATTTTTGTCCAAACAGTTAGAGATTGAGTCCAAACACTTTACAGCCAGATCTGACATAGCGGGAAATATGGTTGGCTGTATTGAAATCCGTGAACAGGTTTAGCCCTGGGGTTTTAAATGAACACAGTAGTCCTATTAGGCTACTGATATTTTCTTGTAGCGATTGGCGAGATTTCAAGAAACATGCGGCTGGTCCCCACACGTGTTTTCTCCAATGTGAGATCTCTAGATAGCAATAACATTACAATGAAATTGAGGCAGTCACGCAAAATGTGACGGTGTGGTGAAATATAGAAAACGAATTAGTTGTTTTTTTTTATCGCCGACTGGGCTCTTTTTCGTACATGAACTGAAAACAAATATACGGTGGAAAGGAACGTCGCACTCCTGTTATCCCCTGCCGAAAGACACACATGGCTCAACACTTTTCATTTTACTGCATTTCAGGGTGCCTTCTCAAAGTAGCAATTTCGCGGAATCCCAGGGTGTCATCGTGAATCTGGTACACGATTGGGCAAGAGTATCAGTGACGTTCCGTCTATGGACTACTCGGAAACAAATTACAGGAAGCTAGCTAGAGGTTGGCCAGAGCTGCTTTCTGCTTCAATCCTGTAGTCCAATCGAATTCAAAACAGAGGGAGCGTCAGATCACGTATGTTGGCTGCACTCAGGAAACTTAAATGACAGAAGTCGAGTAGGGGGTAACTTGCACTGAGTTGAACTTTTCCCCTCGAGGTTATTTCATTAACATTAGATGTGGTACAGTTCAGCTTGTTGCCTGCAAAATGAAATCAAGATTTAGTGATAGATGGATTGATTGAGCTTGTGTCAATATCGTATTGATAACGCGGTGAAAGAATTTGTCTATACCCTACTAATGTGCTTCGGAAGTCTCCAAGAGTTCACGAGGTCAGTTTCCCATGGTAGGCTAAGTAGGTGTCTTCTTTCATGTCCCAAAACACATGAACTGGTGCTCACTTGTAGAAATGGACACTGGCATGAGGGATAAAGCACTTAATGAACCAGACATTTTGTTTACCTGGTGATAATAGACAAGTACAAGTCAGAACAGACACATTGTCAGTATTGTGTGTTTTCCGAGAACTAGGGTGAGAGTAATAGGACCTCCTAAGGACGTTTTTAAGAAAGCAATTTTCGCGGCACTTCGCTAGCATGTCGTAGTTCATTTCAGGACATGTTTCCGAGTAAAACATGTCTGCTACGCAGTCAGACCATTTCATCCACGACATGGAGTAGTGTAGCCCACCACACACTTTAGCTTACGTTAGAGTTGTGGGAGTTCACAGCTGGCCAAGGAACCCATGCAAACGGTCACGGCCCCCTTGAATGTTTTCCTGGAATCACACGTGAAGGGGCGTTACACATTAGTGCGGGGTAGCGTGCAGTTCAGTCTGTTTACGATGTACAGATCGGGTACAGATGATGTTTTTCTTTACCAACTAACGTATAGTTGTCATTCCGTTTCGAATGTGTTCTATGTGTCTATGATGTGGTCAGTAGTACATGTAGCCTTGCAAACCTAAAAGCTTTGCAAAGTCTATCACCTTACTCAGCTCTAAACGTGTTTTTTTGTTTTGTTACAAGTTAGCTGTCCACGTATCTCTAACGTTGTGCGACTTTACATTTGAAATATATCTGCTTAGTAAACAGATGGCAAACAACTGGAAACGTGGGGTCTACCAAATGTAGGTTACAATAATATCAATATCAACTTGAGGTCACGTTGTTGTTGTGTGTTAACTCTTCTTGTCGCCCTTCTTCCCCACGTGTGAATTCCCACGAACATAATGTTCCCTGGGTGAAGATTAATGTTCCGCCAGGCATCTTTGCTTATAGTGAGCCGATAATGGCCTGGGACTTTGCATAACCTTTAAAAGGTAGGCTACATTATATGTCAAATGTACTATCAAAAGCTAGTCAAATGTTAAATCTCGTTTGCCGACAGAAAAATTATCGATTTGATTCTGGATGTTGAGTCCTGAACACTGAAATTCACTTTTGATGTCATAATAGCATAACATAAAAAAAAAAAAAAAAAAATCCCCAGCTTTCCCCAAATAGTATGTGCTTAATGTGAAATATACCAAGAATAGGACATAGGGTGGCTTGATCACACATCCTGCTTTTTGTGAGGCACAAACAACTATGACACTGACAAGGCTGCTTGAATATTCATAAATAACCTGTTGGTCATGTTGTGTGACTCACATACTCAAAACAGACCAAAATGTGACGAAAGAATGATCTGGAGTTGCTCAGACATGGGCTATTATGGTTAGGTTATACAAAAACCTGATGTTGCCATTCATGGTTGCAAAAGGCACTTTAATGATTAGTTATTGTAGTTAATTCCTTAATTCCATGGCTGATCTCATAGTTCTCGGTCATCAGTACTGTTTCAGTTTTGTCTCCTTATCCCCTCTTTTCATCCAAGTATAGAAATTCACTATGCCTTAGTTTTGTCTTGTGTGCATTGTGCCATCATTCCATGTACGTAGGATGACAGGTACAGCAAAATGAAATAGCAACAAAGTGAGAGGACTTGGGCAGCTGTACCAGGCTGATGACATTAAGAACAGAAGTATTACAGTACACTCTGGGCAATGTTGCTTACCATTTTGTTTGGCCACTTTCCCATTGATATTGGGCAACAAACATTTGCTGCAGAACTTAAATCATAAGTGGGCAACTTGTTACGATCTTCCAATCCAAACAGTAGGAACTGATCATACAATTTTACCAGCAACATTGCTCGAAAAATTGCCCATTGTATCACCTTTACTTATCTATCTCACTCAAGTAGGGTCTGAAGTGCTTTTAGAGCAGTGTCCGGTATAAGGCCTAATGTAACTAACAAAAACTATACTGACCTCCGTACCTTAAGGAAACTGTGGTCAGATCAAATCAGGTGAAATTCAACACGACTTATTTCAGCTCATTCTAGAAAAAACCCATGCTTGGAAATCACCTTCTAACTTGACTGTAGCTACTGCTGTCAAGCATTACTTGGATTTAAACCATTTTAATTATAATGTAAACATTTTAGAACTATTAACCATTATCAACTCATATACAACTGACTCTTATGCCTACTTCATATACACATATTTGTTTGACCACACTAATATTTTAACAGCAACTGATTCTATCCTTACTTTTATTTAAAGAAAGAAAACAATGTACCTTGGTGAATGAATGTATTTTAACAGTAGTTTGCTTGTTGTCTCTTAAAATGGAGGCCTAATCTTGTGTTATCCTTTGCTTTTCTATGCACTGCTCTACTGAACACTTGGATTGATGGCAGAGGAAAAAGCTCAGAAACAGTAAGAGCCACCGATCAAATTCACTGAATCATGAATTTATTTAGTAACACATGCCAAACATCCTATTCACATTAAGGAATATTAAAGAAAGTAGAACTGTATTTGCATCCAAATACGTACTACTCCAACAAATCACTATCCCCATCCCCTTCTGTTGCCCTTGACCCCTACCACCACTCTCCACCATGGTAACAGATTGCATCCTCTGAGGAAGAACTGCATGCATCAAAGGACACTACATAAACCGAGGCCCTTCAGTTAAAACTACAATATTATTGCAGAAAACATGTGCTTGGGGTCCTTAGTAGCATACAAGTTCTCACCAATAAATAGAAAAAAAAAACATTTTCACATAGGTGGTATTTAAATCACAAACCTGTATGCTACAATATAGGAAAATATTAAGAAAATACTGTACATAACATTTCCTCATATCCTTTTGGCACATAGTTAGGTTTCTTGTCCTTATTGGTACGTGTCTGTCATACAATGACTTGTCATAAATTCTTATATATATTTATTTATATTAGTATCTCTTACAACAACCACAACTACATTTACAGGACATGTACATGTGACCTTCAGGTGAGGTGGGTCTAAGTCAGGTCTCAAGTGAGTCATATAAAATAATGGTCATTAAGAATGGATTCAGTGAAATCTCACGCCACCCTAATGAGCCAAATGAACTTCAATCTGTAAGACAAGGCCAAAAAAACTGAGCATCCAGTGTCCTTACAGCTTCAGCTAAACACCACTGATATGTAAAACAAAAAACAAAAAAGAAAATAAGTGGGACAACCATATTTGTCTGGAGGAAAGTTCATTATTAATTGGTTGTCTTTATTACTGGCTCATGTTTAGTTAAAAGAAGGTAGGCTTTTCCAGACCATAAATCTCATCCTGATTATTCTATATTCCTCAAACATGGAAGTCATGGGAAGTTCTGCGATTGGATTACACTACCCTCACGGGTGGAAATCACAGTGATTAGATTGGCAGAAAGATATACATTTCCTCTCTTTTTGCTGTGTGCCTTTTTTCCTGTAATTATTTCAAATTGGTTTGGACACAAGCTAAGATATTCAGAACCTGCCTCTTGACAGGGCTCTAACGTGCGTGTCCTGACAGCACTGTGTCACGTCAGGACGTCAAGCAGCAAATCTTCTACTACAAGCTGGTGATTTCTTCTCCTGTCATACAACGATGGCTTGGTCAAGAACAACAGATTAAAGCCTGTGTTATGTGTGGAGATCTGATTGAGTGACAACAACTGCAAGGACCCCATTCAAGAGAACAGGTCAATTTAGTACAATTCTCCTCAGCTTCTCTCTGTAGTATTGCACATGGATAAGGCAAACAAACAAACAAACAAAAATCGATTCAGTTGATAGCAAAGATACTATATGCACAGGCTGACAGCAGGTCCATTTTGCATTCTTCTTGATGCATTCATACAGTCTTGTAGTGGTCTAGCACCTGGCAAGTACCACATGTGGCCACATGTGCCTGGAATCACAGAGACTGACATTTCTGCAAACAGCTGAGACCCCACAGCTTTGTAGGGCACATAATTATGTATTGCTCATAGTTTTTACAAGGTCAGAATTATTATTTTGTAAAACAATTTTCAGGTTTGGGTTCATGATTTTACCTGGCTCTAGTGGAAAAGTGTTCATGCACACATGAACATCATAAAATGCAGAAATTGTGATTGAAATCATGTCCTGAACTTTTCATTTATTGTACGTTGCCTTTCCTTGGTTCCAGAATACTGAATAAAACACAAAAAAGTAGAAGATAGAACACTTTAAATTGACAATTGACAAATTGTCTTCAATTGAAAAGAAATTTCTCAACATAAATTGAGAGAAATGGCTTGCTCTACAAGGGTGTCTAGGAGTTAAAAGATGCTAAGAATAAACATAGAACAATCAATCCAAGAATCTCAAATGAATACTGAGTAAATATAAATTATTCATATAAATGTAAAATATTTCCTATATTTAGTATTATACAATAGGCTATGACAAACAATTATATAGTAATAATATATTTTCAAAATAGTTTTTGAAATATTTATTTTAAGGAGGCCTGTTAAATCATATTTGTACATTAGGGAAAAAAGGTATGCAACAGATGGAGCTCAGTGTTTTGGATTAGTTTGAATCACCTTTTTAGGACTATGGATTATTGTTTCTAAATGAAATATCCTTACTTTATAGGTTTGGGCAGATTTCACTGGTAATGTTGATGTTTTAACAACAACAAGCTCATTAAATTGTGGACTCCATCGGCAGCTCTGTAAAATATGAAATTCATGAGAAGTGAACAACTCTTCAAGTTTGAGATGTGCATACCAGAAGGGGAAAAAAAGCGACATGGTCTAAAGTGCATACTGTAACGTCCCAATCCAACATTGCCATCTCTGACATCTTGCATAGCAAGTGTTACAATGTCTTGAGTTTATATACGAAATTACAGCTGAGCCTCTGTGTCCATGACATAAAAACAGTAACCAAAAATAATACCAGAACCATCCATGTTCGGCACTTAAATGAATCGTAAGCCATACAATTTCTGTTTTTCAAAGTTACTTGTGTGTGTGAAGTGTAGCACTATGACCTTAGTATGGTACAACGTTTTAAAATCAGCAACTTAAATCCTGCCTCGTGGAAGCTTCATGATGCCCTCTAGTGGTGATCATGGGGCCATTGCAGGGGTACAAGCATTCGGCCAGATGAGCTCAATTTCTTAATCACTGCTTTCTGCAATAAGATAACATCAGGACGGTGCCCTCTGGTGTTATCACCGGTTCTGATAAGAACATTTTCAAAGGAAACCTACAATTTAACTACATTCATCATTGCAACTGGCAGATTTGGGAGTCTGATTCATGGTTTGTCATCAATAAGCATGTGCATGTGTTTAGTGGGGTTCCAAATGTATTACATCAACAGGAGACGCCTCTGACAGAGTTAGCAGGAGCTTTCAGGACTATGTCAGTTTGACTATGTCAGTATTTCCCTTTTCTGTTTTTTTTTTGACTGGTTAAAATGACCACCACCACAACTTGGCCAGCCACAGAGTGGGCTGTACTATGGAGTGATCCATGATTTATGCACAGATTGGAACAGCTTCAGTGTCACCTATTGAACAAGGTGAACCCAATTTGCTAGCCTTTATGCACACTGATGTCAGGGGGATTTTCTTTGTCTTGTTTTCTTTATGTATGAATTTGCCTCTTTAGTCTCCCAAATCAAATAAACACAAATCATTAAAATAATGTTTGCAAAGCTTGGTTGGTTGAAGATGTAGGTTTCATTAGCACTGTGTCCCCAGCATGGAATAACTCCATGTATCTTGAGCGAGAGAGCGAATTAAACTTTGCAAAAGCATGCAATGGAAGGGCCACCTTAGAAATCACATGAGGTAGAGGACCATTTCCATCCAGTGTGCCTCCACATCTATCCTTGGGCCACATCTGCTCTGAGCCCACCACCATCATGTGAAGTTGTGCCTGCTGTCGAAGCTCCGGAAGGCAGCCGGCTTAGCCAGCTTTCTCATGGACAGGCTGTCAGTTTTACCCTCCTGTCGAGCCCCTGACTTGCTCGTTTGGAAGGGGTTCCTGGAAGAGGAGGAGGAGGAGGCGGCGCCATGGCCCCGCTCCATCCTCTCGCTGATAGAGAAGCTCTTGCGGGCGTAAGTGGCGGAGTGGGAGTCCTCGGATGAGGAGCAGCTGTTGGCTCTCTCGAGTCGGGAGAGCGGGGAGCAGTAGGGCCCGAGACCCATGCCAAGGTCTGCCCCGCCACCTCCCCCACCACCCCTCCTCAGAGCGGTTCGGCTGGACTCTGCCAGCATCTCGCCCGGGTCCTCAGGGTCGGACTCGGCGTGGCTGAGCTCAGCCTCACGCTCCGGATGCGTGGAGCCCATGTCCTGGGGCTTGTCGAAAGTGAAGGAGCCCCCGGGGGAGTCTGAGCGCTCTGGCATGGGGTAGGCGGTGGAGACGCAGCGCGTGTCGATGCAGTCTGTGATGCTGGTGTACTCGGCCGCTTTCAGCGGCACGTTCAGGCCACCGTAGTAAGGGCGCTGCGAGAACATCATGCTGTGGGACTTCACCAGTTGGGGCTCGTCCTGGAACAGCCCACCCGAAGTTGACAGGAAGCGGCTGCTTTTGGAGCGCTCCAGCAGCCCCGCTGAGGGGGGCGGCGAGGGGTCCAGGTCCCAGGGCGGAAGGCTGTCGGGAAGCAGCTGGCCGGAGCACAGGGACAGGTCAGCCGCGGCGCTGTCCTCGTATATCATGGTGGCGTCGGACTGTTTGTCACCAAGCACCGACCCAGACCTCCCGCCGCTGTAGTCCCGTCCACTGGAGAGGACTGCGTCCATGATCTCTGAGTGAAGAGAGGACTCCCGGGCCAGGGGTGGGACCATCCTGATGGGCTCCAGGAAGCTCTCAGAAGGGGCGGCCTCCTCCGAGGCCGATACGTAGATGTCGATGCAGGACGAAGGGCGGTGGTGCTGTGACACAGACAGCGTGTTGATGGGAATTGGTTTGGTTTGGTCTTTGGAGTTCGAGGCCACTGACTGGGAGCTATTGGCTCGATGAAGACTCAGCGATCGCTCCTTGAAGAAGCTTTCCACCCTCTCGGCCGCGCCACCAACCCTGCCACCCCCGACGTAGAAAGAGTGACTGCGAGCCCGCGGGGCCAGACTTGTGGGGGAGGTGGGCGAGATGGACTCCTCATTGCCCTGCTCCTGGGACTCTGGCAAGCGGTAGGAGGTGCCCTCCTGGCTGTTGAAGCTGCTCTGGCGCAGAATGTAGTGGGCGTCAGTGCAGTCGGAGGACGTCCGTGAGCGAACCTTGTTGACCTCACCCCGCTCCAGGCCAGTGACCCGCTCCAGAGTCATGGCGATGCGGCCAATCATCTCCTCCATCTGGGCCAAGCGGACGTCCACTGTCTGCAGGGACGCCTTCATAAAGTGCTCCCGCTCGTTCACTTCCTCCAGACGCATGGCCATATTCTCCACCCTGAGCAATAAAAGATTAAGAAAAGTATCACAGTCACCTTTTGCAGGCTGAGATGCTGACCAAAGACAATAAATGAAAGAGGACGAGTAACGGTGTCACACAAACTATTTGTTGGCGAGGAACTTAATTTCAATAGTGACACAATGAAAATCAAGGGTATCCTGTAACATCACGTGAGGCTGTTGAGCTTGTCCTAGAAAAGTTGGCCTGGTATAAGCAATTAATCACTGAATCGCCTTTTAAGTTTTTCTGTGGTCTAGGAAGTGCAACTCCAACATTAGTGAGAACCAGATTCTTCTGGTGAGAAGTATGAGTACAGGATGAGATCTACTCGTTATCATTTTCTCCGGGGAATAGGGTCATGACTAATACCCAGTTTAGCAGTGTAAAACCTACAATATACTAACTGTTTCCTGGCAAACGTCACTGCATATATAAACGCTTATAGAGGGACTTAACACCGGGGTCTTTTTGGGATAGGGACTGGCCTGTGCCTGCTGTTTTCCCTGTGGTATACCCAACCTTTCTGACGTCACACGGATCCTTTCGTCGTTGGAGGAGTTGAAGCGGTCGTCTTTCTCCCGGAAGTACTCCTCAATGCACTGCTCCTCAAAGTCGTGCAAATTCTTCAGTTCATCCTCAGTGATAAACAGCTCTGTGGTTTTGGAGATAAACACAGACAGCTCAGAATTCTTCAAGTGATTCTGGGGAACAGAACCATCTAACTGTGTGGCCAACATGCTGTGAGACACTGTGGAAGTCTGCCCATTGTTTACAGCCACAGTGTTGTGCATTTTGTTTTTAATCATCAAGCTTTTTTGTGGCGTTTGACAGAGGAAGAGGCAGTTTTGGGTATAGGCAACAGGAGGTTAATGGATTTACCCCCCCAAGGGTTTGTGTTTGTTAAGGGCATGTGAGCCAGAAATGCTACTACAGAAAAGCAAAGACTGGTGGAGCCATGTCCTTGAATGAATATGGTTCAAAGCAGATTATGAACAAATCTGTTTGCGTTTTTTTTTATTCCAGTCACTGAAATATTTAGATTAGTTAGTATGCATGCTGCCATGTTAGACTCTTGACAAGAACAAGAAGCAAGCAAGCAATAGAAGAACTCACTTAGCCCGTAGTCTCTTTCGTCATCGTCGCGTTTTCGCCAGCGACAGCAGAGGTGCTTGAGGACCATGGTTATGTGACTCAAGATGATAAGGGGGGGAGGAAGCACGGGCCGCTCGTGGAAGGTCATGATCAGCTGGTAGCGCTGGAACTTCCACACCTGATTGGAGATGGACTTCACTTCGAAGAATGTATTGCTAAGATGACAAACAGCATCGTGATAGGAGTGACTACAGTTGAAATTTCAAAGTGTGAAGAGGCAAACTTCTTAATGTACTGTAGTGCTACCACACCATCTGCATAAAAAAGCTTAAGGACACGAAAGTGTGTATTCATTTCACTAAACAGTGAATTGTCTTCAGAAAAGAAGACAGCAAGACTACACGTGATCTGTTTTTGAATAACAAACACTGAATGTGGACCTTATTCACATGGCCTTTTAGAAATCCTCTCCAGATTTTAATCAGTAGCAGAACAACAAATAACACAAATAACAATAACAAATAGCACTTGTAAAACTGAGGCAAAAATAACAAAACCTAGATGTTAACCGAAATCTAAGCATATTCTCAGTCCAATCCCCTTTAATGAAAACTTAATTAAAAACTGTCACTATAAAGCTAAAATAAACCTGATCCAAGACACTACATACTTGAACACAGCTATGAGCAGGTTGACAAGCAGGATGTTGGCCACGAGCAGGTAACAGGCCATGATGGCTGGAACAATCCATGCCCCAGTCTTGCAGGCTGGAAGTGGGACGATGTGCCCGTCTTCTGTGGTGACATTCTGTCCACATGGAGCTGGAGAGTAGAGAACACAGTCAGGCTTTGAGAATAAAAGTACAAAAATAATAAAAACGTAATTAACTGTCATTCTCTCTCTCTCTGTCTGTCTCTCTCTCTCTCTCTCATGCACACCCTCATTGTCTTACGCTATTTTAGTGTCTCATGCTCACAGACACAGACTCACACACACACATGCCCACACCCTCTCTTACACAGCATGCACACGCAGAGAGGAAGGGGAAGGGGTGAGTGCCAAAATGGAGATTATGTGAGCTGAAATGCAAAATATATAAAAAATATATTCATCATGTAGCTCGTTTGCATACCCAATATATTTAAACATGTCCTAAATGTTTAAAGTATATTGCTGCCCATGTGCGCTGTTGTCTTACAGGATATGGTTGTGCAATAGCTTCAAATGCACTGGTTCGTAACACGTTTTTTCCATTTGGGATGGTTCAGTTGCTGTTGGTTCCACGGAGAGGACACTGAGTACACTTGGTATTGAGTTTTATTCAGGAATATGGCCCATTCATAAATTTCAGACGAACACATCACACCCAGAAGCCCAAAGGAAGAGAACTGAAGTAACTGAACTGGCACTGTTTTTAATTAGTAACCATTCATTTTTTTGCCTGAATTTGCCTGATATGCCTTAATTTCTCTTAGTTAATCTGTGAAAAAACTCTGACAACTGAACCACGTGAAAAAACATTGTGGATGGAGAGATGGAGAGTTGATGTTGATGAGCCGGGCTGTCTCGGTCCATACACTTGTGTGCATCAGGGATGTTGGTGTTTATGTGATTCTAAACACACAATCTGTGTGTGTCTTTTGTTTTTCATCTGTTTACATTTGTTAGGCTGAGAGATGGATGGTGCTGATGCTGCCGTGCAATTCCAGGGTGACAGAGTGGTGATGGCAATAATGAGGCGGGATGTAGAGGGGACGGGAAGGGAGGGGGGTGTTC
This sequence comes from Sprattus sprattus, assembly GCF_963457725.1. Classification (NCBI taxonomy): domain Eukaryota; kingdom Metazoa; phylum Chordata; class Actinopteri; order Clupeiformes; family Clupeidae; genus Sprattus; species Sprattus sprattus. The sequence continues at coordinate 15,033,261 of NC_137913.1, read as the reverse complement.
AGAGCTTCCATGGCCTGAGTTCTCTACTTGAATAAACATGACTGATCTAGAGACACATGCATAGAGTCCTGGTCATGTACAGTTAGCCCTCAGGTCTTCAGAGAGAGCGGGAGGAGGTCTGAGAGTCTGTCACTCATGGATTCTCTGCTCAGGCAAGGGGAGGGGTGGGGGGGATGGGGTGGGGGAAGCTCAGTCATGAGCATGGCTTTGGTGAGGCTGGGATGGTGCTGGTGGGGGCTCTTTTGTAATTAATTCATTCAGCTTGTGTCTTTTATTTTTTTAATGGCTTGAGTCTTATATATGTATGTGGATAGATATATATAGATATACATATATGAGATGGCCCATTGTTACGCCAGGTTCCACGAGTTCGAATGTAATTTTCGGACGGCTTGAGTTTTTCATTCAGCCTGTGCTGTAGCTTCCTACTATCTGAAACAAAGAATCACAGTGTTATTTCAGCTCTCTTGTCTTTGGGCCATCCATCCTGCACACACACACACACACACACATACACATACTCATACAGAGCACAAGCACACACAGTATACACTAAATCAAGTGGCACTATTCCCACTTGTGGCGGCAGTATAAGAACTGAATGAAGATGTATGCTCTTCAGTATGCCGTTTTGGTGGATACAGGAGATGTTTCTAAAGGTGTTTTGCAACTATGTGGGGTTGGTATGCATGCTTTGACATCCACAACCTTGTAAAATCATCCTGGTGACAAAAAACAATGAGCTTTATAAAGCACTAGCCACAGTCATTATAAAAACAAACTCACACCATAAACAAAATGCCAAGTGAACGTGAGTCATAATTATATAACTCCTCATGGGACTAAAGTTGACCAGCAGTGTGAGAACAGGGGAGACGTGTGTAATTCTGCTGGTGTAGGTTTTTTGGATGCAATAGTTAAAGCTCTCAGCCACACATTACACAAAGACGTCTGGATAAAGGAAGTTAAGACTCAGAGATATGATGGTTCACAGAGGCTCCTTTTTGTGTGCGTATCTCTGGCACTTTGACCGATGGGGTATTCAGTGACAGCCTCCTATAGATGGGCAGATGTACCCACTAGGGACATTGTGAGAAGAAAAACACACTGGAGCTTGCGAGGGGAAAAAAAGACCATATCACACCCTGAACCAAACAACAACACATGTACAGGGCAGCACAGGGGAGGCCATACTAGCCAGCTCTGCAGATGACTGTACGAGCAATTTATCCTAACCTCAGCAACACATTCTAAATGTTCTGGCACATTCTGTAGCGGATAAACATGATAAACAGTCGGCCATTCCTTGAGCCGCAAAAGAGGCAACCATATCTCTCCCTTTCTGCCAGTGTGGTCAGACAGGGGGAAGTGACGTTTCTTACGGTCGATCTGGTCAGCGAACACCTCCCCGTAGATCATCCAGTAGGGCATAAAGAAGATGTTGCGGGCCAGCATCCAAGAGGGGTCCTCGTTGGGGTGAAGGATGGCCTGTCTGGCCACCCCGAAACTCATCAGCACCACCAGCATGATGATGACAAAGTACATCATGTCAATCATCTAGAACGGGAAACCAATGGATAAAAGGAAAGAATTAGTCTGTCTTAATCATTAATCATTAGTCGTACTGTGCAGGGTCCTGTAAAACAATTGGCTTAAACATTGACTGAGTGATGTTGGCGTCTCTCACCATCTTGCCGATCATCATGACGTAAGGCCCCAGGTACTTGTTCACCCCGAAGATGTCGAGCAACCGTATGTACCAGTAGATGATGTTGACACAGTAGATGACGCGTCCATAGCTCATGAACGGCGGCTCTTGCAGACGGAGTATCATGCCGATGGAGAAGATGAGGATGGCCATCAGGTCTGTGACGTTCCAGTACTCCTGCAGCCACACCTTCACCTTCTGCATCAGCTTGCCCGGCTCCGACATCAAGATCTATCCGAAACAAAGCAGTGGACATGTGGACAGACCGATTTATATTCATTTACATTTTCATTCATGGTTTAAGCTAATATACTTGGTTGAAGGTGCTCAGTAGACAGTGCATATTGGTACTTCTGGATTTAACTCCTTTCACATAATGGAGTATATTGTTCTTTATTATTTACAAGCTGATACCTGTAGTTCACATTCATTCCTTCTAATTTCAAAATACAGTTGAAATATGAGCCTAGCACACTTTGTCTGTTCCTGTGTCCGAAGCAGCATAAAAGCTGCACTCAAGGTATATCCGACATAAAGGACTGCACTCATTGCAATCATGCATTATTAATGGTGTCAAAAATAGATGTAGATAAATCTAAAATTTTACAGAATCTCTGTCCTCTAAAGTGATTGTTTCACTGTATCAGTGGGGCCACAATACCACAACCCACAGCATAGTTCTGCTGTTATTGTTGATACACCAGCAGGGGGCAGCAGAAGTCTGCTTTCATGTGGCGACTCAGTTGCCTGAATTAAAGCTGCTGAACTGTCCATAAATGCCACCCCCAAGAAGCATGTATCTGTGTCTCCACATCTGAGCTTGTGCGCATTGTATGACCTTCCCCACCTCTCTCATCTTCTCGATGCCGTTGGTAAAGATGTAGGCGATGACGATCCACTCCTGCGTAGACGGCCAGAGATCCATCTTCACCAGCACGATGTAGTTAAACAGCATCAGGTACGCGACATAAGCCAGCTGCGCACGACGGACACATAGAGCGTTCATGAGACAGAGTGAAAGTTATGGCCAATCTTTTTGAGCAATGGAGCTTTGCGATCTGCACAGTAACGGCACAGTTGCCGAACTGGTATTTAACGAGCAGTAAATTAATGTGAAGGAGTCCACTGAGATACGCTTCAGCATTTTCCAACAGTGATGTCTGATAGCTATAAAAGAATTAGATAGCATGTATAAAACAGATTTATCTCAAGATGGCCCCCGGGATCAGCTTTCAAAGCTTGTTCTCTAAAATTGAAAAAGGGGGACTCATTTTCTGCTATCGGCCGTGGTACACTGTAGTCCCATATTCATGAGACTGATAAAAGGGCGATAGCGGCTCGAAATAAAAACGAGTGCTGAACACTCACCTCACTTTAGGCTGAGTGCATGATAAGAGTGCCCATCAAACTATTCTACTTCTTTTGTTTGTTAAATTGAGGGCCCCATTTCACCGCTTACATAACTTTTAATGTTGACGGGGTGAAAATGCTACCCCTCTCCAGCTCTACTGGGCCTCTGCAGCAGCTTAAGGTTTCATGGTTTTGTTGGTCCACTTCAAATCATAACTTTCCTTTTACATTGATGTCAGCAGGGGTGCTTCTGTAATGCATTTGGGTTTTTCCACAGATGAGGGAGTACATTTGTTTAATTCTCAAGCTGATATTTGGGTATAAATCCTACAAACCAATATGTGAGTAACATCTCATGCTCATCCTGAACATTTGGATTCTATAGTTTATAAACCTTTAACCATTTCAAAACAAACTTCGTCATTTCAAAACAACCACAATTTACTCTTTGGCTTTACACTCACCGGCCACTTCATTAGGTTCACCAGTTCAACTGCTCAAAGTAAATATCTAATCAGCCAATCACTTGGCAGAAACTCAATGCATTTATGCACGTAAACACGGTCAAGAGGGTCTGAAATTCAAACCAAACATCAGTATGCGGAAGAAAAGTGATTTAAGTGACTTCGAATTTGGCCTGGTTTTTGGTCCCAGACAGACTGGTCTGAGTATTTCAGATACTGCTGACCTACTGAGATTTTCAGGTACCACCATCTCTAGGATTACAGAGAATGGTCCGAAAAAGAGAAAATATCCAGTGAGCGGCACTTTGCTGAGCGAAAATGATGCCAGAGGTCAGACTGGTTCAAGATGATAAAAAGGCAAGAGTAACTGAAATAACCACTAGTTACAACCAAGGTATGCATAAGAGCATTTCTGAACGCACAACACAACGAACCTTGAAGCAGATGGGCTACAGCAGCAGAAGACCACACCGGGTGCCCCTTCTGCCAGCTATGAATAGGACACTGACGGCACAATTTGCACGGGCTCACCAAAATTGGACAATAGAAGATTGTAAAAATGTTGCCTGGTCTCGATTTTTCTGCTGTGACATTCAGATGGTAGGGTCAGAATTTGGCGTAAACAACATGAAAGCATGGATCCATCCTGCCTTGTATCAATGGTTCAGTTGGTGGTGGTGGTGTAATGGTGTGGGGGATATTTTATTGGCACACTTTAGGCCCCTTAGCACTATTGAGCATTGTTAAAACGCCACATTCTACCTGAGTATTGTTGCTGACCATGTCCATCCCTTTATGACCATATTGTCCCCATCTTTTGATAGCTACTACCTGCAGGATAACGTGTCATGTCACAAAGCTCAAATCATCACAAACTGGTTTCTTGAACATGTCAATTAGTTCACTGTATTCAAGTGGCCTCCACAATCACAGATCTCAATCCAATAGAACACCTTTGGGATGTGGTGGAATGGGAGTTTCGCATCATGGACGTGCAGTTGACAAATTTGCGGGAACTGCGTGATGCTGTCATGACAATATGGAAAATCTCTAAAGATTGTTTTCAGCGCCTTGTTGAATCAATGCCACAAATAATTAAGGCACTTCTGAAGGCAAAAGGAGGTCTAGAAAGGTGTACGTAATGAAATGGCCAGTGAGTGTATACTATGCTTTTGGTTTCCACCTACAATTATGTTGCGTATCATCTTAGGAAACTATTGCATTCTCAATCTTACTGTTTTTAGAACAAAACTTGTAAAAGGGAACCGGCACACACCGTGTGGAACCAGAATTTAACAATGGGGGCATTATAAAACTCGTAGATCTTGCGGCCCATCGGGATCAGCCGATACCGATTTTGAACCTCCGTCCCCTCCTTCTTCCTAGACGCCTCGGAACTCACTTTCCCCAGCATGGCCTGTCAGGGAACAGGAAGTACAGACAAGGACAGGAAATCAATAGGCCACAAACCACACATCCACAGCGAACATGTCTTATACTGTAACTCGGATGCAACAATGAGGGTGATGGATTTGGATGGCCATTGGTGAGGTGGAGGGAAATATGTGACTTGTGGAAGGATGAGGGTGTTTGTGTTTGTGACAAGAAAGAGGTGTGTGTGTGGGGAGGGGGGAGTAAGGTGGATGCTGGTTGTAGTGACTAGACACCTGCTCCATCAAAGAGAGAAGGGAATAATCCATGAATGTTACACAGCACAGCACCATGGTACTCTCTTGGAACATGGGAACCTTGTATTGCAATGTTGACACGTTTAAAAACGCAGGCTTCGGCCTGTCGTCCCTGGGGAACTGTGTCTGCACCACTTTCAGTCTGAGCCATCTGCAGCACTACTTCTGAATAATTTTCCCTTTCTAAGCATTTCCCTAGCTTAGCGCTTCCCTGGTTTACCACTTCCCTAGTTTAGCGCTTCCCGGGTTTATCACTTCCCTAGCTTAGCGCTTCCCTAGCTTAGCATTTCCCTATCTTAGCACTTCCCTGGCCTAGAAATTCCTCAGCTTAGCGCTTCCTTAGTTTGCCCTGCAGGAGAGATAATGTCTGCATGTGCATGTGCATGCACTCTAACAACCTAATTCTTCCCCCACTTTCAGGAATGGCCTGATTTCGGAGACATAATTCAAACATACAAAAAACCCTGATTACTCTCGACTCAGTATGATTAAATAAGCCTTGTCTACACTGAGTGTAGAGTATAGTTTCTGACGTGCACTCTCAGCTCGGCATCTCTCTGTACGCACGTATAAAGACACAACATGTCTAGGCAGGGGAAACACGAGTGTATGTGGGTAATTGCAGAAAATTGTAATCATTATCTCTTCCCGCAGTGACTTGATGCTAATGATATCCTATTCCTCAAAACGAGTCATTTAACTGTTGCTTTGTTATAAAAGCTTTTAACCCCCTATCCTAAAGGAAACCTTAAGGACATCAGTTTTTGACATTAACTTTCAGCAAAGGAGATATATAGTATACTACAATGCACATTATGGCAAATTAGAGTACAGCAATAACACTACTCTTAATAATGTCGAAACATGGTTTAAGAACAACTCATGGACACATGGTACAACACATAATCACATGAGGATTATAATTGGTGTTGACAGGAAATGTATTATTTTCAAAATTAATTTGAGAAGCACTGATGTTTTGGGTGTAGGGAACCACTTTCCAGACCAACAGTGGAACTGGGAGTGGGTGAAGGTTTATGCGTGTTTGTCTTTGCACCTAGCTGAAATATAGTATTTAATTATGGATTAAAACCTAATCTTAGCAAATACAATTAATCTTACTCCACTTAATTCAGGATTTTATTCAGCATTTGCTGTTCTGTTAATGCAATATTAATACCCGTTCAGGAGGCTGACCTACGGTCATTTCTTTTGGGTACCTACAACTTGTTATGATGAATAGCTCCCGTACTCTTTATTAATCTGGTTTATTCTAGGGACAGTGTCACTCAGGATTTCACAATCAATTTAATCAAATATTATATTTTCAGCAAAGCGCAGAGAGACAAACTTGTAGAAACATTCACCCAGTCAATTATGTTGTTGATCTGGAAAGCAGTTCCTTACATGAGTATTGCAATACAATTCTGGTCATGTGTTTGCTGTGAACAGATATGTTTTGAAACGGTTTTACAGGCAAATAAGGATTCTCTTTAAACTGCATGTCACGATCAGATCACCACAAATGGTTGCACTCTAAGTGATGGGAAATGCTGTCCCCTGAGGTCTGTCCCACTCCATTGGTTCGGTCTAGAAAAAACATTTCCCATTCTCAGCCATTAGTGTTGGCCTGCTCCTCCCGTGTATCTGAGGCAGGATGTTGAATGCAAAATGTGCAGAGTTTAATTTGTGCAATGTCAGCAAAAGAGACTGAGAAATTTGCCAGTGTTTTTTTTTTCTCATTTAATACAGTGTCTGCGACTAAGGTGCCTGTGCAAAGCCCTACTGGCACAGACACCATGCAGTTCAGACATCCAAAAGCATGCAGAATGATGCCAAAGTTGCAGAAATGATAAGGTAGGGGGGTGGTGGGAGGAGGGGAGGGGGGCTGTATTCATGCTGCATTCATTCACAGTACCGTACATCAGACGAGACCTTCGCTAAAAGAAGATATAAAGGAGAAAGCACACAGAGCAAGAAGGAACCAAACACATGTAGACAGACAGAGAGACTGACTCACAGACAGACGATAAAAACGCAATCAAACAAACAAACAACAAAAAAACAAACACAGAGACAGATATAGAGATGTACAGATACACATACACGTTTTCCAAAGTGGCAAAAAAAAAGAAGGAAAGAGACGATACAACTCCACAACCGTGTCTTCACTGAGACAACAAGAAACAAGTAGGAGAGAAAAGGGGGGAGCTAGAAAACTGCAAATGAAACGACGCAAATTTGACTTGATACAGGCCAATCAGGAGAAACCGCTATGCCATACATCCAGATGGCCTCCCTGAAAGGAAGGTGGTCTCTGTTAGCGGATACTTTTGAAAGATAACTTGAGGTAGATTTTTGAGGTAGTTTTGGTTGGGCATCCTCAGCATGAGTTGGAAGACCTTCACCGACCTACTCTGTGGGTAAAGACTGTGTGTGTGCATGTGTGTGTGTGTGTCTTTGTGTGTATGTGTCTGTGTGTCTGTGTGTGTGTGTGCGTGTGGGTGTGTATGTGTGAGGGTGTGTATGTGTGCATGTGTGTGTGAGTGAGGTCGGGGCTGAGGTGGGTTCTCTCACCACGGAGTTGTACTGCGTCTCACAGTAGGATCTTACTGTGAACTCCATGTCATCCTCTTCCTTGTCTTTGGGGGGCTTCTCAGGCTCCTCCACATCCTTCTCCTGCAGGTAGGCCTCCTGGTCCTGGGGCATGTATGACATCTCATCCTTGTTCTTGAACTCCAGACTCAGGATGGATGGCGGGAGCAGTAGGCCCAGGATGACCTTCACCAGGACACACACACACACACACAAACACACAAAAACACACATACACACACTGTGTTATCATCAGGGTATATACCGATGCATATCAACCCCAACATGCATATACTTACACGCATGTGCAATACACATACTGTATTTACACATACACATTTGTGGCATATGTAAACAAATGGATGTCCTTGAAAATGCCAAGAATCACATTCAAATTCATTGGCTTACACACGAGCGCACACGCTCTGTCTCTCACACACACTGATACACACACATTCAATTCTTTTGTTCGACTCTCTGCAGTGAGAGCTTACATTTAGTCACTGGTGAATTGTTGGATTATATATTCCTAGAATGAAACCACCCTTAAGTGCTGAGCAGGTGAGATAATTAAAAATTGAGTAGTCTGAATAGAACAGTGTGGATGTAGGGTGGGGGTGGCGTGGGGACAGCCGTGAGGTCCGATGCGCTGAGGGTAAATAATAAAAATCCACCGCTCCTGCTTTCTCTACCACTGCGGCTGAACTCGCCTTGCCTGCCTGAGTTATACAGGAGAGAAAGCAGGTAATAGGCTGCAATATGGACATGCTCTTTTCCAAAGCTGTTAACAAATGTGTTGACGTGTTCACTCGTGGGCAAACTCCTGAAGAGAAAAAAATAGGACTCAAAATCAAATAGACGGAACAAATTACTTTTTTAAAGTTATTCACAGAAAAAGATGTTTATCTCCTCGACTTATTATTATTGGTTGGGGACTTCCCACAGTGGCCAGACCTCTCACTGTCACATGCAAGTACTCGTACCAAACAACCTAGCCAAAGTATTATAACACAGCAGGGTGCACTTCAACCATCATACCGATACATAGCAATACCTAACAACAACAAAGATGCCTTTGTGAGCATTTCACAGGGGTTCAGGAGGTGATAGTGGCGATAGTGGTTCAGGAGATAGAGGAGTCATTTAGCAATTGGGAGGTTGCTAGTTCGATGCCGACTCCTCCTCACCAAGTGTTGAAGTGAGCAATACACTGACCCCTAATTGTTCCCGATGAACAGGTTGGCAACCTAAATAATAGCCTCTGCTATTGTATGAAGGTAGGCATTCATCTGTACGCTTTGAGTGCTCAATGAGTAGAAAAGTGCTATATAAATGCAGTCCATTTAACATCAAGTAAATTACAGTACAGAAAAGTACAGAGATGTCATTATCTGTATCTGTATCTGTCTAACTTTATTTGGATAGAAGACTAGAAGTGGTGAGGTTTTTGCAGGAAGTAACGTAAAATCAGGCATATTTTTGAAATTTCTACCCTTGTATCAGGTTGATTTAATATTGGCATTACTTAATTATGAAATACACTTCCACATCCCACACTGTCCTCTTCATCTTTCTCTCTCACTCTCTCTCTCTCTCTCTCTCTCTCTCTCTCTCTCTCTCTCTCTCTCTCTCTCTATCTTTACATTTTTTACTAAATTAGGCAAAATCCAGAAATCCAAAAGATAAAATCCAGAAGATATTACCAGGAAAGTAAAGTAATATTGTCAACTTTTTTTGGTAAAAGAAAATAAAACTCCTGCACTTTGTTGATAGGTTCACACTGTCAGTACCCACGCATGACACAAGACATAGAAAGACAGCTAGTAGGGCATAATTGACTAGTCCAGCAGAAAGAAGGCCAGCTCGGCATCTGACTTGCATTCTTTTCTAACTTTAGCTCTCGCCAACGAGTAAAAGCCAGTTTTCTTGCTCGGTTACTCTCTCGTTTTCTCTTCTTCACCTTCTCCTCCTCCACCGTCTTCTCATTCCATCTGTGCCTTGTGTGTTATCTCCTCCATCCTGTCATTGTGTGACACTTATGGGTTTATTTTTGTTTTCCCTGCCATGTGCCCTGGACTCCACCCCTCACCTTGTTTGGTTTACTTCTTGTCATTGTTAATTTCCAGCCATTTTCCTTGTTCACCTGTTTTTCATTTGTTCACCCTGCCCTTTCATGTTTAGTTTGTCAGATCGTCTTAGTACTTTTCGTTCTTTGTACTATGTAAAACCCCTTTTTTTGTGTTTTTGACTTCTGCCTGTTTAGTTCACCACTGTGTTGTAGCCTTACTGATTTTGGAAGGTTTTGCCGGTGTCTGACTGCTTTCTTGGTTACAAACTCTGCCTGTGTTCTGTGATTCAGATTTTTCCTCCTGTTGTCCTCACCTGTTTTACATTAAATTACTTTCTCTGCCTGGGTCCTGACACACACACTTTTTTTTCACAGCCCAGATGTATTCTGAGATCCAAGCACCTGCCAAGGGTTTCACTGAGGGAAAGGCTAATTGCTTGGAGTTTGGCGCTTAGCTACATGGTCATACCCTCAGGGTGCCAAGCCTCTGGGCTGTCTGTCTAGACCAGCTACACTTCACTGTCAAGATGAATCAGGTACGTGCTTTCAAATTGGAATTTACTGCCTTCCGGTGTTGAGGTAAGGCGATGTCATTTTATTAGAATGCAAACACCTCACTTCTTCTCTTTACCAAATGCAAAAGATATTAAATGCATCGCTGCCTTTTTTCAGGGAAAACGATCCATATTAGTCAGCCATTCAACCCTTTTGAAGATTCTGAAATATTAAATATGCAGTAAGTAAAGCACTTGACTTTCCCCACTGTCTTGCAATATTAATGTGGTCTTCCACACTGATATAGTCTTCCTGTTGCTTAGCCTGTAGCTCGTGTCCTCATCACACCAAGAGCATAAGGTTGATCCCTATGTAGAGAGGGAACCGTTAACGTGGGCGATATCACCCCACTTAACGTGACTGAGGATAAAAGCACCTGTACAAAACAGGGGGCCGGGTTGTACCCCTAAGGGCTTCTTCTCCGCCTTCGGTTCTTTACATATTTTCAAGAACTATGAAACCATCTAATTAGATCTGGGTTAAGAGAACTTCTTCGAAGATTCTATAATTACCAGCTGCAGCAGCGTTTAAACTTGACGGCATCCAAAAATAGCCTACAGTGTTGTGTACATTTACTATTTGAGATCTTTTAATACTGTAGTTTTTCCCGCTATTAAAAATGCAATTAAATGCATGTGAAGGGGAATCTGAAAGCTTCTTTGACAAACATTCTTGTGGAGGTTCTTTTGTAAAGTCCATTTTCTAGATAATCGTTAAGTTGGAATTTTCTGCAGCCAATTATTCCCTAAAGACTCAATTCATTTTTCTTTTTGTGGACAACTCTTGTCTATATTTCTTCTTGATTACCCATCATACACCCTATGGTAACACAAAATGGCACATCTCCCCTGTGTTGTGTTCTGTACTTTTAATGTGACACAGGAAGTACCTATACGGGTGGGATACATGTGAATAAGTACCTGTTGGTTAAGCTCTGCCTACTCCGTCATTCCCCATACATTAGAACACTACACCCTGTAAAACCCTGGCTCTCACCTTTAGTCCTGAGTTCTTACGCATGCGCAGGCGGCCCATCCACATGTCGGTCAGCAGCATCTGGCTGCAGGTGTGCGCGATGAAGTCTCGGTGCTTGGCTGCGACTGCGAGCTGCAGGCAGGTGGCGTTGCTCCAGTTCTTCAGCTCGTAAGTCAGAAGCTTCATGGCCATCTGCTCGTCCTGCTTGTACGACTGGTCTAAGAGCTCCACGGACAACTGAGCAAACTCTCTGAAGCAAAAATATGGGATTGAGACCATGGCGTAGATATACTGTACATTCATGAACTAACACACACACACCCATTTACTGACAGCATGAAACCACAGGCCCACTCCTGCCTATGTAAATACACACACACACACACACACACACACACACACACACATACAAACGTACACATTCTAATGAGCCCAGCTGTGAGTTTTAAAGCCCTCTATTTGGCAGAGCTGAGAGGGTCAATCACCATCCCTTTAGTGGGCAACACATTTGGCATTCAACAATTCCTCCCCTCCCTAATGACATGTGTGGTCTCTTCCCATCTCCAGTATCTCAACCTGATACAGATAGAAACCCCCGGTTCAGACAGTCCTCCCAAAGATTCTCTGTGAATCATCTGTAAAGTCGTACAACATCAGTGCTAGTATGGAGGTTGAATCAGTGAAAAAAATATGTCCAGAATTTGAGTGGGGCACAAAATGGGTGTTATGAAGTATAGCCTCCTGACTTTGCTCCATCTTAATAACTTGTCATCTCATGTTACTCCTTGTCCTTCCTAAATATACAGAAACTGTGGATCCACATTGCGACTGCACTTGGCCACACCAATCTTCTTCTGTAGACGGATTGTAATGACCCTGGTTGGTCTAGGCCCCAGCCTGTGATATTGGCATGCCTGTTCTCTCTCTCTCTCTTTCGCAATCTCTCTGTCTCTGCAGCAGGTGATTGTGAACAGGTGTGTCATTGATTGGCTGGGCTACAAAAGCCCTGACCAGCCGGCAGTCGAGGCTGCTCTGGTCCTCCCGGCATTTGGGTTTTGGTTCTCCGTTGTGATTTGGATTTTGGATCTCTGTTGTTGTTTGTTTTGTTATTCCCCTAGACTGACATTTTTGGTTACTATTCATAATACTGAATGACACCACACTTTTGCATTCTTTATTCTTTAAAATAACCTTTATCCTTTTAATTATTTACTTTTTATTATTTAAAACTCTGATAATCTGATAAGCTCAGGTTGCCTGAAGTGACTTGTAGTAAAATGGCTCTTAGCGTCTGGTCAGTGAGTACTAATGATCACCTGGAGTTGTGGTTGAGCTCCTGCGATATGTCGTCCACCATGTCGTTTTCTGAGGCCTCGTGGGCCATGGCTTTGCAGAGCTTGCAGGCCACCAGGGCCTTGGCCATGGCCTCCTCTCCGTGCTGCCAGAAGAACAGCGCCATCTTCTGGCGCTTCATCAACACTGCCCACACCATCAGCTCGTGGTAGGGGAAGGGGAAGTGGTGGATCTCGGGGTCGTCGAGGTCGATGTCCACTTCCTCCTCACGTTTGCGCGTCGTCTTCTGGCGGCCTCTCCTGATTGGCATGTCGTCCTGGGGTGCGTGTGAAGGGAAGGAACAGTAGAAGTTTGTGAGTGGGGCATTTCCACAAGGCCAAAATAAAGGAGTCAGAAGACAGTGGGGGACGGAGCAGTAAATAGCATGAGGGCTAATTGGTATAATTCCCTATGAAGACATTATCATGCATTAGGATGTATTATTGAGGGTATTTTGTAAAGATTATATAAAGAACCAAAGATAGATACACAAGACTCACCTCCATCCCAAGTAATTTAAGCGCCTTGGGCTATAAGATAAAAAAAATTGAGAGACTAATTTATTGTCTTTTTGAAGATCACGCACACAAGCAAACACTCACACTCACACACACCCTATCTAACGCTCACACACAGTTTCACACACATAAACACAAACACACACACACACACACACACACACACACACACCGCACAATGCACATTTACATCTCTGTATTCACACACACTGGCCCACATACATATGCGGACTGTGCATGTGAACATACATACCTTTATCAGTGTAATCAGTGACCTCTTGTTTTTATTTGAAAGAGGAGCATGCAAAATCAAGGTTTTATCTGTTGCAGTGGAAACAGGCCATGTATGAATAATAAATAAGCTGGCTGCCGTATGAGTGAGATTCTGCTGCTGATATAAGTAGACCAAGCCTCCTGTGAGCCTGGTGATACAACGGTGTCTATTTTTGGGAATGTTTTCCCACTACAGCGCATTAAAGTGTATTATCTGCATAGCCATCTACAGTGCATAGTCTAATACAGAGGTGGATATCTCACTCTATCTCTCAGACTCTCCCTCTCTTTCTCTCTCTCTCTCTCTCTCTCTCTCTCAATCCACTCTCTCTGTCTCATAAAAACACACTCATTCTCCCAAAGGGCACGTTGCAGTTGCTTGAAAACTGCCAGTTGTAAGGAAGAATACAACCAGTGTAAAATGTATAAAAAGTGAGTTTTATCATTCTATCTTTGTTTTGTTGTTTTCATGTTTTCAGACTTCTAGAGGAGCTGTTCAGGGGGGGGGGGGGGGGGGGGGGCTGCAGGCGTCAGGCATGTTGCAGTGCTCTCATTTCTCTTTTGTCACTTACTCTCTTGGGGCCAAAGAGGTTGTGGTAGAGCGTTCTAAACCTCTTCCTGGTGTAGTTGCAGCGGTAGGCTCCGCCCATGAGGTACTCGATGACCAATCCGATGTCGATCAGACTGATGCGGTAGTCTGGTGGGAGGTTACCCTGGAGACACCAATGTTATTCAGACAATGTTGAGCGATCCGTTGCGCATGTGCGGAAGACATTACACAGAGCGAGAAAGAGCACAAATCCTCACACCCACACGCTCTGACACATGCCTCATCCACGCCACTCGCAAGCACATGAATGCACAGTCTCCGTCCACACACTCCTCTACTCACAGATAGAACTCGCTAAAAAAAACGGAATATAAAAGGAATGTGATTAGTGGATTCACCTTGAAGTAGATCCAACCGAAACCTGGATATTCTTGCTTGGAAAGAACACACAAGGTCAATGAGACAATATCAAATGGAAGGGCGTTAAAAGGGCGGGAACATTGACACTCGGCTAAGACCGCTTGTAGACTAGCAGCAGGGCTAGATTGGCGGAGATAAAGCACAAAGCCTAAAGGCCAGTCCAGACACTGACAAATAATGATGGGAAGATGGAGGAGAAGGATCACTAAATCACTCACTGGCTCCACTTGATGTCCGTTTGATTTCAGTCTCCATGAGAAAGGTTGTTCTAAACAGGGGGTTTGTGTGTTTAGAGAACCAAACTGAACTCTTGTGGGGTGGGATGGGGTGATAAGCTCTTTTCTTTCTTTCGGTCTGCCGCTGCACTTGGGCTTGCCTTTCAAATATCTGCTACGAGTGAAATCCTCTGAGCTGAGATCCTGAGATCAGACATCAAACAATTTAAGAGGCGAACAAAGAGAGGCTGCTATAATCACTGACTGGATGCTGCTCCTTCTACAAAACCTGATCCTAATCCTAATTATTATACGGCAACAAAATTCAATTAAAAACTCCAGACCTGACCATTTAAAGTCTCAATTGGACTCAGCGAAGCACAAACTTTATGCCAGGACACAGTCAAAATAAATGAATCCCTGCCAGTTCTTTTGAGCGTCTAAAATAAGGCAAGACGTGTTCAGAGGAGATCCATTATTGAGAGTCAAGAAAAGAACTGAGTCGAGGTGACAAGTGCCTGACAAATGATTTGTGACCCTGCATCACAGCGGTAGGTGGGACAGCCTGCTATAATGAGTATCTGCCGACTTGTCATCAGAAGCATTTATGACAGAGGTCTAGCTGAAAGCAGCTGCATTCGGAATATACAGAGTCAGCAGACAACCTACCCAAGTTGTCTCATCAAGACTCTTATTGATTTTAAATATATCCAGTGACAGCCCGCTTCAGTGAGACGTGTTGCAGCGTTGTGAATCAGGTAGAGCGTTGTGAATCAGGTACATCTCAGTGCTGAGACAGTGAGCAGTGAAAAAACAGAGAGCCTGTGCTTTATCTATAGGATGGTTTTCTTACCAGAGCTTCTTACTTGTGTGTGTGTGTGTGTGCCTTGCAGACACTAGCTAACCTCATAACTGCAATAAATGCTAATGTAAGCCAACACTGCTGACAGACCTGAACAAGTTTAAATGCAGGGTAAAGCAGTGCCGGATAATTATGTTGGTGGAAAG